>NW_027361761.1:8987500-9157500 GCF_039654945.1 Dendrobates tinctorius | reverse complement strand
TCACTCATTTTAATTAATATTATTAAAAAAAAGCTTTTCATACTTACCTCTTAGATGACCTTCATGTAGTCGTAGCTCCACCCCTGCTGTCCTTTTGGTGAGTAGCGCACGCTCCATCATTAGTGCATCACAGAAGAGAAGGAGGGAGCCTTGGAGCTGCACGGCTGTTCTGTATTGACGACTGTGCAGCATTAGGCAGGAAACCTCCCAACACCGAAATGTGTGCTGCCATAGGTGGACAACCCTTGGGCCCGGTGAGCTGAAGCACAAGATAGGGGCCCGGACTAGGTCTGCCCCCTTTCCTTCTGTTCATCGGGCAGAAATCAGGAAGGAAGGGCATAAAATGCCCTGATGGCGGCCCTGAAGGGAGATGATGTAATTGACAGGTGTGTAACAGTCTCATTAAAGATCATTTCAGGTCCCACTACTAAAAAAATGGCAGTAGTGCTAGGAAAGCATTCTGAAACTTTGCATTTTTTTCTCCTCTACTAGTCATTATGGACTGAGCATGAAGCTTCCAGATAAACCATCGCTGAGTCAAAATAGCCTGATTCTACTTTGCTCCAATCAGCAATTATTATTATTATTAATATTTATTTCTATAGCGCCATTGGTTCCATGGTGCTATACAGGAGAAGGAGTTACATACAAATTACAGATATCACTTACAGTAGACAAACTAACAATGACAGACTGATACAGAGGAGAGAGGACCCTGCCCTTTCGGGCTTACATGCTACAGGATGGTGGGGAAGGAGACAGTAGGTTGGAAGGGTGCAGCAGCTCCAGTGTTGGTGAGGCGGTAGCTCCAGTAGTGGTGAGGAGGTAGTGGGGTCATTGCAGGCTGTACGCTTTCCTGACGAGATAGGTTTTCAGGTTCCGTCTGAAGGATCCGAGTGTGGTTGATAGCCGGACTTGTTGGGGCAAAGAATTCCAGAGGATGGGGGCTATTCGGGAGAAGTCTTGGAGGCGGTTGGGTGAAGAGTGAATAAGTGTGGAGGAGAGAAGGAGGTCTTGGGAGAATCAGAGATTACGTGAGGGAAGATATCAATGCCATGATTTACTACCATATCTTGACCAATTGGACAGTCATGGAATATCGTAGAAATATTTCCGCAACTTAGATCATGAGACTTGTGGTTAGTCCTTAACAAGTACCAACCAAAACTCAACAAAATGACAATACCACGCCAACCATTTTAATTCTAAATTAATTAACCCACGGACCACGTTCCGGAAAACTTTCCACATGCTTTCTCGTTTACCAACATTTTATAATTTTTTTTTTTTTTGTTCGGGATAGAGCGTCGTTGATTTGTTAGATAATGAAAAGTAAATTGTTCTGGGGAAAGGTGCAATTATGCAGGCTATAATACACAAATAAATTGGCTTAATGTAACATTATAATGAAAACTGTGCAAAAATCCTCTACACAAGCACAATAAAATAATAAAAAGTAATAGAACAGGTAATAGATGTAAAATAAATGCTAAAAAAACAAGTTCAAATCATTTTCATACCAGTCAAAAGCTACAGAAAAGGGCACATCCAATCACAATAAAACAGGAGAATGAAACACTTTTAAATAGTAATATAAATTTTTGCGGACACTTCATGTCCTATGATGTGGAATTGACATATAGGCTGATTTTCTTTCTTCTAATATAAGCCTGAGCTTTACAGTCCTAGTGAAACCATTTTATTGCCGGGGATATATTAGATATGGTTCATTTCTTTCTTCAATATGGCTCTAATTTTCCACTTCCGTGGCTTGACACAGACCCAAATACCAGAAGATGGTTCTCTGCTATAAACACTTTGGTTTTCTTTGATTGCTATACAATTTAGTCTGTGTGGTTCATTCTGTTAACTCTTTCGACCGTCAGCAATCAGCGACTCGACAAGGCAGACGTGATGATATTTGCATCAAAGGAGTGATTTTTTTCTAGAGTTTTCTTCTTTCGGTTACTTTCCAAAGGACTTTGGATAAAGAGATAATAAATAATATAAATAATTGAATAAAGAAGCAAAATATAAAGTAGAATAATCTAAGCGTTCTAAAATTACACATCCAGACTGCTGTTATAGGGGGAGCTCCAGACTACACATCCAGACTGCTGTTATAGGGGGCTCCAGACTACACATCCAGACTGCTGTTATAGGGAGCTCCACACTACACATCCAGACTGCTGTTATAGGGAGCTCCACACAACACATCCAGACTGCTGTTATAGGGGGCTCCGGACTACATATCCAGACTGCTGTTATAGGGGGCTCCAGACTACACATCCAGACTGCTGTTATAGGGGGCTCCACACTACACATCCAGACTGCAGTTATAGGGAGAGCTCCAGACTACACATCCAGACTGCTGTTATAGGGGGGCTCCAGACTACACATCCAGACTGCTGTTATAGGGGGCTCCAGACTACACATCCAGACTGCAGTTATAGGGAGAGCTCCAGACTACACATCCAGACTGCTGTTATGGGGGGGCTCCAGATTACACATCCAGACTGCAGTTATAGGGAGAGCTCCAGACTACACATCCAGACTGCTGTTATAGGGGGATCCAGACTACACATCCAGACTGCTGTTATAGGGAGCTCCAGACTACACATCCAGACTGCTGTTATAGGGGGTAGCTCCAGACTACACATCCAGACTGCTGTTATAGGGGGCTCCTGACTACACATCCAGACTGCAGTTATAGGGAGAGCTCCAGACTACACATCCAGACTGCTGTTATGGGGGGGCTCCAGACTACACATCCAGACTGCTGTTATAGGGGGAGCTCCAGACTACACATCCAGACTGCTGTTATAGGGGGAGCTCCAGACTACACATCCAGACTGCTGTTATAGGGGGAGCTCCAGACTACACTTCCAGACTGCTGTTATAGGGCGAGCTCCAGACTACACATCCAGACTGCTGTTATAGGGGGCTCCAGACTACACATCCAGACTGCTGTTATAGGGAGAGCTCCAGACTACACATCCAGACTGCTGTTATAGGGGGGCTCCAGACTACACATCCAGACTGCTGTTATAGGGGGCTCCAGACTAAACATCCAGACTGCAGTTATAGGGAGAGCTCCAGACTACACATCCAGACTGCTGTTATGGGGGGGGCTCCAGATTACACATCCAGACTGCAGTTATAGGGAGAGCTCCAGACTACACATCCAGACTGCTGTTATAGGGGGATCCAGACTACACATCCAGACTACTGTTATAGGGAGCTCCAGACTACACATCCAGACTGCTGTTATAGGGGGTAGCTCCAGACTACACATCCAGACTGCTGTTATAGGGGGCTCCTGACTACACATCCAGACTGCAGTTATAGGGAGAGCTCCAGACTACACATCCAGACTGCTGTTATGAGGGGCTCCAGACTACACATCCAGACTGCTGTTATAGGGGGAGCTCCAGACTACACATCCAGACTGCTGTTATAGGGGGAGCTCCAGACTACACATCCAGACTGCTGTTATAGGGGGAGCTCCAGACTACACTTCCAGACTGCTGTTATAGGGCGAGCTCCAGACTACACATCCAGACTGCTGTTATAGGGGGCTCCAGACTACACATCCAGACTGCAGTTATTGGGGGAGCTCCAGACTACACATTCAGACTGCTGTTATAGGGGGCTCCAGACTACACATCCAGACTGCTGTTATGGGGGGCTCCAGACTACACATCCAGAATGCTGTTATAGGGGGGCTCCAGACTACACATCCAGACTGCTGTTATAGGGGGTTCCAGACTACACATCCAGACTGCAGTTATAGGGGGGCTCCAGACTACACATCCAGACTGCAGTTATAGGGAGAGCTCCAGACTACACATCCAGACTGCTGTTATAGGGAGCTCCACACTACACATCCAAACTGCTGTTATAGGGAGCTCCACACTACACATCCAGACTGCTGTTATAGGGGGCTCCGGACTACATATCCAGACTGCTGTTATAGGGGGCTCCAGACTACACATCCAGACTGCTGTTATAGGGGGCTCCACACTACACATCCAGACTGCAGTTATAGGGAGAGCTCCAGACTACACATCCAGACTGCTGTTATAGGGGGGCTCCAGACTACACATCCAGACTGCTGTTATAGGGGGCTCCAGACTACACATCCAGACTGCAGTTATAGGGAGAGCTCCAGACTACACATCCAGACTGCTGTTATGGGGGGGGGCTCCAGACTACACATCCAGACTGCAGTTATAGGGAGAGCTCCAGACTACACATCCAGACTGCTGTTATAGGGGGATCCAGACTACACATCCAGACTACTGTTATAGGGAGCTCCAGACTACACATCCAGACTGCTGTTATAGGGGGTAGCTCCAGACTACACATCCAGACTGCTGTTATAGGGGGCTCCTGACTACACATCCAGACTGCAGTTATAGGGAGAGCTCCAGACTACACATCCAGACTGCTGTTATGGGGGGGCTGCAGACTACACATCCAGACTGCTGTTATAGGGGGAGCTCCAGACTACACATCCAGACTGCTGTTATAGGGGGAGCTCCAGACTACACATCCAGACTGCTGTTATAGGGGGAGCTCCAGACTACACTTCCAGACTGCTGTTATAGGGCGAGCTCCAGACTACACATCCAGACTGCTGTTATAGGGGGCTCCAGACTGCAAATCCAGACTGCAGTTATTGGCGGAGCTCCAGACTACACATTCAGACTGCTGTTATAGGGGGCTCCAGACTACACATCCAGACTGCTGTTATGGGGGGCTCCAGACTACACATCCAGAATGCTGTTATAGGGGGGCTCCAGACTACACATCCAGACTGCTGTTATAGGGGGTTCCAGACTACACATCCAGACTGCAGTTATAGGGGGGCTCCAGACTACACATCCAGACTGCAGTTATAGGGAGAGCTCCAGACTACACATCCAGACTGCTGTTATAGGGAGCTCCAGACTACACATCCAGACTGCTGTTATAGGGGGTAGCTCCAGACTACACATCCAGACTGCAGTTATAGGGAGAGCTCCAGACTACACATCCAGACTGCTGTTATGGGGGGGCTCCAGACTACACATCCAGACTGCTGTTATAGGGGGAGCTTCAGACTACACATCCAGACTGCAGTTATAGGGGGAGCTCCAGACTACACATTCAGACTGCTGTTATAGGGGGCTCCAGACTACACATCCAGACTGCTGTTATAGGGGGCTCCAGACTACACATCCAGACTGCTGTTATGGGGGGCTCCAGACCACACATCCAGACTGCTGTTATGGGGGGGCTCCAGACTACACATCCAGACTGCAGTTATAGGGAGAGCTCCAGACTACACATCCAGACTGCTGTTATAGGGGGCTCCAGACTACACATCCAGACTACTGTTATAGGGAGCTCCAGACTACACATCCAGACTGCTGTTATAGGGGGTAGCTCCAGACTACACATCCAGACTGCAGTTATAGGGAGAGCTCCAGACTACACATCCAGACTGCTGTTATGGGGGGGCTCCAGACTACACATCCAGACTGCTGTTATAGGGGGAGCTTCAGACTACACATCCAGACTGCAGTTATAGGGAGAGCTCCAGACTACACATCCAGACTGTTGTTATAGGGAGCTCCAGACTACACATCCAGACTGCTGTTATAGGGGACTCCAGACTGCAAATCCAGACTGCAGTTATAGGGGGAGCTCCAGACTACACATTCAGACTGCTGTTATAGGGGGCTCCAGACTACACATCCAGACTGCTGTTATGGGGGGCTCCAGACTACACATCCAGAATGCTGTTATAGGGGGGCTCCAGACTACACATCCAGACTGCTGTTATAGGGGGCTCCAGACTACACATCCAGACTGCTGTTATGGGGGGCTCCAGACCACACATCCAGACTGCTGTTATGGGGGGGCTCCAGACTACACATCCAGACTGCAGTTATAGGGAGAGCTCCAGACTACACATCCAGACTGCTGTTATAGGGGGCTCCAGACTACACATCCAGACTACTGTTATAGGGAGCTCCAGACTACACATCCAGACTGCTGTTATAGGGGGTAGCTCCAGACTACACATCCAGACTGCTGTTATAGGGGGCTCCTGACTACACATCCAGACTGCTGTTATAGGGGGAGCTCCAGACTACACATCCAGACTGCTGTTATGGGGGGGCTCCAGACTACACATCCAGACTGCTGTTATGGGGGGGCTCCAGACTACACATCCAGACTGCTGTTATAGGGGGAGCTCCAGACTACACATCCAGACTGCTGTTATAGGGGGAGCTCCAGACTACACTTCCAGACTGCTGTTATAGGGCGAGCTCCAGACTACACATCCAGACTGCTGTTATAGGGGGCTCCAGACTGCAAATCCAGACTGCAGTTATAGGGGGAGCTCCAGACTACACATTCAGACTGCTGTTATAGGGGGCTCCAGACTACACATCCAGACTGCTGTTATGGGGGGCTCCAGACTACACATCCAGAATGCTGTTATAGGGGGGGCTCCAGACTACACATCCAGACTGCTGTTATAGGGAGTTCCAGACTACACATCCAGACTGCAGTTATAGGGGGGCTCCAGACTACACATCCAGACTGCAGTTATAGGGAGAGCTCCAGACTACACATCCAGACTGCTGTTATAGGGAGCTCCAGACTACACATCCAGACTGCTGTTATAGGGGGTAGCTCCAGACTACACATCCAGACTGCAGTTATAGGGAGAGCTCCAGACTACACATCCAGACTGCTGTTATGGGGGGGCTCCAGACTACACATCCAGACTGCTGTTATAGGGGGAGCTTCAGACTACACATCCAGACTGCTGTTATAGGGGGAGCTCCAGACTACACATCCAGACTGCTGTTATAGGGGGAGCTCCAGACTACACTTCCAGACTGCTGTTATAGGGCGAGCTCCAGACTACACATTCAGACTGCTGTTATAGGGGGCTCCAGACTGCAAATCCAGACTGCAGTTATAGGGGCAGCTCCAGACTACACATTCAGACTGCTGTTATAGGGTGCTCCAGACTACACATCCAGACTGCTGTTATGGGGGGCTCCAGACTACACATCCAGAATGCTGTTATAGGGGGGCTCCAGACTACACATCCAGAGTGCTGCTATAGGGGGCTCCAGACTACACATCCAGACTGCTGTTATGGGGGGCTCCAGACCACACATCCAGACTGCTGTTATGGGGGGGCTCCAGACTACACATCCAGACTGCTGTTATAGGGGGCTCCAGACTACACATCCAGACTGCTGTTATAGGGGGTAGCTCCAGACTACACATCCAGACTGCTGTTATAGGGGGCTCCAGACTACACATCCAGACTGCAGTTATAGGGAGAGCTCCAGACTACACATCCAGACTGCTGTTATGGGGGGGCTTCAGACTACACATCCAGACTGCTGTTATAGGGGGAGCTCCAGACTACACATCCAGACTGCTGTTATAGGGGGAGCTCCAGACTACACATCCAGACTGCTGTTATAGGGGGAGCTCCAGACTACACTTCCAGACTGCTGTTATAGGGCGAGCTCCAGACTACACATCCAGACTGCTGTTATAGGGGGCTCCAGACTGCAAATCCATACTGCAGTTATAGGGGGAGCTCCTTACTACACATCCAGACTGCTGTTATGGGGGGCTCCAGACTACACATCCAGACTGCTGTTATAGGGGGGCTCCAGACTACACATCCAGACTGCTGTTATAGGGGGCTCCAGACTACACATCCAGACTGCTGTTATGTGGGCTCCAGACTACACATCCAGACTGCTGTTATAGGGGGGCTCCAGACTACACATCCAGACTGCTGTTATAGGGGGGCTCCAGACTACACATCTGTAATGTGACACGAGGCAGAAGTGAGGTACTCTTCTCTTACACCCCAGCATGTTACTTGAAAGTGAGTGTCCTGGCTGAATGTGTGGACTTGTGCAATGGGGGCGCTACACCCTTGCAGGCCACATGTAACTGATGACTTTGGTTGGCCAAGAACAGATGTTTGACAGTTCAATGAGGGAGACTGACAGTCAGAAATAAACTTTTCCACAGGCCATAAACCAGGCCGTGGTAAGGGGCTCAATCTCCAGCCCTCGTGCTGCCTCCGGCTCTTCTTCAGAGACCCGGTCACCTTGTCCAGCCGGCCATCCTGGCCTCACCTCTTCCAACATCAGTAGCATTAACTGACACAACCATCCTCATTCGATCCTCTTTTCGCACGGCTCGCTAAGCACCAGGTCTCCTTTTCCTAACAAGAACTACCACTCTGCCATTTTCATGTTTGCCTCTGCTATCGCACAATACTATGTTCTCTTTCACTTCAAACCAACAAATGGTGCTGTCTCTTTCTCAGCTCCACCCTTTGCTGGGTCTGGTTCTCTTCAACTACAAATTCCATTTCTCTTTTTCCTCCACCCGCTTTCCTGAGTCACATCTTAGTGTGTGGTCCTTCTCCTTCTACCTCGTTCTACTGCAGCAGCCACTCCTTACAGTAGGGTAAAACTTTCAGTCATGACACTTCTTTCAGTCGGAGTACCCTCTGTAGTGATAGAAAGCTCTTTGCGCCCTTTCGTTCCTTCTACGCCCACTATGGGCAGGACCTTCTCGTTCTGCGCCAACAACCACCATTACAAAGTTCATGCTCAGTGCCATTTTAGACTACGTAACAATTGCCATTCTCCATATGACTTGAGTCTTCCCCACATCACTCTGCTCGTCTACCTGTGAGACTCGATCCTGCCGGCTACACCAAATGTAACGTGGTGCGGCGTGTTAGCCATGGGTGAGGTACTCCTCTTTTACACCTGAGCACATTACATGAAGGTGGGGGTCCTAGCTTGGTGTGTGGACTCATGCTGTGTGGGCACAACACCCTTGCAGGCCACATGCAACCGATGACTTGGGCCGGCCAGAACCAGATGTTTGACAGTTCAATAATTGAGACCGCCAGTCAAAAATAACCTCTTTACTAAGTGATAACTTGGTTGGGATTATATACAGTAAGGAGCAGGTACACAACTTAATGAATGTTTCCTTCACAAAATGGAGCATTTTCCACACACAAATTCAATTCCTTTCTAATTACACACTCATCCTCTATCTTCACCATTCCTCTCTACTTCACCACAACCAAGTTCAGTATTGCAGTCCAGTTAACAAGAGTCCTATTTTAAACCCGCCGTTCATTGTCTTCTTTCCCCTCTAGGGAATTTTATTGCCAGTATTGCCAGTACTTATCTTCTCTGTTCCTGACTCTCTGGAACTCCCAGCCGGGGCACTCTCTTCATCTCACTTACGCTGTCCCATCTTGGCCCGTTACCTCTTGGAGTTATAAACTTTGGGCCATGCTGCTAGGTGTACTCTTACTGGATCCGTGTCCAAATGACCACTCTGTCTTTCAATTACTTCTCTCTTACATTCGGCTATGATCGCACTACCCTCTGTCTCAGGGATAACAGATAATGCTTCCAGTATGTTTCCCAGCAGCACCCTGTCTTCAACACGGTCCAGTCTTACTAGCCAAGAGCAGGCCTACATCTTTCTCACACTGATCCTCCTTCCTTCCACCATGGCGAGTCCCAGGAGATAAATGATCCCACACTTAGACACTCTGAGGAGCTCTTTACATTTCCATTTATTGATTCTGGCCTCTCGCACTGCACATTTCAAGAGGGACATGAGGAGATCATATGTAGTGATGATATCCAAACATTTGAGCAGCCATGGTCAGAAGAATACAATGCTGGGGAATGGCAGTTAGTGTCTCAAGAAGTAAATGATGATGAGACACAGTTGCCAGAAAGTGATGTTAAGTCAACAAGTCAGGAGGACCATAGTGCAGAAGTGGAAGATAAAGTGGTGGACGATGAAGTTACTGATCCAACCTGGGTAGGTGCCATGCATAGCGATGACAGCAGTGCAGAGGGGAAGGGATCCACAGCACTGCAACAGGCAGGAAGAGGCAGTGGGGTTGGCCAGAGTGAGAAAGTGAGCAACTGTTCACCAGAGTATCCACACCCGGCAAGTTCCCAGGCCAAGGGTTAGGTGTTCCCCAGTCTGTAGCTTTTCCAAATAAATGATCATTTGCAACTTATGCTGTACCAAGATCAGCAGGGGCCTAACCACTACCAACCTAACCACTAACAGCATGCTCAGGCATATGTCATCAAAGCACCTGACTAGGTGGGTCGAAAGCCTGGGTCCACAATCAGTGTTTATGGATGACACCACTGCCTCTTACCCTGTGTCATATGCTCGCTAATCTCCTGTCCAGGACTCAGGCATGGATGCCTCCTGCCCTGCACCTGTCGTTGCACATTCACAAGCACAATCAGCAACCACATTCAATTCTTTGTCCCAGCGCAGTGTTCAACTTCCCCTACCCCAGGCCTTCAATGCAAACACCAATATCCATCCACACCCACCCACAGGCCCAAACACTAAATGAGCACATTTCCAAACTGCGTGCCAAAGAATGGTAGAGTTGGAAGGTACCTACTTGATCATCTAGTCCAACCCCCTGCTTAATGCAGGATTCACTAAATCATCCCAGACAGATGTCTGTCCAACCTCAGTATGAAGATTTCCATTGAGGGAGAACTCACGGCAGCCTGTTAACTCAATGTCAAAAATTTTTTCTAATATCTGACCTGTGTCTCCTCCTATTCAGTTTCATCCTATTGCATCTAGTTTTTCCTTGTGCAAATGAGAATAAAGCTGATCCATCTACAGTGTAATAGCCCTTGAGATATTTGTGGACAGCTATTAAGTCTCCTCTCAGTCTTCTGTTTTGCAAGCTAAACATTCCCAAATCATCTAACCGTTCTTCATAGGACATTGTTTGCAGAGCGGTCACCATTCTGGTCGCTCTTCTCTGAACTTTTTCCAGTTTGCACAAGTTTTTTTAAAATGGGGTGCCCAGAACTGTCACCAGCTTACACTTAACAACAGCAATTGTCCAATAATATCACCCGTACCCTGACCAATGCACTTGTAAGGAATGTCCACATAATGCACACTGGATGAACCTAGTGGAGGCCAGGACTGAGCCGTTCCCGGTGACAGTACACATGCAATCAACACTGAGCATGATTTCAGACCCTTGTCTCCAGATATTAACCCCCGGGGGTGGAGGTAATCCTGATGAGACTCAGATACCTAAGGCATGCGCTTACTGCACTGTGCTGTCAGGGCAGGAAGAGGAGGGTGATTCTCAGGGTGAGGAGTGGGAGAACAGAGAGGATGACGATGAGGTTGTAGATCCTACATGGTGTGAACCCAGAGGCACGGAGCTGAGTAGTTCAGCAAAGGAGGTGGTGGAGGAGGAGGAAAACGAGGAGGTTACATTGCATCTTCCCACACAGACACAGAATGATGCAACTGATGATCAGCGCTCATAGCAAGTGAGCACTTCTGCTACACACAGGCAATCTGATCATTGCCTGTATGTAGCAGAACCAATCAAAGTACTCTAGCTTCTAATCTACCATGACTACTAAAGCATGCAAAAAGTTAAAAAAAGTTTTTAAAAATATATATATATACAGTTGTGGCCAAAAGTATTGACACCCCTGCAATTCTGTCAGATAATACTCAGTTTCTTCCTAAAAATGATTGCAAACACAAATTCTTTGGTATTATTATCTTCATTTAATTTGTCTTAAATGAAAAAACACAAAAGAGAATGAAGCAAAAAGCAAAACATTGATCATTTCACACAAAACTCCAAAAATGGGCCAGGCAAAAGTATTCGCACCCTCAGCCTAATACTTGGTTGCACAACCTTTAGCCCAAATAACTGCGACCAACCGCTTCCGGTAACCATCAATGAGTTTCTTACAATGCTCTGCTGGAATTTTAGACCATTCTTCTTTGGCAAACTGCTCCAGGTCCCTGACATTTGAAGGGTGCCTTCTCCAAAATGCCATTTTTAGATCTCTCCACAGGTGTTCTATGGGATTCAGGTCTGGACTCATTGCTGGCCACCTTAGAAGTCTCCAGTGCTTTCTCTCAAACCATTTTCTAGTGCTTTTTGAAGTGTGTTTTGGATCATTGTCCTGCTGGAAGACCCATGACCTCTGAGGGAGACCCAGCTTTCTCACACTGGGCCCTACATTATGCTGCAAAATTTGTTGGTAGTCTTCAGACTTCATAATGCCATGCACACGGTCAAGCAGTCCAGTGCCAGAGGCAGCAAAGCAACCCCAAAACATCAGGGAACCTCCGCCATGTTTGACTGTAGGGACCATGTTCTTTTCTTTGAACGCCTCTTTTTTTCTCCTGTAAACTCTATGTTAATGCCTTTGCTCAAAAAGCTCTACTTTTGTCTCATCTGACCAGAGAACATTCTTCCAAAATGTTTTAGGCTTTTTCAAGTAAGTTTTGGCAAACTCCAGCCTGGCTTTTTTATGTCTCGGGGTAAGAAGTGGGGTCTTCCTGGGTCTCCTACCATACAGTCCCTTTTCATTCAGACGCCGACGGATAGTACGGGTTGACACTGTTGTACCCTCGGACTGCAGGGCAGCTTGAACTTGTTTGGATGTTAGTCAAGGTTCTTTATCCAACATCCGCACAATCTTGCGTTGAAATCTCTTGTCAATTTTTCTTTTCCGTCCACATCTAGGGAGGTTAGCCACAGTGCCATGGGCTTTAAACTTCTTGATGACACTGCGCACGGTAGACACAGGAACATTCTGGTCTTTGGAGATGGACTTGTAGCCTTGAGATTGCTCATGCTTCCTCACAATTTGGTTTCTCAAGTCCTCAGACAGTTCTTTGGTCTTCTTTCTTTTCTCCATGCTCAATGTGGTACACACAAGGACACAGGACAGAGGTTGAGTCAACTTTAATCCATGTCAACTGGCTGCAAGTGTGATTTAGTTATTGCCAACACCTGTTAGGTGCCGCAGGTAAGTTACAGGTGCTGTTAATTACACAAATTAGAGAAGCATCACATGATTTTTCGAACAGTGCCTATACTTTTGTCCAGCCTCTTTTTTATGTTTGGTGTGGAATTATATCCAATTTGGCTTTAGGACAATTCTTTTTGTGTTTTTTCATTTAAGACAAATTAAATGAAGATAATAATACCAAAGAATTTGTGTTTGCAATCATTTTCAGGAAGAAACTGAGTATTATCTGACAGAATTGCAGGGGTGTCAATACTTTTGGCCACAACTGTATATATATATATATATATATATATATATATATATATAAAAGTTCAAATTACCCCCATTTCACCCCATTCAAAATAAAAAAATCAAATATATATATATATATATACAGTGTATATATATATATATATATATATATACATATATTTGGTATTGCTGCGTTCAGAATCGCCTGATCTATAAATATAAAACAAGAATTAACCCGATTGCTAAACGGCATAACAAGAAAAAAATTCAAAATGTCAGAATTACATTTTTTTTGTTGCCACTACATTGCAATAACATTCAATCAAGTTGGTGCACAAAAAATAAACCCTCACTCTACCCAAGATCACAAAAAATTGAGATGCTACAGGTCTCGAAAAATGCACCTTTTTACCAAATTTTTAATTTTTTTTCACCACTTAGATAAAAAAGAACCTAGATATGTTTGGTGTCTATGAACTCGTAATGTCCTGAAGAATCATAAAGGCAGGTCAGTTTTAACATTTAGTGAATATGATTAAACAAAAAAAGAACAATTGTGGAATTGGACTTTTTTTTGTAATTTCACCACACTTGGAATTTTTTTACACTTTCCAGTACATAATATGTTAAAATCAATGGTGTCGTTTAAAAGTACAACTTGTCCCCCAAAAAACAAGCTCTCACATGGCCATTTTGTCAGAAAAATAATAATGTTATGGCTCTGGGAAGAAGGGGAGCAAAAAACAAAAGCGCAAAAACGTAAATGAATCTGGTCGTGAATGGCGTTAATAGGTTTGCTTATCTCTACTGGGCACCACATTTTATAAAAGACGTTGAAAAACTAGAGTAAGTTCAGAGAAGAGTGACCAGGATGGTGAGCGGACTGCAAAGTATGTCCTACCAGGAATGGTTAAGGGATCCAGGAATGTTTAGCCTGCAAATAAAGAAGACTAAGAGGAGACTTAATAGCTGTCTACAAATATATGAAGGGTTGTCACAGAGTAGATGGATCACCTTTTATTTTGGTCAGTATCCGCACATAACAACTAATGAATTTGCATGGATGTCTGTTATGATTGGGTCGCCGAGGAGGAAAGCAAGACCAAGCTAAGCCACAGAAAACCAGAGAGGTTGGTAACTAAGCGGATTGCAGACCCCTGATCCTATCCACACAACTAGCAGTAGCCGTGGAGCATTCCTACGATGATCCTAGACGCCTCAACACAGCCAGAGAACTAAATAAGCCTAAAGCAAGAAAGGGGAAATCTAAACTGCCCCAGAGAAGACCCCAAAGGAATAGATAGCCCCAAACATTTATTGTCGGTAAGACAAGATGAAAACACAAACGCAGGTAGGAAAATAGACTGAGCAAACAATGGGGCCCACACTAACTAGACAGGACAGGAAAGGAAAGACTCTGTCTGTAATCACGCAAAAAACCCTGCAAAAAATGCCCAACACGTCTGATAGAAAAATACTGAAGTCACTAGACTTCGCCCTCTATATCAGCATTCTGGTATATTCTGAAAGCAGAGCAAAAAGAGGCCAATCTAATAAGGGACAAAAACAAACTGACACAAGCAGTAATATAAGGATGGAAATTCAGCACAGCCCCAGCCGGAGCTGGCTGAACACACAAAACTGAAATAGACAAAACCAGATCAAATGTGAACAATAGCAAAAGAACATTTAGCTGAGCATGCATGGACTGAGCTGGAAACTAAGACCTCAGGATGCAGGAAAAAATCAACAGCAGGGATAGAGGGAGTCGGCTGTCTTAAATCCAGTCAGAAACTCCAGATGTCCAGTCATCCTCATTATGAGGTGGCAGGCCTCTGTTAATTAGATCAGCTCCATTACCTCCAGTAACCACCAGAGGGAGCCCGGAAAGAGAACTCGCGACCCCTCTGTCAACACAACCAGCTGCACTACCCTCACTAGTAACCAGAGGTAGGCCAGAAAGCGAATTCACAACAGATGTCTGATATCTGTGAGGCTCTGCAAAACTTTGAGGAATCAACCAAGATGGTGAACGGCAATAGCGCGAAAATCAACATAATCATCCTGCTTCTGTGTCTACTCAAATGCTCACTGCTCACAATCAAAGAGGAAATTTTGCATGTGGACCAGGTGGAGATGGAGGAAAAAAGTACACAGGGTGATACTTCCCAGCCCAGCTTCATCTCATCCTCTCAGCATGGATTAGATTACAATGAGGAAGAACAGGAGCTGGTTGCCTGCACTACAGAGGGTACTCCCCACACCAGATTCATCCCGTCTGTTCAATATGAATGTGAAACAAAACAACATGAGCACAACTAGAGGGTGGTGCTAAAGTTAGGTTCCCAAACTGTATAGATAGCATATAGAAACTTAGCACTCAACTTAAGTATAATCAAGGAAGATTTATTGTAGAAGGAAGGAAGGAAAACGTTTCGGTCAACAAATGACCTTCTTCAGTTACGACAGGGTAAAATAACAAAAAAATAGCAAAAAAATAAAAATAGTAGAGTATACAAGTGTTAAATATAACATAAAGTAAAATAAAACAAAAATGAAAGTGATGTAGAGGAAAACTACAGGGTGAGATTATCACAGAACGTACATAATAGTAAACAAAGTATATACATTGGGAGATGTATAGTCATGTAAGCATAGTATCAAATAGCGCAGAATAATACCAGACATCGCGTACATTTTATCCTAGGGGAGAATATGAGATCAGAAGAAACATCACAGAAGGATGTGTGACATACCGTGTATGTGCTAGATTTCTTGCAATAGGATATACACCTATTGAATAGCTTGGTGTGCTTAGTCTCTATAGGGAAAAGTTCAGAGGATGTGTCAGAGTAAAAAAAGCACAACCCCCATCTGTGAATGTCAGGCCCTCAGATCATACTCATGGAGTCGGTTTCTAACCGTTTGTGCAGACACATGCACATTTGTGGCCTGCTGGAGGTATTTTGCAGGGCTCTGGCAGTGCTCCTCCTGTTCCTCCTTGCACAAAGGCTGAGGTAGCGGTCCTACTGCTGGGTTGTTGCCCTCCTATGGCCTCCTTCACATCTCCGGGTGTACTGGCCTGTCTCCTGGTAGCGTCTCCAACCTCTGGACACTACGCTGACAGACACAGCAAACCTTCTTGCCACAGCTTGCATTGATGTGCCATCCTGGATGAGCTGCACTACCTGAGACACTTGTGTGGGTTGTAGAATCCGTCTCATGCTACCACGAGTGTGAAAGCACAGCCAACATTCAAAAGTGACCAAAGCATCAGCCAAAAAGCATTGATACTGAGATGTTGAGATGTAGTCTGTGGTCCCCACCTGCAGAACCACTCCTTTATTGAGGGTGTCTTGATAATTGCCAATAATTACCATCTATTGTCTATTCCATTTGCACAATAGCATGTGAAATTGATTGTGAATCAGTGTTGCTTCCTAAGTGGACAGTTTTATTTCACAGAAGTTTGATTTACTTGGAGTTAGCGACCATGCTATTTTAGAATTTTGGATAACTAGAGAAGGAAGACCTGTGAAGACTCAGACGTCAAGGTTAGATTTCAGAAATGCAGATTTTAAGGGACTCGGAAAGAGAATTGGAGGGATCCAATGGTTGGATATCCTTAAAGACAAAAATGTCCAGGAAGAATGGGAAATCTTGAAAAATGAAATTCTCAAAGCACAATTGTTAACAATTCCGAAAAGAGGGAAGAATAGGAAGCATTTAAGGAAACCAGGATGGATGAACACAGAACTTAATCACATACTAAAAAGGAAGAAAGAAATGTTTATAAAATGGAAAGAGGGAAGCATATCTAAAGAAGAATATAATGCTGTCTGCAGAACCTGCAGGGCACAAATCAGATTATCTAAAGCTGACAATGAATTGAGGCTTGCAAGAGATGTCAAAAGCAATAACAAAGGATTTTGGGGATATGTCAAAAGTAAAAGAAAAGTCAAAGATGCTATAGGATTTTTACAGGATGAAAATGATGAAATGGTAAGACAGGATGTTGAGAAGGCTGAACTTTTAAATTCCTATGTTGCATCTGTTTTCTCTCAGAAAGGAAATGTAACATCAACTGTTCTTCACTGTCCTCTTAAGGGAATAGAAGAATCCAGGATAACTATAAACAGAAAGATAGTGAGGAAACACTTAGCTAACCTAAATGAATTCAAGTCTCCAGGTCCAGATGAATTACACCCCAGAGTACTGAAGGAGATAGCAGAAGAAATTTTTGAACCCCTCTCTATAATCTTTGAAAATTCTTGGAGAACAGGAGAAGTCCCAGAAGACTGGAGAAGAGCAAATGTTGTTCCTATCTTCAAAAAGGGGAAGAAGGTGGACCCAGGCAACTATAGGCTGGTGAGTCTGACTTCTATACCAGGAAAGATCTTTGAACAAATTATTAAACAGCATGTATGTCTGTACCTGGATAAGAATGAAGTGATTAAACAGAGTCAGCATGGGTTTGTAACTAATAAGTCATGTCAGACTAACTTAACTTCCTCCTATGACGGAATCACTGATTGAGTGGATCAGGGAAATGCTGTAGATATAGTATATCTTGACTTCAGCAAAGCATTTGACAAAGTATCTCACACAATCCTTATTGAAAAAATGGCTAGGTATGGAATGGACAAGGCAACTGTTAAGTGGATTCATAACTGGCTTAGTGATCGGACCCAAACAGTGGTCGTAAATGGCTGCACATCCAGTTGGAAGAATGTCTCAAGTGGAGTACCACAGGGCTCTGTCCTGGGCCCTGTATTGTTCAACATCTTTATCAATGATTTAGATGAAGGAATTGAGGGTAAACAGATTAAATTTGCTGATGACACATAGCTAGGAGGGATAGCTAATACTAGAGAAGAGAGAGAGGATTCAAAAAGATATAAATAAGCTGGAGCAGTGGGCAGCAACTAATAGAATGGTTTTTAACCGGGAAAAATAAAGTACTACATCTGGGCAATAAAAATGAAAAAAGCATATACAGAATGGGAGGAATACGGCTAAGCAACAGCACATGTGAAAAAGATTTGGGTATACTAATAGATCACAGACTGAATATGAGTCAACAGTGTGATGCAGCAGCAAAAAAGGCAAATGCAATTCTAGGATGTATTAACAGAAGCATACAGTCTAGATCACGTGAAGTCATTATTGCCCTCTACTCCTCTTTGGTCAGACCTCATCTGGAATACTGTGTCCAGTTTTGGGCGCCACATTTTAAAAAAGACATCAACAAACTGGAGCAAGTTCAGAAAATAGCGACCAGAATGGTGACCGGTCTGTAAACCCTGTCTTATGAGGAAAGGTTGCATGATTTGGGAATGTTTAGCTTGCAAAAGAGAAGACTGAGAGGAGACTTAATAGCTGTCTACAAATATCTCAAGGGCTGTTACATTGTAGAAGGATCATCTTTATTCTCATTTGCACAAGGAAAGACTAGAAGCAATGGGATGAAACTGAATGAGAGGAGACACAGATTAGATATTAGAAAAAACTTTTTGACAGTTAGAGTGATCAATGAGTGGAACAGGCTGCCACGAGAAGTGGTGAGTTTCTTTCAATGGAAGTCTTCAAACAGGCTGGACAGACATCTGACTGGGATGATTTAGTGATCCTGCTTTGAGCAGGGGGTTGGACCAGATGGCCCAGGAGGTCCTTTCCAACTCTACGATTCTATGATTCTATATTTTGTTGTTTAAGTGTTCCCTTTATTTTTATGAGCAGTGTATATAGAAGACAGGGGTGAGAAATTATATGAAAGCAGCCAATATTCAAAGGCCAACCAATGAGAGGAAGGTAACTCCAGATCCAGTAATCACAGTTCTGCAAAACTTTGAGGAATCAACCAAGATGGTGAGCGGCAATGATGTCATAATCAACGTAACCATCCTGCTTCTGTGTCTACTCAAACACTCACTGCTCACAATTAAAGAGGAAACTTTGCATGTGGAAACTTTTGCTTCCTGGATCATTCCTGCTGATCGGCACTGCATCTGCATATGTCACGGCTGTGTCACAGTCAGAGCACATGCAAATGTGGCACCCCAGGAGTTCGGTTGCCATAATGGCCTTGCCTCCCTCCAGGGGGGAGTGATGTCATGCCTGGAAGCAAAGTAGGAATCCCCTTACCAAGTAGTTCTAGCACACAACACAGTTCCTGCTCCAGGCCAGCAGGGGGAGCTCTAAACCCAACATGAGGGGAGCTGCTCTCTCTGGTCCGGAGGAGGAAGTTAGTGAAGAGAGTTAGAGTCTGAACAAAGTTGAGAGAGGACATGTAGAAAGGATCTGGGGATAGGAGCTCCATCTGAGCTCACCCCAGGCTAAAATGCCAGTGACCGGGCACTGGAGCCTGAGGCTGTGTGTGTACTAAAGCCCCGGCATCAGAATCCAGGGGGCAGAGGACTGCAGATCCTCTGTCACCTACTGATACTCAATGACATAGCAGCACGTGTGAGCCGGAAACGCCAGACTGGATTGGCCACTGAAGCAGGTTCCAGCTGCCTGTCATGCGAGTGGTGTTCTATCTAAGCATCAGACAGAAAGAGGGACTTGAATAGAGTATAAAGCAGCAAGTACCTCATAGAATAGCGCTAGAAAGGAGGCCTTACAACCCACCTGACTAGGGAAATTCCCAAATTGCTTCCAGGCTGACCGGCTCCAGAACCATCTGTAACCTGAGCCCCGGACTGTACCTGCATTGCTCAGTAAAAGGTAAAGGAAACTGTACCCTGCTGTGTCTTCCAAATCATTCCTGCACCAGACTCACAATCCTCACCTTTAACATCTGCATCCAAACTGCCCTGGGATACAGCTCTACCTATGGAGAGCTCAACCATCTCTGCTGCCCTGTCACCATCCCAGAGGATCTGCATAGCAGCGTCTGTCCCCTGAACAAATACCACAGGTGGCATCATGAACACTTTATTATCCCTTTTTCACTATCCCTTTTATTGGATGCCCAGGGCCACGGACAGGGTCACGGCTGCTGTGACACTTCCCCTTTAAGAAGCGGCCTGGTACCGAGTATTTCCACTGTCCTGGTGGACGATCCATTTTGGCATCATGAACAGGATCTGTACCCCGGTATTGCTGGGTACTGTGTGCCGTAGACTTTGCTGGAACTGGGTGAATTGCCACCATTACAGCACCACACGGCGCTGGAGGCAGAAGGGACGTGCCGTCATGGGCGGAGCCTGAGAGAGAGCGCAAAAAGAGAATTGCTGCGCGCGCTCAGACATCAGCTGGCAGAGAGCAGAGAACTGAGGCCTGGGACCCCGGCGCGCACAGTTCATCCTGCCGACAGAGCAACAGCCTGGTAACCAGCTTAAACTCAGAGCCTGGCTAAGATTCACTAGGGGGAAAGAAAATGTCCAGCACAGGGGGAGATATAGAGGCAGACGCAGCCGCAGCCCCCATAGTGTCGCGAGATTCAGTGGCAGGCGTAGCTGCAGCCCCCATAGTACAGCAGAATCCGGTGGCCTACGTAGCCGCAGCCCCCAGAGCGGAGCAAGATCTGGCCACCGCCGCTGCAGTCTCTATAATGCCGCTATCAATGCCATATATTCCGGGAGTAGCCTGGCTACTGCGGTGCGCAGGGGAGTCACATGCCCTGAGCGATTTCAAGGAGAGACTATGTAGTTTGTTTGACGTGTACCCCCTTTCTGAAAGCCAAAAAGAAAGCATTCTCATTGGACAGTTAACTGGTGCGGCTCAAAAAGAAGTAAAGTCCTGGCATGATACTGATAAAGGAACTATTAAGCAGATCCTGACCAAACTGAAGGACACCTTTGACACTGGCACTGCAGCAGAGTTAAAAATTAGATTCTTTGAGTGCAAACAAGGGGTACAGGACAGTATACGGGTCTATGCCCTTAATCTTGAGGAGATGCTGCTGGCCATAAAGCAGATTGACCCAGACAGCGTGCAGGATGGAGACAGAATTTTAAAGGGGCAATTTATTAAGGGACTCATGTCCAGCACCCACAGGACACAGCTGCGCATCATGGCCCTACAAAACCCTTACCTGAAGTTTGTAGACTTTAAAGATAGGGCTATCCGGGTGCTGCACTAAACAAATGTCAGCCACCCAGTGCCCCCTAGGTGCTCAGGAATTACATACCACCAGGAGGTGGCATTCTTCCCTCAGGCCCCTGTTGAGGCCGATGCACAGACCCTGGATAATGCCAGTCCAGATAGCGTCTTATGGCGATGGCAGAAGAGGACCCCAATGAGCAGAGGGAGAGACAACGATCGCTACAACCAGGACGGATGACCCATTTGCTGCCACTGCAGCAAAGCTGGGCACATAGCAAGATTCTGCAATTTAAACAAGCAACTCCTGTGGCAGATTGCCAACCCCCCAGGAGTAGGACGACCAGACCCACAAAGCAGGTGAGCCAAGTACGTCGAAGGATGACCGGTCCTCCCAGTTGTCATTGACGGCATCCCAATGAACGCTTTACTGGACACAAGCTCACAGGTCACAATTATGCCGTATATTCTTTACATATGGTACTGGGCTGACTCTGATATTACTCATGGTCCAGATAATGAGCTGACAGTAGTCGCCAGCAAATGGTCAGCCTTTGTCACAAGTGGGGTATAAGGAGGTGACGATTAAGGTGGGGCGAGTTGAATTAAAAGCCCAAGGCCTGATAATTGTAGACATTGATCGACGAGAATGTAACCCAATAATGACCTTAGGTACTAATGTGATAGAAAATTGTTTTGCCAAGGTAATTGTTTTGCTGCAACAGGTAGAAGAAACTGCTGGTTCCATTGAGCAACGGATCCTGCAAAAGGAGATCAAGGCCCTGATGCAAAGACAATAGGTAGAGCTATCTGGCGGAGAAGTCGGCAGTGTCAGAGTGAGCGATTCATTCCTCATTGCAATACCCACAAGGAGTGAAATGTTAATTTGGTGTTGGGTAGCCATAGGCCTCAGGTGAAGAAATTAAGGGGCCCTGGTAGAGCCAGTGTACTCTGATAGTAGGCCCACTGTCTTGACAGCCAGAGGGGTAGTCGATGTCTGCAAGGGGAGGGTACCTGTACGCAGGGCTGCCATCAGGGCATTACTGCCCCGACTGGCGTATGGGGCCCAGTGGGCAGAGGGGGCCCGCATCGGGCCCGGTCTCCTCTGCTCACCGGGCCCATACTGGCAGGTAAACGGGCCCTTAGAACGGCACTGCGGGTGGCAGCTAAACACTATTAACATGCGGGTCCGCCGGCCCGCACGTCAATAGTTAACAGCCGCCAGCCAATCAGAGGCTGGCAGCTGACATCAGCCAGAGCACGCACCTCGACGGCGTCTGACGTCAGTGTCAGTCGCCGGCTAGAGCGCGCTGCAGCGTGGAGGGACAGAGCTTCGCCCGCCGCTGAATTGCGGCCAGGTAAGAAGAACTTGTTTTATTTTTTTGTTTGTTTTTTTTTACAGCGGCAATCCGGGGGGGCCGGGGTCAGAATGCTGGACTGGGGCAGAATGCTGGACATGGGGCAGAATGCTGGACTGGGGCAGAATGCTGGACTGGGGCAGAATGCTGGACATGGGGCAGAATGCTGAACATGGGGCAGAATGCTGGACATGGGGTCAGAATGCTGGACTGGGGCAGAATGCTGAACATGGGGCAGAATGCTGGAGACTGGGGCAGAATGCTGAACGTGGGGCAGAATGCTGGACGTGGGGCAGAATGCTGGACTGAGGCAGAATGCTGGACATGGGGCAGAATGCTGGACTGGGGCAGAATGCTGAACATGGGGCAGAATGAAGGACATGAAGCAGAATGCTGGACATGGGGCAAAATGCTGAACATGGGGCAGAATGCTGAACATGGGGAAGAATGACGAACATGGGGCAGAATGCTGGACAAGGGGCAGAATGCTGGACATGGGGCAGAATCCTGAACATGGGGAAGAATGACGGACATGGGGCAGAATGCTGGACATGGGGTCAGAATGCTGGACTGGGGCAGAATGCTGAACATGGGGCAGAATGCTGGAGACTGGGGCAGAATGCTGAACGTGGGGCAGAATGCTGGACGTGGGGCAGAATGAAGGACATGAAGCAGAATGCTGGACATGGGGCAAAATGCTGAACATGGGGCAGAATGCTGAACATGGGGAAGAATGACGAACATGGGGCAGAATGCTGGACAAGGGGCAGAATGCTGGACATGGGGCAGAATCCTGAACATGGGGAAGAATGACGGACATGGGGCAGAATGCTGGACATGGGGGCAGAATGCTGAAGACTGGGGCAGAATGCTGGAGACTGGGGCAGAATGCTGAACACGGGCAGAATGCTGGACATGGGGCAGAATGCTGGAGACTGGGGCAGAATGCTGGACATGGGGCAGAATGCTGAACATGGGGCAGAATGTTGGAGACTGGGGCAGAATGCTGGAGACTGGGGCAGAATGCTGAAGATGGGCAGAATGCTGGACTGGGGCAGAATGGTGGACATGGGGCAGAATGCTGGACTGGGGCAGAATGCTGGACATGGGGCAGAATGCTGGAGACTGGGGCAGAATGCTGGAGACTGGGGTACAATGCTGAACATGGGGCAGAATGCTGGACTGGGGCAGAATGCTGGACATGGGCAGAATGCTGGAGACTGGGGCAGAATGCTGGACATGGGGCAGAATGCTGGACATGGGGCAGAATGCTGGCCATGGGGCAGAATTCTGGACATGGGGCAGACTGCTGGACATGGGGAAGAATGACGGACATGGAGCAGAATGCTGGACAAGGGGCAGAATGCTGGACATGGGGCAGAATCCTGAACATGGGGAAGAATGACGGACATGGGGCAGAATGCTGGACATGGGGGCAGAATGCTGAAGACTGGGGCAGAATGCTGGAGACTGGGGCAGAATGCTGAACACGGGCAGAATGCTGGACATGGGGCAGAATGCTGGAGACTGGGGCAGAATGCTGGACATGGGGCAGAATGCTGGACATGGGGCAGAATTCTGTAGACTGGGGCAGAATGCTGGAGACTTGGGCAGAATGCTGGACATGGGGCAGAATGCTGGAGACTGGGGCAGAATGCTGGAGACTTGGGCAGAATGCTGGACATGGGGCAGAATGCTGGAGACTGGGGCAGAATGCTGAACGTGGGGCAGAATGCTGGACGTGGGGCAGAATGAAGGACATGAAGCAGAATGCTGGACATGGGGCAAAATGCTGAACATGGGGCAGAATGCTGAACATGGGGAAGAATGACGAACATGGGGCAGAATGCTGGACAAGGGGCAGAATGCTGGACATGGGGCAGAATCCTGAACATGGGGAAGAATGACGGACATGGGGCAGAATGCTGGACATGGGGGCAGAATGCTGAAGACTGGGGCAGAATGCTGGAGACTGGGGCAGAATGCTGGACATGGGGCAGAATGCTGGACATGGGGCAGAATGCTGGAGACTGGGGCAGAATGCTGGACATGGGGCAGAATGCTGAACATGGGGCAGAATGTTGGAGACTGGGGCAGAATGCTGGAGACTGGGGCAGAATGCTGAAGATGGGCAGAATGCTGGACTGGGGCAGAATGGTGGACATGGGGCAAAATGCTGGACTGGGGCAGAATGCTGGACATGGGGCAGAATGCTGGAGACTGGGGCAGAATGCTGGAGACTGGGGTACAATGCTGAACATGGGGCAGAATGCTGGACTGGGGCAGAATGCTGGACATGGGCAGAATGCTGGAGACTGGGGCAGAATGCTGGACATGGGGCAGAATGCTGGCCATGGGGCAGAATGCTGGCCATGGGGCAGACTGCTGGACATGGGGAAGAATGACGGACATGGAGCAGAATGCTGGACAAGGGGCAGAATGCTGGACATGGGGCAGAATCCTGAACATGGGGCAGAATGACGGACATGGGGCAGAATGCTGGACATGGGGGCAGAATGCTGAAGACTGGGGCAGAATGCTGGAGACTGGGGCAGAATGCTGAACACGGGCAGAATGCTGGACATATGGCAGAATGCTGGAGACTGGGGCAGAATGCTGGACATGGGGCAGAATGCTGGACATGGGGCAGAATTCTGTAGACTGGGGCAGAATGCTGGAGACTTGGGCAGAATGCTGGACATGGGGCAGAATGCTGGACTTGAGGCAGAATGCTGGAGACTGGGGCAGAATGCCGGACTGGGGCAGAATGCTGAACATGGGGCAAAATGCTGGACGCTGGGGGCAGAATGCTGGACTGGGGCAGAATGCTGGACATGGGGCAGAATGCTGGAGACTGGGGCAGAATGCGAGACACTAGGCAGAATGGAGATACGAGGCATGATTGGAGACAGATGGGGCAGGGTTGGAGACAGATTGCACAGGATCATGGGGCAGGATGGATACAATGGAGATCATACGGGGAAGAATGGATACTCATGAGGGCGGGATGGGAGAACATATGGCTAAAACCAGGAATGAGACACACGGGGGGTCAGGATGGGGGATATTATTACCATAGGGGCAAATTAAGGGATATTATTTCTGCAGTAATGTATTTAATTTTTTGAGGATACTGTTTTAAATGGGGGGCGGTCCTGTTACTGTGCAGAGCGACACTATGTCGCCTTTTATTCTTCATGTGGTGTAATGTAGAAGTTGGGAAAAAATAAGTAATGTGTTCTGCAAGCGGAGCTCTAGTTAACTATGTTATTTCCTGCAGAGACGAGCCCTGGCTGGAAAACGTGATGGCGATCTGTGCTGGATGAATGAAAAGCATGGATGAAGGACTTCACCTAGAGACATCACTGGTGAGTTAGTGTGTTACCTGTACACTGACACTATACACTGTATACTATATACAGAGGTCCTGTGTATAATGTCACCAGTGATCACTGTGTTACCTGTACATTATATACAGAGCTCCTGTGTATAATGTCATTGATCACTATATTACCTGTACACAGACACTGCATACTAAATACAGATCTCCTTTGTACTGTATCATGCCACTTATGGTGATAGTATTATTTTTTTTATTAATGATCAGTATTGTAGTATTCAGTCACCATGTGCTGTTAATATGTGATCTGGGCATGGTGGGGTGGTATTTGTCCCTTGTATGTGCTATTATTTGGTCACTTTGTGGTGGTAATATGTGGTCTGGTCATGGTGCAGTGGTATTTGTTCCTTGTATGTGATATTATTGGTCATTTTAAAAATTGAAAAATAAAAATGTACCTAAAGTGTATTGCATATTTTAACAAATATGGATGAAGTAATATATGGGGCCCATTATACTGGATGAAGTAGTATATGGGGCCCATTATGCTGTATGAAGTCATACAGTATATGGGGCCCGTTATACCATATGAAGTCATATATGGGGCCCATTATACTGTATGAAGTAATATATTGTGCCTATTATGCTGTATGAAGTAATATATGGGGCCCAATATACTGGATGAAGTAATATATTGGGCCCATTATTCTGTATGAAGTCATATATGGGGCCCATTATACTGTATTAAGTAATATATGGTGCTTATTATGCGTAATGAAGTAATATATGGTGCCCATTATACTGTATGAAGTAAAATATGGGGCCCATTAAGCTGTATGAAATAATATTTGGGGCCCATTATACTGTTTGAAGTAATATATGGTGCCCTTTATACTGTATGCAATAATATATGGTGCTCATAATACTGTATGAAGTAATATATGGGGCCCATTATACTGTATGAAGTAATATATGGGGCCCATTATACTGTATGAAGTAATATATGGGGCCCATTATACTGTAAGAAGTAATATATGGGGCCCATTATGCTGTATGAAAAAATATTTGGGGCCCATTATACTGTATACAGTCATATATGGGGCTCATTATACTGTATGAAGTAATATATGGGGCCCATTATACTGTATGAAGTAATATATGGGGCCCATTATGCTGTATGAAGTAATATATGGTGCCCATTATACTGTATGAAGTAATATATGGGGCCCATTATACTTTATGAAGTAATATATGATGCCCATTATACTCTATGAAGTAATATATGGGGCCCATTGTACTTTATGAAGTAATATATGGAGCCCATTATACTGTATGAAGTAATATATGGTGCCCATTATACTGTATGAAGTAATATATGGGGCCCATTATACTGTATGAAGTAATATATGGTGCCTATTATGCTGTATGAAGTAATATATGGGGCCCATTATACTGTATGAAGTAATATATGGGGCCCATTATGCTGTATGAAGTAATATATGGTGCCCATTATACTGTATGAAGTAATATATGGGGCCCATTGTACTTTATGAAGTAATATATGGGGCCCATTATACTGTATGAAGTAATATATGGTGCCCATTATACTGTATGCAGTAATATATGGGGCCCATTATGCTGTACGAAGTAATATATGGTGCCTATTATTCTGTATGAAGTAATATATGGGGCCCATTATACTGTATGAAGTCATATATGGGGCACATTATACTGTATGAAGTAATATATGGGGCCCATTAAGCTGTATGAAGTCATATATGGGGCCCATTATGCTGTATGAAGTAATATATGGTGCCCATTATACCGTATGAAGTAATATATGGTGCCCATTATACTGTATGAAGTAATATATGGGGCCCATTATACTGTATGAAGTAATATATGGTGCCCATTATACTGTATGAAGTAATATATGGTGCCCATTATGCTGTACGAAGTAATATTGTGAAGGGTTAATACTAAAATCAGAGCTGAAGTTTCGTTTTGTCCATTCTCTGAAGGTTTCGTTTCTCCGTTTTTGTTGATGTAAGATAAATTTTGTAATTAGGTAAAAGTTCAAACTGTCATGAAACCAGACTGTTCTCATCAGGTGCAAAGATAAGGGAGGCGGGTGTGTAAAACTCTGAAGAATATGCCATTATACTACTTTCTATTTGGATACGGACATATATGTAGTTTCCGGTTTTCTTGCAATATTATTGGCTTACAAAGTGAAATGATTTTATTGGTAGTTGAGAACTTTGCATAATTAAGCAAAATGTTATAAAAGAAGTGACTAAAATAAAGGGGCTTAGTGATCTGCCTCGATCCTCCCGTACAGAGACCCCAGTCTCCGTGTGGTCATTTGAGTAGCTAGCAACACTGTGGATTAATTTGGAAATCACTGGCTCAACCATGAAGCGTTAATTTAGCCCTCCCTAAATAGCTACCTTGACAGTGGTGCCCAACGTGGGGCCCCCGAACAGGGACGCCTCTGCGCCCGGAGGACAACAAGACAAAGGACCCTCGGAGCGGACACAGGTGCTGGAAAATTGGGACTGATCATCCCCCAAGGCAACCACGGTAAGTTGGCAGTTATACTGTTCAGACTGACCGTTGGTGTGGTTTTCCTGTGCTTGTTGCTGCAAAGAGGATCTGAGGTTTGTCCCCTGGTGGGGTGATTCATGGGTGGAATCATATAGAGGTGTAGTCCCGTTGTGGGCCCAGTGCTCGAACCGTACCTCATAAGGGACGGACACCCCGGATTGACCAGTGATTGTGACTCTCTTTATAGTCAAAATATCCTGAAATTTCCGATCATTATTAGTAATTGGGCGTGGTGAAGTGATCGAAGATGGGTCGGATATGTAACTCAGGTATATATAGATAGATATATATAACCAGAGGTGTCCGGAGGGATAGTCTGAGACGCCCTCCTCCTTTCACTGAGTACCGTGAATTTTGGGCAATCCCAGAGGGGGATTATTGACCCGGTGGAACAGAGACTGAAATGGCCGCCAGATCTGTGCACAATTTAAGTCAGAATGTTTGGCTCTAAAGGAGAGAATTATGTTTCTGTGGAAGAAAAAGAAAAGTTTGGAATTGTGTGAAGGATCAGATACTGTTAGTTTTATGATTCAAAGACGAGGAAAGAAATTTGTCAGTAATGCAGGAAAAATATTTTCGATTCTGGGATTTCCTAAGGGCGGGAGGTTGCAGCCTACGCTATGGGATGAAGGAGTTAAAAAGAATAAAGGAAGGTTGACTGATGATGGATTACTTGAAGGCGCTGAGGAATTCCGTGGCTTGGCACATGAATTGTATAATGAAGGTTATTTGGACATTGAACAGCAAGTGAATTCTGATTGTTTCTGTTACTGCTATGTTGAAGAAGAAAAAATGTCTATTATTATGGCAAAGATGGGATGTATTGTGGTTCAAGAAAGTGACTGTGGTGTGAGAAAGTGATTGATTAAAGAATGAACTAAGATCCAGACAATGTGTCAGGCAGTTGAATAGTTAAAAGTGATGATTTGAAAGAAGGGGTCTCCCTGCTAGATGACAATTGTACAAGGAGACCGAGAGTCGCAGCCCCCACCTTTGCTATTATCATCCGCCGCCAGCCTTAGTCCCCGTTATTGCTAGTGGTTGAGTATCCACCCCTTCCATTTACCAGACTTTAACCAGCTCTGTTCAGCAGAGAGAGAGAAAAAAAGAGCAAACAGCAGCCTCTAGCTCCCACCGCAGCGGCGAGCACACAGTGTGCCCTTCAGCCCACACAGCAAACTCTCGCCCCCCTCAGACTTCAGCTACTGGGAACCCTGCTCCTCAGCCCCTCCCTGCTAATTCTCCTTACTGCTCAGTTCATGATCTCTCCCACATGTCCAGTAAATTTATTAGGGGCAGGTTTATAATCACAGTTCCGCTCCGGAATAAAATTCCAAGATGATGGTCAGATGGCCCTTACGTTATATAATCCCTATGTAGATGAAGACAGTGAGGAAATCTGTATTTTGCATGCCCTTCCTACTGTTATGATGGCCCTGATAGGCTCAGATCCACCCCCAATATTGCCTGAGGATCAACGACTCACTCACCCCATACCTCTCAGAGATACCATCTAAACTCTGGTCAAAAGGGCCAAATGATATAGGGAAAATGCCTGTAGAACCAGTAAAAGTGTTTCTCAAACCTGGTGCCTAATCCACATACTCTTTTGTCCCAAATACCCCAGGATGCTGCTTGGTTTACAGTTATTGATCTTACCAATGCCTTCTTTAGCATTCCGTTACACCCAGACTGGTGCCTAATCCACATACTCTTTTGTCCCAAATACCCCAGGATGCTGCTTGGTTTACAGTTATTGATCTTACCAATGCCTTCTTTAGCATTCCGTTACACCCAGACTGCCAGTTTCTATTTGCATTCACTTATCAGGAACGACAGTTAACATGGACAGTTATGCCACAAGGGGCCCATAACAGTCCCAACCAGTTTGCAAAAAATATGAGCAGGTGTCTTTTGCCATTTCTGCCATTGTTAGCCTCCTTAAGTATCTGGCAGCACTGAACTGTCGGGTTTCGGCCTCGGGACTTCAGTTCTGCCTTGGTCAAGTGATATTCTTGGGTCACTGTCTCCTTCAGGGTGCCAGACACCTCGCAGAAGAAAGAAAAATAGCTGTCAGCTCCCTTCCTTTCCCAAAAGATGAAGCTGAACTCCAGCGTTTTCTTGGACTATGCACTTATTGTTGTCAGTGGATACCGGATGCATCCCGCATAATGCAACCCCTTTACAACGCCTTGAAAGATGGTATAATGAACTATAAGGAAAAATGGCAGTGATGAGGATTACCTCCAATATGATTGGTCTCAACTTCTGATAAAAGAAACAGCTACTCCACCAAATGTCAGTGAGAATCCACTCCCAAATCCTGATCTGGTGTTATACACGGATGGTTCAAGATATGCTGACGAGTTTGGTAGATTCCACACCAGATACGATGTTACCACAGAGGACACTGTAGTGCATGCAGCTGCACTCCAGCCATCACAGTCAGCACAAGAAGCAGAACTCCAGGCTCTGTCTACTGCATGTACTTTAGCCAAGAACAGACGGGCTAATATATACACGGACCCACGGTATGCATTTGGTATTGCTCACGATTTTGGGGCTCTATGGGCCAATCGAGGGTTTATTACTACTGCCGGAACCCTAGTGAAAAATTCTGAAGCTGTTATAACCCTCATGGACTCGATCAAATTACCTACTCAGGTGGCCATTATCAAAGTTAAGGCGCACGGTCCTAGGAACAGCCCACAGACTGTTGGCAACATATTTGCGGATATGCAAGCAAAAGCCGCTCTCTTACCCGTTGAACCAACTATACCAACTATGGTGACCACAGGCTCTCAACGTAAACAGTTACAAGAAGCATTGACCCTACAAGAACCTTATGATCTACAACAGACTGAAGTTTTCTGTCAAACCCTGCGAGACCGCTTAATGACAACGCAGAGAATGTCTCCAAAGGAAGAGGTGAAGCAATGGAAGACTGATGGGGCACAAATGGATAATGGTCTCTGGAAAAAGGACCAACTTGTGTGTCTCCCTAAGCGGATGTACCCTGCTATGGGCACATAGGCACATGGGCCTACACATCGAGGAAAGTATCAGGCCCTCGCACTGGTGCAAAAATTCTACTGGGCCCCAGGTTCTCCAGTTGGCCGGAAGCATTCCCTGTTACCAACATGACTGCAAAGACCACAGCGAAGAAACTGGTGATGGAAGTTATATGCAGATCTGGGGTTCCAGAAGTTGTTGAAAGTGATCAAGGTCCGGCCTTTTCTTCTCATGTGTACCAAGAAGTTCTGACAATGCTTGGATCCACTGTAGCACTCCATACTCCGTACCACCCACAATCCAGTGGGAAAGTTGAGAGGCTGAACGGCACACTGAAGGGACAATTGACCAAAATGATGCAGGAGACTACGGCTCCATGGCCAGAGCTTCAACCCATTGTACTATACTACATTCGTACTACCCCTATTGCAAAGCATGGCCTGTCCCCATATGAGATATTTTTTGGTGCTAGGCCCCCAGTTGCAAATTTCCAGCCCCAGCAGTTATCAGAAGAGACTGACCGTGCTGTTCAATATGTTATTCTGCTTAGTAAAAATATTGCTAACACCTATGTTCTAGTTTTCTTTTCTTTTCCAGATTCAGCAGAAACCGACACCTGTTATAACCTGAAGCCCGGTGATTTGGTAGTCGTGAAAAGGCATGTCAGGAAGCACAGACTAGAACCCTTGTATGACGGTCCCTATCAAGTTCTCCTCATCACCCAACAAGCCAATAGCAAATGAAGGGACATAATGTTTTGGTTTTTCACATTTTCCATATTATTATTGGTAGAAGTTGAAGTTAAAGTTAGAAGATATTCAAAGACTCAGAGATCAATACGATAAAGATAATGATCGTACTAAGGACAGTTGGTCGTCAAACACCTTCTCCTTTCTCAATCCAGCCGATTGGTTTAAGGGAATTGGGGGCTGGATAGCTGGGATCTTACAAAGCTTGTTGCATATTGCTACCTGTATCCTTGTTGTATATGTGATACTAAAACTTGTTCTTTGGTGTATTTCTGTATGTATTAGGAAATTCTGCACTAAGACAGCTAATGATGATACCAAAGGTGTCGTTGCCCCTGCTCTTCTCTGCACCGATCTCAAAAGGCTTCTTGATGAAGATGTTGATGCCAAGCATATGCCTACCTACAAAAGATCCCCACCACCGTCATCAAAAATTGTTATTCGTGAACTGCAGTATACAGGGGGGATGGGTGCGCCGCGACAGCCATGACTGATAACACGGCATCAGTCATGTGAAGACCAGTACCCCTCAAGCTGTTAGCTTGGGATAGCACCTCTGATGCTGCATATGTGTTAACAAAATTTATCTAGGGGCAATGTGAAGGGTTAATACTAAAATCAGAGCTGAAGTTTCGTTTTGTCCATTCTCTGAAGGTTTCGTTTCTCCGTTTTTGTTGATGTAAGATAAATTTTGTAATTAGGTAAAAGTTCAAACTGTCATGAAACCAGACTGTTCTCATCAGGTGCAAAGATAAGGGAGGTGGGTGTGTAAAACTCTGAAGAATATGCCATCATACTACTTTCTATTTGGATACGGACATATATGTAGTTTCCGGTTTTCTTGCAATATTATTGGCTTACAAAGTGAAATGATTTTATTGGTAGTTGAGAACTTTGCATAATTAAGCAAAATGTTATAAAAGAAGTGACTAAAATAAAGGGGCTTAGTGATCTGCCTCGATCCTCCCGTACAGAGACCCCAGTCTCTGTGTGGTCATTTGAGTTGCTAGCAACACTGTGGATTAATTTGGAAATCACTGGCTCAACCATGAAGGGTTAATTTAGCCCTCCCTAAATAGCTACCTTGACAATATATGGTGCCTATTATACTGTATGAAGTAATTTATGGGGCCCATTATACTGTATGAAGTAATATATGGGGCCCATTATACTGTATGAAGTAATATATGATGCCCATTATACTGTATGAAGTAATATATGGGGCCCATTATGCTGTATGAAGTAATATATGGTGCCCATTATACTGTATGAAGTAATATATGGGGCCCATTATACTTTATGAAGTAATATATGGGGCCCATTATACTGTATGAAGTAATATATGGTGCCCATTATACTGTATGCAGTAATATATGGGGCCCATTATACTGTATGAAGTCATATATGGGGCCCATTATGCTGTATGCAGTAATATATGGGGCCCATTATACTGTTTGAAGCAATATATTGGGCCCATTATGCTGTATGAAGTCATATATGGTGCCTATTATGCTGTATGAAGTAATATATGGGGAACATTATACTGGATGAAGTAATATATTGGGCCCATTATACTGTATGAAGTCATATATGGGGCCCATTATATGGTGCCTATTATGCTGTATGAAGTAATATATGGGGCCCATAATACTGTATGAAGTAATATATGGGGCCCATTATACTGTATGAAGTAATATATGGGGCCCATAATACTGTATGGAGCATTATGTGGGGATAGGGGATGACTTTCTGTTTGTTGTGCATCTGATCGCTGGGACCCCCATAATCCTGGGAAACGTAGCTTTATAGAGCACCATGTAAATGGAGCTGTGGTCTGGTCAGTCATACGCACTGTGGCGCCATTCACATGTGGCTCTTCAAATAACTCCTTAAAGAGAGTGATGAGGGGACGACAAAGAATAGCAAAAATTCACTGATCGGGGTGATGAGTGCTATAGTTTGTGGGCTGGTGGGGTTTGCGTGGCAGGGCTGCATTTTTGTCCCAGTCCAACCCTGTGCCAGGCCTACCATTGCCATTAATGTCCCTTGTTCTGGATACTTCTGTGTTGTTCTTGTATGTGCGTGTGATGCCGCTGACATCCTTGTGTTTGGACACCTTTTTTTTCTATTTATCTAAATCAAAATGTCCACTATTGTACTCAGTTTTACAGGATAGATATGAAAATTTACTTTGTGTGCAGGGGGGGCATCATTTTGCTGTTAACCTTTGGCAGCAGATAGGCTAGGTTCACCCCCCTGCACTTCCCCTTTAAGAAGCGTCCCGGTACCGAGTATCCCCACTGCCCTGGCGAGAGATCCACATGAAGAGCCCAACAAACAGTTGTTACAGAAGGTGTATGAGGCCTACCTCTACCATTTTGTGCCCCCAAGGTTAAATGTTTTTAGCCCTTGCACTTAGTGCATATCCATTACCAGTTTAGGAGTCCAACAACTTAAAAATGGGAAAGAAAAGTTTTCTCAGACCCTCCTCCACTTTTAGGGTGCATTGCAGTCCTGCCTTCTAATTTTTGGCAGCCCTTGCACTGTACGGGGTCCCCCTTTATGTCTAATACAAGGTGTATCGGAGTCTCTCTTACTGCTAATTTTTCTTGTTTGGTCAACGCAGGCTTTATTGGTTTCAGAGTCCCTCCTTCTCAAATGAAGCAGGATGTTTCTGAGCATGTCACACACACCACATGCCCAGATAAGGTAGCAAAATGTTAAAATTACATTTACTGGTGACTACCAGTGGTATAGGTTTATTAACCCCTTGTACTATGTCATCTACTGTAGACATGGAGAAGGGGAAATACGGTGCGAGATGGCTCCGGCTATTAAGGGGTGGAGGAGGTGTTTTTTTTTCTCTTTTTAATTTTGCCTCATGTACAAGTCATTATAAAGGAATGTTTCCTGCCATTTTTTCCTGTAAAATCCATTTTATCTTCAGTTTTTGTATGCTTTATTGTTAGTCTGTAAAAGTGGCGTAATACTCTGACAACATTGTTCCCAGCAACGACCTGGGAGTCAGAGATGCATCCAGGTATATTCCCATGCCATTTGAGCTCTGTTTCCATCCACTTCAGCGATTTCCATGCCTCCCTAGCCCTCTTGGGTGGGTCTTTCAGAAAAATGCTGGAGTGTCCCATTGACTTCCATTATACATGGTATGTGAGTCAAGCCCATCCGACCTGCTCGATTAAAGTACCGAGCACTCAAGCATCTTAGTGCCAGTAACTGACGGGAATTCAGACTCTCCGGATTACACTGCGGTCTATGTGTGAAATGGAAGTCTCTTTTACAATGCAAGCCTAAAAAGTCTCCTTCTGATGCTCTATAGACTTACACTGTAAAAGCCAACTCCGGGTCACATAGAGCACGTTGTGAAGAGTCTGAAGAGCTATCGTGACTCAGAAGAGGAGCGGAGTGGTGCTGGAAACTGGAGAAGACAGCGCTTGGTGAGTATGGTAACACACTGTTACTACACTAACATTTACATATGTTTAGGGGTAAAAAATCATCAGAATTGCTTCTTTAATGCTTTCAGAATAATCTACTTTTATTTAATATGCAATGGAAAGCACTTAGGATACACCCTCGGCATTGCCTATGCCTTGGTGCTGTAAGAGTACGAGCAGGAACGCAGGATGCAGAGACGGGACGCAGGCAGACCAAGGGTTAACAGGTTTATTTACAGGGGATTACTCCATGCAGGGAGGTAAAGAGTTAAACAGTCCGGAGATAAAGGGTTAGTCAGGGGAGACAAAAAGTACATTAAAGGCAAAGGATATAACAATGAGAAGGCAGTTCATTAGCATAGAAGTAAGGCAGTCCTTAAACTGCAGCTCCTGCTGCAAACTCAATTGCGCCACAACGGCTGGCGAGATGTCCTCTCTAGTGGGGTCAGGTAGACGATAATACCCCGTCTTCGGGTAACAGTGGTCAGTCTCCGGTACCTTCCACTGCCCCTTGTCCATATACAGCTGTGGCTATTAAAGGCACGGGCCACAGATGGGTACGAGCCCAGCGTAGCTCCTTAAGGCTATGTGCCCACGTTGTGTGTTAAATCGCACACTGAAAACCGGACTCCTTCCCCGAAATTTTCCCGCGCGATTTCACCGCGATTTTACCGCGATTCTGTTTGCGATTTTGCCGTGATTTTCTCAAGCACTTTCCAAGCGATTTGAAGCATCGCTTGGAAACTGATTGACCGGTTGGTCACACTCGTCAAACATAGTGCTTGACAAGTGTGAGCAGCTTTTTACTATTGAGGCTGCCTATGCGGCCTCAATAGTAAAAGATAAAATGTTAAAAATGATAAAAAAATAAAAAATCGGGGTATATTTACCTTCCGACGTCCCGCGCTGCATTCCCGGGCCTCAGCGTTCCCAGTAATGCCTTGCGAGACCTGTGATGACGTTGGTCTCGCGTTACTTTAGCGATCTCGCGAGATCGCTAGAGTCACGCGAGACTACGTCATCACAGGACCTTGCCGCAAGGCATTACTGGGAACGCTGAGGCCGGGAATGCAGCGCGGGACGTCGGAAGGTAAATATACCCCGATTTTTTATTCTTTTTTTTACAGGGGTATGGTACCCAGGGCCTGGAGGACAGTCTCCTCTCCTCCACACCGTGGGTACCAACCGCACATGAGACGCTTAACTTCCCGCATGGTGGGCATAGCCACATGCGGGAAGTAGGCGATTCTCATGCATTCCTATGGGTGCGGAATCGCGGCAATTCTTTGCGATTCCGCACAAAAGAATGAGCATGCTGCGATTTTTTTACGCGATGCGATTCCGCTGCGGAAAAAAGCGCATCATTAGCACAGCATGTGCGGAATGCCATAGGAATGCATGGGGGGCGTTCTGGACACGATTTTTAAACGTTTTTGCAGTGTTTTCGCGCCGAAAATCGCTGCAAAAACACTTAAAAATCGCATCGTGGGCACACAGCCTAACTGTCTTAACTGATGTAGTGAGGTCACAAAGGTCAAGACAACTATTCTGTATCCACGTCAGGGTGCGAGTGTTGGTCCTGTGAGGTTTCTCTTAGGCAGTGCGTGTGCGGCACTCACGGTCAGGTCGTGTACGGCACCTGGTTCTCTCTGGCTGTCACTGGACACACACCGCACATCCCGCTCTCCCTGGTCCCCACTTTTGGCAGCAGGCGACGCTGGTCTACCTGGCGCTGGTACTTCCGGCTGGAGCACTCCTCTCTTGGTCTGCTGCGACACCCGGCTCAGCTCCGCTCTGGGTGCATGGCTCTGCACGGCTCTCACTGCTGGCACGGCTCTGCTCCGCTGACACGGCTCTCCCTGCTGACACAGCTCTGCTCTGCTGGCACGTCTCTGCTCTGCAGGGGACGTGGGCTCCTTCTATACGGCCCATCGCCACACCCGGACACTCTGATAGGGGAAGCAGAGCACGCTGCCCTCTGCACTGCTCTGCGCCAACGCCAGACTGACTCTTTTGGCGCGCTTTCTCCTTTTATCTGCTGGCTGCTGCGCGCCCTTTTCTGGCTCTCCTCGCCCCCTCCTCTCAGCAGGAAACTCTGTGTCTCTCAGGCTTCTCTCATGCAGCAGATGGAGGTCTGCCCCACTCAGGCTTCCCCTTGAGAACAGAGGATGCAGCCCTTCTAGTTCTGGACCCGGCATGCAGGTACCCGAGGTCCGGTCTATCTCCTCACACTGCAAGGATACACTCTCCTACTTGCTCATTAACCCCTTAACAACCAGGGGTATTTTTAGTTTTGCATTTTCATTTTTCCCTCCCCTTCTTTCCAGAGCCATAACTTTTTTATTTTTCCATCAATATGGCCATGTGAGGGCTTGTTTTTTGCAGGATGAGATGTACTTTTGAACGTCACTATTGGTTTTACCTTGTCATGTATTACAAAACAGGAAAACAATTCCAAGTGCAGTGAAATTGCAAAAAAAGTGCAATCCCACACTGGTTCTTTGCTTGGCTTTTTTGCTAGGTTCACTAAATGCTAAAAGTGACCTGCCATTATGATTCTCCAGGTCATTACGAGTTCATAGACACCAAACTTGTCTAGGTTCTTTTTTATCTATGTGGTGAAAAAAAATTCCAAAATTTGTAAAAAAAAAAAAAAAAAGTGCCATTTTCCGAGACCCGTAGTGTCTCCATTTTTCGTGATCTGGGGTTGGATGAGGGCTTATTTTTTGCACCCGTTATTGCATTTTAATGCAATGTCACAGTGACCAAAAAATCGTAATTAGAATCATAGAATCGTAGAGTTGGAAGGGACCTCCTGGGCCATCTGGTCCAACCCCCTGCTCAAAGCAGGATTCGCTAAATCATCCCAGTCAGATGTCTGTCCAGCCTCTGTTTGAAGACTTCCATTGAAGGAGAACTCACCACTTCTCGTGGCAGCCTGTTCCACTCATTGATCACTCTAACTGTCAAAAAGTTTTTTCTAATATCTAATCTGTGTTTCCTCCCATTCAGTTTCATCCCATTGCTTCTAGTCTTTCCTTGTGCAAATGAGAATAAAGTTGATCCTTCTACAATGTGACAGCCCTTTAGATATTTGTAGACAGCTATTAAGTCTCCTCTCAGTCTTCTCTTTTGCAAACTAAACATTCCCAAATCCTGCAACCTTTCCTCATAAGACAGGGTTTGCAGACCGGTCACCATTCTGGTCGCTCTTTTCTGAACTTGCTCCAGTTTGTTGATGTCTTTTTTAAAATGTGGTGCCCAAAACTGGACACAGTATTCCAGATGAGGTCTGACCAAAGAGGAGTAGAGGGAAATAATGACTTCACGTGATCTAGACTGTATGCTTCTGTTAATACATCCTAGAATTGCATTTGCCTTTTTTGCTGCTGCATCACACTGTTGACTCATATTCAGTCTGTGATCTATTAGTATACCCAAGTCTTTTTCACATGTGCTGTCACTTAGCCCTATTCCTCCCATTCTATATATGCTTTTTCCATTTTTATTGCCCAGATGTAGTACTTTGCATTTCTCCCTGTTAAAAACCATTCTGTTAGTTGCTGCCCACTTCTCCAGTTTATTTAAATCTTTTTGAATCCTCTCTCTCTCTTCTCTAGTATTAGCTAATTCTGGCGTTTTGATTTTTTTTCCCGCTACGCCATTTAGCGATCGGGTTAATCCTTTTTTTATTGATAGATCGGGCGATTATGAACGTGGCAATACCAATTATGTGCATGTTTGATTTTTTTTTTTATTATTTTATTTTAAAATAGATGGTGGCCCGATTCTAACGCATCGGGTATTCTAGAATATGTATGTAGTTTCTTTATGAAGATTTATTAATAATGCAATAATGCACCCCCCAATCCAGGTATGCATGGTCCTCTCACCCCCAATCCTGATATGCATGCTACCCCTCACCCCCCAATCCTGGTATGCATTGTCCTCTCACCCCCCCTTTCCTGGTATGCATGGTCCCCTCACCCCCCCCTTATCCTGGTATGCATGGTCCCCCTCACCCCCCTTTCCTGGTATGCATGGTCCTCTCACCCCCTTTCCTGTTATGCATGGTCGCCCTCATCCCCCTTTCCTGGTATGCATGGTCCCATCACCCCCCTTTCCTGGTATGCATGGTCCCCCTCACCTCCCCTATCCTGGTATGCATGGTCCTCTCGCCCCCATTTCCTGGTATGCATGGTCCCCCTCACCCCCCCCTATTTCCTGGTATGCATGATCCCCCTCACCTCCCCTATCCTGGTATGCATGGTCCTCTCACCCCCCTATCCTGGTATGCATGGTCCCCCTCACCACCCTTTCCTGGTATGCATGGTCCCATCACCCCTCTTTGCTGGTATGCATGGTTCCCTCACCCCCCTTTCGTGGTATGCATGGTCCTCTCACTCCCCTTTCGTAGTATGCATGGTACCCCTCACCCCCCTTTCCTGGTATGCATGGTCCCCTCACCCCCCTTTCGTGGTATGCATGGTCCCTTCACTCCCCTTTCGTGGTATGCATGGTCCCCTCACCCCCCTCTCGTGGTATGCATGGTCCCCTCACCCCCCCTTTCATGGTATGCATGGTCCCCTCACCCCCCTTTCGTGGTATGCATGGTACCCCTCAACCTCCTTTCCTGGGATGCATGGTCCCGTCACCCCCCTTTGCTAGTATGCATAGTCCCGTCACCCCCCTTTCGTGGTATGCATGGTCCCCTCACCCCCCTCCCTTACCTGGTATGTGTGGCGCCCCTGAGGCTCGGTCGCCACAGAGGTACTGCACCTTCTCCTAAGGTGTAGTGCCCCACCATCCAGGTAAGGTGGGAACTCCCTGCCACACTCCAACACCTGCATCCCACACACAGGATAGTTCAGCATGGACACCTAACAGCTTCAGGCTGGGTGTAGCAGAGCACCCTTCGTGGAACCCTGCTTCGTAACACGAGATGTGCTGGGAGGTGGGTGGAGTTAGCATAAAAAGAATGGGAAAGATAGGATTATAGGTCAGTCCCTTAAGGGGCCGTCAGAGAGAGTTAGGTCGGTCTGACCGGAGGAAAGTCTGGAGTCAGTCCCTGAGGGGGGGACAGGCTGACAGAAGGTCAGTCGGGAAGGAAGCCACTCAGACAGGAATGAGGGTCCCTGGAAGAAAGAAAGAGAAGAAAGAGTGCTGCAGCTTCCTCAGTGACCTGAGCCAGCTGGCACAGGAAAGAGAGAGAGAGAGAGAGAGAGAGAGAGACGTAGAACTGTAACCTGCATTTCCATAAGAGAAAGAAAGACAAGTACGGAACGAAGTGGAAGGAGAACAGAGAGGAGGAGTGGGTTGGATAGGAACCCTGCCTATAGGTTCTCAGCGCACGTCCGGGGCCCGGTCCCCAAGGTTGTATGGACACTTATGGTTCTGCAGCAGACACCGGTGGAGTAGTTGGCTGTAAATGCCAAACTGCTGCAACCCACCAACCTATTGTCTCCTTCCCCACCATCCTGTAGCATGTAAGCCCGAAAGGGCAGGGTCCTCTCTCCACTCTGTATCAGTCTGTCATTGTTAGTTTGTTTACTGTAAGTGATATCTGTAATTTGCATGTAACCCCTTCTCATGTACAGCACCATGGAATCAATGGTGCTATATAAATAATAATAATAATAATAATAATAATAATAATAATAATAAATGCACTACTCCCATCCAAGACTTGGGACACAACAGCGAAACGTATAGAGAGCCGGGATTCAGGAGAAGGGAGTCCCCGAAGCAGGCTACAGCTGTCTGTCATACAAGTGAGAGAGTAGTTAGGAACATCTGACAGGAGGAACTTCAGAGAACCACGGTGCTGGAGCGCTTCACACCAATAGGCGCTATAGAGGAGTCGTTCAGCAAAGGCACATGTTGGAGGGGTGCTGACGGGGAGAGCCCTATCTTGCCTGGAGGTTGGCTGGGCCTCGGTCCCGGAGGACACGGTACCGAAGCGGGCACCTGTGTGCACTACGAACTGTGAGTAAAGCTTTGAAACTGCAAGCCCTGGTGTCCTCCATTCATTCCCGCATCAGCACCGCAACATTGGGGGTATCAACATCTACACCATTCCGTGCCCCTACTCCTCCATCGCACCTATACACTGCCCTGGGACTACAGCTCCACTTGTGGGGAGCTACATCATCTTAGCTGCATTACACCATCAGTCCCAGTGGATCTGCAAGCAGCGTTGGCTTACCATCTTAGTTGCCAAATACCACGGGTGGCATCACGAACTTTATATTACAACCAAACACCACCACCATTGATATTAGGGCCCAGGGCCACGGACCGGGTCACCGCTGCTGTGACACATCATCCCCCTGACACCGGCCCGGTACCGAGTACCCCACAGCCCTGGGTGAAGCCAGCGGGGGCGCATGGTCCCCTCACCCCCCTTTCGTGGTATTCATGGTCCCCTCACCCACCTTTCGTGGTATGCATGATCCCCTGACTCCCCTTTTGTGGTATGCATGGTCCCCTCACCCCCCTTTCGTGGTATGCATGGTCCCCTCACCCCCCTTTCGTGGTTATGCATGGTACCCCTCACCCCCCTTTCGTGGTATGCATGGTACCCCTCACCCCCCTTTCGTGGTATGCATGGTACCCCTCACCCCCCTTTCATGGTATGCATGGTACCCCTCACCCCCCTTTCGTGGTATGCATGGTACCCCTCACCCCCCTTTCGTGGTATGCATGGTACCTCTCACCCCCCTTTCCTGGTATGTATGGTCCCCCTCACCCCTAGGAAATTGCACTCATACAAAAAAAAACATTTATACTCACCCATCTTTCCTGTGGTCCAGCGCTGTCCCGTTCTGCCGGAGGCTGGGGGAGAAGTGTGGCACTGGCGCCGGAGTACGCGCATGCCCACACCGCGCTGTCCGGCGCCACTTTCCTGAAGACACACTGCAAATGTGTCTTCAGGAAAATTACGCCGAATAGCGCTATGCGCATGTGCATACTCCGGCGTCAGTGCTACACTCCTCCCCCAGCCTCCTGCCCCGGTCACCGTAAGAAGAGAAGCGCCGCGGCAATTCTCCTCCTGGTGAGGTAAGTATGTAAGTATGGCGCTGGAGATCGCGATCTCCGGCGCCATACCCATTATCATACAGTACCTGTCTGTCTGTTTGTCACGGAAATCCTGCGTCGCTGATTGGTCACGGCTGGCCGGGCTCAACCAATCAGTGACGCGGGATTTCGGTTACAGACATACATGATAGGACGATTATATATATAGATGGGGCGATAGGGGGGTGTTTTAAACTTTTATATTTTTTTTATTTTTTTCATATTTTTTAAAACTTTTTTTTAATTTTGGCATGCTTCAATAGCCTCCATGGGAGACATATATAATAGTATTATAGACATATATTCCAGAATGGACATAAATACTAGGAAGGCCTAAGAATGGGGAACATATATAGCAGTATGGGGGACATATATACCAGGATGGGCCCAGATAGGTAACATATAATGTATACCAGAATGGGGCCCAGGATTGGGGACATATATACGAGGATAAGTAACATATATAAGAAGATGAGGGACATGAAATTCCAGGATGGGGAACATATATACCAGGATGGGGAACATCTATACCAGGATAAGGGATATACTGTATATATACCAGGATGGAGGACATATATACCAGGATGAGGTTGGTGATGGGGCTGTACATTTGGACATAGGAGGAAGTGGAATGTTTTGGACTGTTGGATATAATCTGATGAAGGCGGTGAAGTTGCTTGAAAGGCCTGATGGAGACCAGAGTTATAAGTTGTGAGCACAAATTTATAGTGGATGAATTCTACTGTTGAAAGTAATTTTCTATACTGGCACCTGGGATACCTAGAGCACAGCTGGAGAAATCAGATTTGCGACGTGTGCCAGGGTTAAGGTACTGTCACACTTAGCGATGTACCAGCGATCCCGACCAGCGATATGACGCGGTCAGGATCGCTGGTACATCGCTAAGTGGTCGCTAGTGAGCTGCCACACAGGCAGATCTCACCAGCGACATCGCAGGGGTCGGGGGTCGCTACTTACGTGTCAGACGAGGCGATGAAGACGTCCTCCCGCCCGCGTCCACGCGTCGCTCGTCGTCCCAGCAGGAAGCTGACGACGAGAAGCGGTCCAGGACGTTCTCGCGCGATCAGCGATAACCAGCGGGGGAGCGGTCGGAGGTAAGTATCAGACATAGCGATATCGCTAGCAATGTGACTTTATAGCGATATTGCTTGCGATATCGCTTAGTGTGACAGGCCCTTTACCATCATCAGTGTTGTGCTGCTTCATCCAAGGCTCTTTCCAATTATTTTATTGTGACCATGCTAAGCCTGGACTGGAGAAGAAGGAGATTTGAGCTAAGGATGGCTGTAGTTTGTTTATAAGCTGCTAAGTTTTGATGGGGCATAGATTTCTCTATGTGCAGTGTAAGGGGAAGGAACGAACTAGGCATGTCTCTTCCATGAAGGGTCCGGAACCATCAGGGCTGTCACCTATATTGCAGGGTAGAAAGATTGAGACTCCAGACTGTACTTTGTGTTTGAGAAAAGGGGGTGTGGCTAAGCGAACAGAGCTGCAGCGCGTGAGTGACCAGACAGTTTGGGCGGGAACTTTGGGCGCACAGGACTCCTGTGAGGTAAAACCAGCTGAGAGCCATCTGGGCAGAGCCGAGCCTGGGACGGCAAAGCGCTTTGACAGGAGACCGTCGACTGAGTACCACTCAGACATCTCTGTCCCAGCCAACATCACTGTCCTCGCTGAAACCGCTGACACAGCCGCCAATGCTGCCACAGCCGCCCCCGCTGACAGTACTGAACGTGAGGGACAAGGTCTGTGAACGGGACTTAGGCGTGTGTCGATTCGGCACAGCGAACCGGGCTGCCTATTGTAAACTGTGTTTGGGCAGTGCTGCAAATCTCTGTAGTGTTGGGACACTCACTGCTGAGGATAAGGACGTATCCCTCTTCATCACCTCATCTGCTGGACCCAAGATCCGCTCCAGGATACCGAGGATTCGCCGCCATCGTCAGGACCACGGGAGGACACCGCCAACGTCAAAAGATACTACATCATTTACCTCAGGATTGTGACAAACCCCCACTGCTACGCAATCTGGTCAGCACAAGTCACAGAAAGAAGCTAAACCGTGACTGGCGCCTGAGTGATAAGTTATATTTTATTGTGTTGTCGGCTTTACTTGTCCCTGTTCCTTATGTTATCCCCATTAGCCTATTGCTGTGTTATGGAATATTATCCCTCCGTTTTCTCCCTGCGTGGAGTTTCTACTGTATAATAAACCTCTTTCACCCTTGGTCTGTGTACAGTCCATTACTGCATCCTACGTGCATGCAGTTGTGGCGCCCCTGAGGCTCAGTCACCACAGAGGTACTGCACCTTCTCCTAAGGTGTAGTGCCGCATCACCTAGGTAAGTTGGGAGCTCCTTTCCACACTCCAACACCTGCATCCCACACACAGGGTAGTTCAGCACTGACCACATTGCGGCTCATGTTTAGAGGGTATATATAAAGTAGATATGACAGGCTCAAACCCCAACTTAGGTGCTCTGGGAAAAAACAAGACTAAAGTATAGGAGTAACCCCGGCACACTAATAACATGAAAGTAAAGTCTTCTCAACGACAGTCTTTAATTGTTGTGATTTTATTGATTGTGAAAAAAAAGGGTGGTGTTACAATCCAAAAAAGGGTGGTGTTACAATCCAACGTTTCAGCTCTACATCTCGAGCTTTCATCAGGGATATGACTAGATCCTTGGTTTTGAGGTGTGTGTATAAGTGGTATAGGTTTGCCTTTGTAATCCAGCTGCTGGAACGGTACCTATAGTAACCACGATGTGTAGGGTCAGCACGTGACTCCCGTCCTTGTGTCCTAAATCTAGTCAGGTGTGGAGGAGGCCGAAAGCTCGAGATGTAGAGCTGAAACGTTGGATTGTAACACCACCCTTTTTTGGATTGTAACACCACCCTTTTTTTTCACAATCAATAAAATCACAACAATTAAAGACTGTCGTTGAGAAGACTTTACTTTCATGTTATTAGTGTGCCGGGGTTACTCCTATACCTCATGTTTAGAGGGTAGCAGAGCACCTTTCGTGGTTCCTTGCTTCGTAACACGTAACTATTCCATTTCCTTAACTACAAACCACCATTGATTTGGGCGCTCAGGGTCATGGACCTGGTCACCGCTGCTGTGACACATCCCACTGACACCGGCCCGGTACCAAGTATCCCACAGCCCTGGGACAGGGGCGACCCAATTTTGGAGTCATGAACAGGATGACGAGACCCGATACCAACGGGTTCTGTGCGCCCGAAATTTGTGAGACTTTGAACTTTTGAAAATGTGCAGAAGACATGATTTAATAGACTGTAAAATGGAGAAGAAGGGCGTGAAGAGATGGGAGTTCCTAGGAAAAGACCGCAAAGAGTATTGGGCCTTCCCTGCCTTACTATGTGACAGCGACATGGCCCACCCCCCGAGGGGTTCGCATACTGGCTTGGTATGGAGGCACTGGAAGAAAATGCCGCCCCCGGAAGGAGGGGCAGAAGAAGCCAGTGGCGGGAAAGGGGCCGAGGCAGGAAGAAGAACGCCAGAACGCCATTTTGGAGAGTGAGGGAAGGAGGCCTGCGGAGCGCGGAGAAATGGATCTCATCGGCGCCATGGCTGAAGGCTCCGACTCGATCTCAGGGATGAGTCACCAACAGCTGGAGGACAAGATTATCCAGCTGACGTGCCGCCTGCGACTGAGGTGAGAGGCGCTATGGACATTGAACTTGCAGCGCGCCCAGGAGGAGCCAACACCTGCGGTACCCGCGACACCGGTACCCGCCGCTGCTGCACCGGATCTTTTCCTGGCAGACCCTGCAGAGCTTGGAGCCGCTGCCATGCCATCGGCAGCGTATACTGTCCCCTCTTTGCCGCTGATACCGGAGGAGTTGTATACAGCCCAGGGAGCTGAAGCAGAGGAAGAGAAGATCCTGCCCGGACCTAGCGCAGCTGAGCAAGTCCCGCCAGCGACCCCCGCGGAACAGGAGCTACCATGGGCTCCACCGCCATCCCCGGGGTCTCACCGGGCAGCGCCCGCTACCACCGTGCCTGCACCGGAGCAGAGGCCGCACCGCCGGGAACTCCCAGGTATATACCCCGGCCTTCCTAATGGGTTGATTGGGAGGAGGAGGAGGACCATGCTGCCAGGGGTACGGTTGGAGCCGGCATGCCCGATCTGACATCTACAGGCCAGAGGGGGGTCTGGATCGTTTTGGGATGGTGATCTCGGGATTCCTTCGCTACCAAGTCCCCAGGCAGTGGCTTGTCAGAGCTGACAAGCTGCAGAAGCCTTAGGAGCTAGACCTCGTACCAGGACAGTGGAACCACCTATTGTGGAAGAGCAGTTGATGGGCATTGAGATACATCATGGGTTCCATTTGCCACAGCTTCAAGGCCCTTTGGCAAGAAACCAGAATCAGGATGAGGACAGTTCCAGTTCAGCTTCCAGAACCCCAGGAGGGGGCCAGCACTAAGAAAACTTTACAAATCTCGTTACCCAGGAGGATTTATTTGCACCAGTTGTGCCTTTTTTATTTTTCTATTTTTGCTATCATGTTTTTCTGGTTTTTCTTAAACTCCCTCCTGAAACCTAAAGTACAGGCCCCCATCACCAACCTCAGCGGTGAGGATCTGGCCACTTATTTCCTAGAAAAAATCAACCACATCCATCAGGATATCTCAGCCCTATCTCCTCAGTGCCTGGATCCCCTTCCCTGCCGCACCTCAAGCTCACTAGACATCTTTGAGCCTGTTTCAGAAGAAGAAGTTTCCAAGCTCCTCGCTTCTGCTCGGCCTACAACCTGCAACAGTGACCCTATTCCTTCACAGCTCCTGCAGTCTCTCTCACCAGTGGTCACCACTCACCTGACTAAAATATTTAACCTCTCTCTTTCTTCAGGTATATTTCCCTCCTCATTTAAACATGCCATCATAACCCCTTTACTTAAAAAGCCATCCCTGGACCAGAACTGCACTGCTAACTACAGACCTGTCTCTAACCTTCCCTTCATCTCTAAACTCCTGGAACGCCTGGTCCACTCCCGTCTAATCCGCTATCTCTCGGATAACTCTCTTCTCGACCCCTTACAATCTGGTTTCCGCTCTTTACACTCTACTGAAACTGCCCTCACTAAAGTCTCTAATGATTTAATAACAGCTAAATCGAAAGGTCATTGCTCCCTGCTGATTCTCCTGGATCTCTCTGCCGCATTTGACACTGTGGATCACCAGCTCCTCCTCACTATGCTCCGCTCTATAGGCCTCAAGGACACGGCCCTCTCCTGGTTCTCCTCCTACCTCTCTGACCGCTCCTTCACTGTATCTTTTTCCGGCTCCTCTTCCTCTTCTCGTCCCCTTACTATCGGGGTCCCGCAGGGCTCAGTCCTAGGCCCCCTCCTCTTCTCTTTATACACTGCCCCTATTGGACAAACAATCAGCAGATTTGGGTTCCAGTATCATCTCTATGCTGATGACACCCAATTATACACTTCTTCCCCTGACATCACCCCTACCCTAATTCAAAATACCAAGGATTGTCTGTCTGCTGTCTCTAGCATCATGTCCTCCCTCTATCTGAAACTAAATCTCTCTAAAACTGAACTTCTTGTGTTTCTCCCCTCTACTAGCCTCACTCTACCTAACATCGAAATAACCCTGGAGGGTTCAACCATAACTCCCAAGCAGCATGCCCGCTGTCTTGGGGTCATATTCGACACTGAACTTTCCTTTACTCCGTACATCCGATCACTCAGTCGCTCTTGTCACCTGCATCTTAAAAACATCTCCAGAATCCGACCTTTTCTCACCTTTGAAACTGCTAAGACTCTTACTGTCGCTCTTATTCATTCTCGTCTGGACTACTGCAACTCTCTTCTGATCGGTCTCCCTCTTACCAAACTTTCTCCTCTCCAATCCATCTTGAATGCGGCAGCCAGGGTCATATTTCTGTCCAGCCGCTTCACCGATGCCTCCATCTTGTGCCAGTCATTACACTGGCTACCTATTCGCTACAGGGTCCAGTATAAACTCATCTCTCTCACCCACAAAGCTCTCCACTGTTCTGCACCGCCTTATATCTCCTCTCTCATCTCTGTCTATCGCCCTACACGTGCCCTCCGTTCTACAAATGACCTAAGACTAACATCCCCCGTAATCCGAACCTCGCACCTCCGTCTCCAAGACTTCTCTCGTGCTGCTCCAGCTCTCTGGAATGCACTTCCCCAGACGATCAGACTGATACCTAGCCCTGACCTATTCAAGCGCGCTTTGAAAACCCATCTCTTCAAAGAAGCCTATCACATCAACTACTCAGCAAGTTAACTTTGACCTGTTCCCTCCTTCCAAATATTATGCTGAATCTGCACCCTACTATTCATCTGTCTCCACACCCTTCATGCACATGATAACTGCACTTGATACTTGTCTATTGCACTTAAACACACGGGCTGATGACCGGATCATGCAGCTTTATATGAAAATCCCTATTATAATTGCCAGACCTGAATTAACAAGCATTTCTCACCTACTGTGTCCCCCCATTTCCTTGTAGATTGTAAGCTTGCGAGCAGGGACCTCACTCCTAATGTCATTGTTTGAATTGTCTTAACTTGTATTGAATTTATTGTCTGTACATGTCCCCGCTTAATTGTAAAGTGCTGCGGAATATGTTGGCGCTATATAAATAAAAATTATTATTATTATTATTATTCTGGTAGCACCTTTAGTTACCCTGTTTTGATTGGCAGCGTTCTTCAATTTTGAACTAGCGATCATGAACTTGGAGTGATCCAACAACTCTCACCTGTAAATAGTTGCGCCTCTTTAGGTGCCCTCTCTTGGTTTTACATAAAAAGACACTTTGCGAAGATAATGTTTTTGCATGGACACTTTTCGAAGATGATGTCTACCTCAAAGGACACTGCAAGAAATCCCGGCTGGGAGCGGTGTCCAGCACTTACAAGAATAACTGTTGAATGTTTTACTGTGAAGTATTTGATAAGGTGTTTTATAAGAGAATTAGTAACTGAGAAATGGCTTTTATAGAAGAATTAGGAATGTCTGATCTAGAGATGTGAATAAAGAATTGAAAGTAGACAGGTGACGGACCAGGTACTTGCGGTCAGCGTCTTGCGTCTAGAGGAAGAGAGAAAAGTGAGAGAAAAATGTGTTACAGAGAATAGCACTTTGAATTGAGAATTGCACTTAGAATTAAAAATTTTAGATAGAATTTAAGATAGAATTGTTTGTAACGTTCAAGATGAGTACCTCCTATACTAGGAAGATTAGTATAAAAAAAGTTTGTTATGCATTATAAAATTTTTGTATGTTTCTTTGCTGTCTACTTTGTTATCTTGCAGCCCGTGGACGTGCTGTATTTAACGGGGGGTATGTGGCACCCCTGAGGCTCAGTCGCCACAGAGGTACTGCACCTTCTCCCATGGTGTAGTGCCCCATCACCTAGGTAAGTTGGGAGCTCCTTTCCACTCTCCAACACCTGCATCCCACACACAGGATAGTTCAGCACTGACCACATTGCGGCTCTTGCTTAGAGGGTAGCAGAGCACCTTTCGTGGTTCCTTGCTTCGTAACACGAGATGTGCTGGGAGGTGGGTGGAGTTTGATATAAAAGAGTGGGAAAGTTTAGAATGACAAGTCAGTCTGACGGGAGGTCAGGCGGGAGAAGGACAGTCAGTCAGGAGAGACTGAGGACAGGTCCGAGAGAGAGAGAGAGAGAGAGGAAGGAGTGATGCAGCTGCCTCAGTGATCTGAGCCAGCTGGCACGGGAAAGGAACAGAAGGAAAAAGACGTAGAACTGCAACCTAAGCTTCCATAAGAGAGAGAAGGAACAGCGTGGAATGAAGGAGTAGGAGAACAGAGAGGAGTTGTGGGTTGGAAGAGGAACCCTGCCTATAGCTTCTCAGCGCAAGGCCGGGGCCCGGTCCCCGAGGTTGTATGGACACTTATGGTTCTGCAGCAGACACCAGTGGAGTAGTTGGCTGTAAATGCACTACTCCTATCCAAGACTTGGGGCACAACAGTATCTATATAGAGTGCCGGGACTCAGGATAAAGGGAGTCCCCGAAGTAGGCTACAGCTGTCTGCCGTACAAGGAGAGTTGTTAGGAACATCTGACAGGAGGAACTTCAGAGTACCACGGTACTGGAGCTCTTCACACTACAAGGCGCAATAGAGGAGTCGTTCAGGAGAGGTACATGTTGGCGGGGTGTTGGAGAGGCGAATCCTGACTTGCCTGGGAGGTTGATTGAGTCTCTGCCCCGGAGGACACGCCACAGAGGCAATCACCAGTGTGTACCACGAACTGTGAGTAAAGCTTTGGAACTACAAGCCCTGGTGTCTTCCATTCACTTGTGCGCCAACACCGTCAGCACTGCTACATCTGGGTACCAACATTCCTCACACCGCCTGCGCCTATACACTGCCCTGGGGTTACAGCTTCACCTGTGGGGAGCTACACCATCTATGCTGCAACACACCATCAGCCCCAGAGGATCTGCACGCAGCGTTGGCTTAACATCTTGCTTGCCAAACACCACAGGTGGCGTCACGAACTATTCCATTTCATTAACTTCAAACCACCATGGATTTGGGCGCCCAGGGCCACAGACCGGGTCACCGCTGCTGTGACACATCCCACTGACACCGGCCCGGTACCGAGTACCCCACAGCCCTGGGACGGGGGCGACCCACAGTCTCCTCACAGCAGTATGTGTGGGTGTCCTGAGCAGGACAACAGTTCTTAACAGGGAAAGTAGGTTGTGGTCAGAGAATGGGAGAGGTGAGTTAGTAAAATCATACACTGAGCAGAGCCAGGAAAAGACTAGGTCCAGAGTATTCCCCTCTTCATATGTAGAAGAGTTAGTAAGTTGTGAAATGCCATCAGAGAAGGTCAGAGCTAAAAGATTAGTGGCAGGTGGGGACAGCAGAACATCAATGCAGATGATGTTAAAGTTCACCAATGATAAGTGTGGGAATATCACAGGATAGTAAGTGTGGAAGACAGGTGGCAAAGTGATCCAGGAATAGTTTGGTTTTGCATACACAACCGCCACTCACAGGAAGTAGGGATTGAAAAACCTTACTGTATGGACCTCAAACGAAGGAATCATAAGTGAGGGTACTAAGTAGATAACCGGTAAAGCACAGTTTTATGAAAGGAGCTTACCAACACCTTTACCTTGTCTGCTCTGAAGTCTGGGAGAAAAATGTAGCCCACCATACAACAGCAAGGTGGCTCAGTGGTTAGCACTGCAGCCTTGTAGCACTCTGGTCCTGGGTTCAAATCCCACCAAGGAGTTTGTATGTTCACCCCGTGTTTGCTGGGGTTTCCTCCAGGTTCTCCGGTGTCCTCCCACATTCCAAAGACATATTGATAGGGAATTTAGACTGTGAGTCCCAAGTGGGACAGTGCCAACAGGGCCAGCCCGAGAGATTACGGCACCCTAGGCAAAACTGTTTTGTTGCGCCCCTACTATTCTTGGCAGTAGATGAAAACTTGGATATAAATTTAGGAGCAAAATAAACCACAACAACAATGATTAATTAACTCTCTCCTAACTCTTTAACCTTCTGAGAAGTTGTATAGGACAAATATATACAAACTAATCAATAACACAAAACAAAAACGACCATAGGTAATTAAAATTTTCGTTTCCTTGTCTTTTTTTTTTTAAAAGGATGACACTAAATCACCGAGATTAATTTGTTTAGCAACTTCAGATTCTATCGAAATTGTTGCCAACCCAACCAACCTCTCTTGCGTCATATTTGCCCTTAAATATGTACACTTTTCTTTCCATCCCTAAAACTTTTTGCCTTTTGAAAGGATTTTTTATAATTTTTTCTATTTTTTCTCTGGCGCCTAGTTCGCCTATACGTTCGGGCCGGCCCTGAGTGCCAATAATGTCTGTAAAGCGCTGTGGAATTAATGGTGCTATATAAATGAGTAAAATAAATAAATGAATACAACGCTATGTGAGTACAGACTCCTGTGAATCCTTACAGAGCATACTGTCAGGTTATTCGGTACCGGTCATGTGACCGCAAGTATGCAATATGCATACTCCTGACCACATTCTGACTAGACATGCACAACCTCGTTCAATACAATTGAATTGAGCAAGGCCGCGCATATCTAGCTGTAATGTCGCCAGAAGTATGCATGTTGCGTCCTTTCAGTCACGATGGTTCTTTCCTAGAGCAAGAGAATCCTGGCAGTGCTTGCATTGTGAGTATTAACAAGTTTGTAGTGAATGCAGACTTTAATGACAAATCTGGACAACCCTTTTCACAGTATTAACAGGGTTTCCATGTGCACCGGGAAGAGAGTTATGTTTACTAGTTTAACAAAGGCCAGGGTTAGGAAAGATGTCACCAGCAAGTAGAAGGAGAATAAAGAGAATGTGAGAAAAACTAATGTAAAAAAGAAAGAACTTACAGTCATGAGAAAAACTAAGCATGTCATCTTTGAATTTTATGGTTTTATGTATTAGAACATAATAAAAATACACCTAGTCTTAAAATTAGGTAAATAGAATCTCAGATGAAAGACAACACATGACAAATTACCCCATGTCATTATTTATTTACCAAAAATAAAGACAATACGCATAATCAGAGTGTGAAAAATTAAGTACACCCCATCAATCAATAACCTATAGAACCACCTCTTGCAGCAATAAAAGTAATGGTTTTCTGTATGACTTTCCAACTACTCTTTTTTACAACGCTGCATAAGGAGTGCCTGTCATCAGGATTTTACACTCCTCACTAATAGCAAGTATGTGAAGGCAACTCATTAGCATGCAACTTTACCAAGGAGTTCTCTAAAATGGCTAATCGGATTTCTACAAGAAAAGCTAGTATTTAACCAGAATTAAACCATCAGTTTGGGATATAAAATTTTAATGACGGATTCTCTTTAAATTTATTGAGGTTTACTGGCATCGGTTTATTTCCAGCTTTTTTAAGGTACCACCACAGTAAACCATTGGGTTCAGGTTTGGATTGTGACTCAGCCTTTGCAACACCTTGATCCATAACATTTTTAGCTATTTTTATGTCAATTTGTTTCTGTACTTGGGATCATTGTCCTGCTGTGTATCCCAGTTTTGGTCAAACTTTAATTTTTGGATAGATGGCCTCACATTTGTCTCTAGAATACATTGGTATGAATCCATGGTGTTCAGAACTTGTAGTTGCTAAATAAGCGCAAATCATTACCTCTCCACCATGGTGCTTGGCATTGGGTTTGGGATGATATGCTCTATTTTCAGTCACCATGGAACAGGGAATGTTGGTCAAACATCTCCACTCTGGTCTTATCTGTCCAAAGGACATTGTTCCAGGGCTCCTGCTGTTTGCTTGCATGTAACTTTTCAAACTTTTGCCCTGCTGCCATGTTATTTGTAGAAGGACGAAACTTTCTAATAGCAACCCTTCCAAACAAGCCATACTGTACTTATTCAGGCTTTTTTAATTGTATTGTAATGAACTTGAACAACAATTAACATTCTAACTCAGGCCTTTAGAGACTGAGCTTTAGTTCTTGCTTATTTTTCACAATTTCTCTGAGTATTGTACTGTCTGACATTGGGATGAATTTGTTGGGATGTCCAACTCCTTTTCAATATTTTCTTCCTGTAAATAATCTTTCTCACTATGGAATTATGGACTCCAAATTATTTGGCTTTATTCCCCCTTTCCAAATTGATGCGAAGCAAGATTTGCTTCTCTAAGATCATTGCTGATGTCTTTTCCAATTGGCATTGTTTTAACACACACCTAAATGCTCCAGACCAACAAAGTTCCAAAACTTCTGCTTTTATAGATACGATTACATTTGCTGACGAACAATTAATCCATGACATTTAACATCCCATTCTACTTACTCTTGTTTTTGTGCTTTTTATTCTACTTTTTGGTAAATAATGTCAAATATTAATATGTTTTGTTCATCAGAGGTTGTAATTATTTATTTTTAAGACATTTAGTTCCTGATACCTAAAACCAAGGAATTCTATGACTTAGTTTTTCTCATGACTGAATCTCAGCATATCGAGATGAGATGGATTTTAGATATAGTGCCACTTTAAATGCCATAGTAGAGGGGCCAGAAATGGTTAAAGCTGCTGTGAACAGGTGATCGCAGATTGCATAGAAACATAAGAATGAATTCATATTATTCCCGGGGATGCCCTTTCCACTTATTACTCCTGTCTACCCCTGTTCGCATTGAGCTTGTTCATAGTCATCGTAGTTTACGCTAGGTTTTATTTTTGCCGCAGCCAAGAAAATGCCAGGCTCATTCGTACTCTTTCCCACTGCTTGATCTTTAGGGGAAGCTGAAAAAAAAACCTTTCCCGTCTGCAGTGTTGTCACATCCGATATCCAGTTCCTTATGGCTGTGAGATTGTATCTGGGAGGGTCACTAGATCAGCCTCTGCCTCGGGGCTCCTCGCCTGAAGTACAAAAGACTCAACTCAACTCACGTTAGTCATCTAGGTGGCCTATCGGTGATGACGGACCGGCAGCTCAGTCTGTGGGCTAGCCGTGATAACTGCCTTGAAATGTTAAGTGCTTAATTAACGACCTTTCATATCAGTTATTGAGGGCTCCATCTCTTCTTGCCCAAGGCACTGTACTTTACAGAGATCTCCCTGGAGTCAAAACCAACTTTTATTACAGTGACATGCCGAAATGAAATAAATAAATAAAAATAATAATATTAAGCAGCAGGCGCTCTTATTGAGCGTTTCGTTTCATTTTTTTTGTTTTTTTCACTTGCTTACACTCATAAAATGTGCCTGTCTGGATATTATCCACAGTGCTTACATGAGATGGATGACATTTAACCCTTCAAAGCAATACAGAATTTTACTCGTCCGCCCAAGTATTTTTTATACGTTTTTTTAATCAGATTTATTCATAAATATATTGGCTGGTCGCCATTTCTATGTTTTTAAAAGAGACAGAGTAACAGGCTCAATGTGATAGTATCCTAAAAAGAGGCAAAATTCCATTAGTCAAGAATTTCATGGCTGCATTTTATGAGTTAAGCACAGCTGCTCTTTGGTCCCATCGGACTATGTCATCGCTACCCTAAGGGGTTTCAAAATGCTTACTTAGGCATGCTTTCTTTTCCACACAAACTTACACTCTGGAGAGAGAAAACTTTGTGAGACCCTAATTAAAAATGAAGAGCTGCGAGAGGGTCAGCCTTCCTATGTGAGAAGACCCTTGCACTCACAAATAACCGTTCAAAAACGTTACTCACAGATAGGCAATGGGCTTGTTGGTTATAGTATCTCACATAAGTCATCGGGCTTGGACAGTTGGTGGTTGTGCTCTCTCCTTACAGTCATCTATTGTGGCTGCAGTGTCTAGCATTAGCTTTAATCTGGAAATTGATAAAGATCTGTATAGATCGAAACGTCGCAACAGATGGCAGAATAAAGCAATTGAAATTCGCCAAATTCGCCTCACTTTATTATATTGTTTGGACTTTTACCAAGAAGGACTCCTTGGACATGATGTGTGCTTTCAATGTGGGTAAAGTTGACCCTTTCTTTACATGAGATGCTGTGAACTACCATTTATTTAAATTAATGTTATCATCCTTGTTAACCCCCTTTAAATTACCTAATTCTAGCTCCACTAAGTAGACCTTTAGAGCTTAGTGCACGCAAATTCAAGTTCAGTGTGCACACAGTACGCAGTAAGCTCGTGAGCGCCGCACTAGTGGTGGCAGCAGATAGAGAGAATTTGTCACTTACATCTAGTGATGAGCGAGTATACTCGTTGCTCGGATTTTCCCGAGCGTGCTCGGAGATTTAGTTTTCGTCGTCTCAGCTGCATGATTTGCGACTGCTAGACAGCTTGAATACATGTGTGGAATGCCTGTTTTTTTAAGGAACTCCCACATATATTCAGCCTGTCTACCAGTCGCAAATCATGCAGCTGAGACGACAAAAACTAAATCTCCGAGCACGCCAAAATACACCGAGATCACCCGAGCATGCTCGGGGAGACCCAGGCAACGATGCTAATCGTCCAGCACTACTTACATCCAGTTCAAATCAAACTATTGACTACAGTTATCAAATGCATCGTCCACACACCTTGTGCCTTTGATTTGAAGATGATGTTAGTGATGGTCCTATTAGAAGGCAAAGGATGGGGAAGAACGGGTCCATGACTACTAAGAACACTCTCAATAGAGGTCACATACAACTTTAGACATTTTGACAAAATGCAAACCGAAGGACACCAGCCATGGTCTGAAATAATTCATTGAAGGGTTATACCCATCTTGTGAGGTTGCCACTGAAACTCCAACTGATCCCAAGACAGGAGCTTCAAAGTTATTTGTTTAACTGCTTCAAAAGTGGGCAATTTTTCATTTGTACTCTTTTTGTTTTACTTCGTCTTTTCTTTCAAGAGCCAAAACATTTTGATTTTTAATTTTACACGTCGATATGAGGTCTTGTTTTGTGTGACATGAGTTATAGTTTGAATAAAACCATTACTTGTACCATAAAATGTACTCAATAATAGAAAAAAAATCCTATTGGGATGAAACGTAGGAAAAAAATGCAATTCTGCCATTGTTTTCGGGTTTTGTTTTAAGTGAGTAATTGCCTCATAAAAATGACCTATAGTCTTGTCCTCCAGGTCAATATAATTACACTAATATCAAACTTGTGCAGTTTTTTAAATTAAATAATGAAAAAAATTCTGAGTTTTGTAAAAAAAAATTTAAAAAATGTGTGTGTCATCATTTCCTGAGGCTCGTAATGTTTTAATTTTTACATCAATATCAATTGAGGGCTTGCTTTTTGCGTGTTGAGCTCACATTTTCATTTATATAATTCTGGGGTACATATATTGATTTGATCACTTTTTGTTGTAGTTTTTTTCAATTTTTCGACTAGATTAATGGCTGCAGTCCACTAAAGTAATCTAGCCTCAGTCCCCTGATGAAGCCAGTCATGGCGAAACATGTCGGGGAGGCTATGGGTAAATTTTAAATTAGCTTCAGTGGTCTTGCAATTGACATCTATAAATTTTACTTAGGATAAGTGATCCTACTTGTGGATTACTCTAGGTAGGAGAATTATTAGCTGTTGTAGAGTGATATTCCGTAAAGAAATCCCAAAAATCTTATATAGCAATACCACTTGTGGAATTTTCATTTTCATTTGTTAGACCATATTAAATATTTTCAATAAAAGTCAAGTTTTAATCACATTAGAATCATAGAACCATAGAATGTTAGAGTTGGGATGGACCTCAAGGGTCATCGTGTCCAACCCCCTGCTCAATGAAGGATTCACTAAACCATCTCAGACAGATGTCTGTTAAGCTTCCGTTTGAAGACTTCCGTTGAAGGAGAACTCACCACCTCTCGTGGCAGCCTGTTCCACGCATTGATCACCCTCGCTGTCAAAATGTTGTTATACCTTAAGTTGGATCTATTTACCCTTTGGGTAATTTGTAAAGTGTTTTGTTAGATACATAGCTCTTTATGCTTACTACACACTGTCACGCCAGGTCAGGACATTATGTTACTCCCATAGTCATGAAGGGGATAAATGGAGTGATGGCCATGTCTGCCCACAACAGTCCCATTTATTCTTTAGGGCACTCCTGGAGATAGCGCAGTGCTGTATTCACTTATCTCAGCCCGTCGGTGCCATGGATAATGAATAGATCACCAGTGCGCAATTGAAAATGTCACTTGGTTCCAATAAAGCAATTTTGTGAGCCATTCTCGGGATCAATTAAAGTGGGACCTTGAGCAAGTCATCACCTCTACGTGTGACAATCACCTTATGGAGTTTACAGATATTCCTTGGAGTCTGCATTTAGAAGTTTTCACCTGAATATGTTTGCATGAAGAAAGATCAGTATCGTAAGTCATAAAAGTCTCTCAAGCTCAGTGGTTGGCTCTGTTGACCTTGGTTCAAATCCCGTCAAGGACAACATCTGCAAGGAGTATGTATCTTCTCCCCATGTTTTTGTTGGTTTCCACACACATTCTAAAGACATACTGATAGGCAATGAAATCCCAATGGTGACAGTGATGATGTCTATAAAGCCTTGTGGATTTATTGGCGCTGTATAAGCAAGAAAAATAAATAAATGTATGATATCCATCCTGTTGATCTGACCGAGCAAACTTCTGCTTTTCAAAGAGATATCCCTTTACGTTTTGTCAAAATCCCATTTCCATTGAGTAAGCTTCTTTTTGTGGGACGTGTCGCATTCGTCTTGGCGGGGAACTAATTGTATTTCAACCAATGTGTAATTAATAGGGAGACGTGGTGGTGATTTCTCCCCCCTGCCATGTCTGTTCCACCACTTGTGCATTGTTAATAGAGGCTTCTCGTGTGATGTTCAATATTCTGTTTGAAAATGTTATCAAATATATTCCCTCCGGCAAGAAGAATTGTTAGTAAGAATAGTTTGTGCCACCTTATTTTTATATTGTAGTGTGTTGTATACAAAGTATGTTTTCTATGACTTTTTTGCCTCAATATTCCAAGTTTTAGTTTCTCCTTAGTTTATAAGGTTTATTCACTGCTGGATGTTACGTGATCTTAAATTCCCATGTTATTCCCATGTTGCATTTTTTTGGAACTTCCATGCAAATCAATGGAAAATGCTGCACAAGTTAGGACTCATCCCCCGACAGTGGATTTCATTCTTTAGATACTGTAGACGCAGTCCCAATTGGTGGACCTATAGCTATCCAATAGATAGGCAAAAAATGTACAGCATGGAAATCACCCTTTAAAAGATTTTTCCAGGTGTTTATAAAAACAGGCCATTGTTCTAAAATTACAGAGCCCAGTCCCGCTATTGTGGAGGGAATGGTCATGTAGAGTTGAGCGAATATGTTCGGAATCGGTCGCCAAATATGAATTTGCCATACTCGTGCCATATTACTACCGCATTCGTGCCGAATTTATGTTTGATGATCGTTTCCAAACATATTTGTTCATTTCTACTCACATTGACTCGAATGATGTTCGGCTGTGTTCGGTGAATATTGAAAAAACAATATTCGCCGTCAATCGTATTCAATATGAATTTTGAAAAATTCGCTCAACTCTAGTCCCATCCATTCAGTCACCTCACCCATGAGGTCACTGGTTGTCCTCAGTTGCCAGTTGAATGAACATCATTACTTCCAGTGTCTCCAGGTCCTCAGTGTTTTGCCCTGGTGCCTCCGATGGCTGTCACTTTGTCAGTTATCAGATACGCAACGTACTTGTTACGTGCACTTCCTATCTAATGTGCAACTCTTAAGATGCCCAGGGCAGTGGATGCACATGCGATGGGTTCATTAGACATATTTGTGGTTGCTTTCAGTGGCATTGTGGCTGGCTCGAGAAATCTCTGGCTGTCATAAGGAACGCTGTGAATGGATGGATGGATGGATGGATGGATGGATGGATGGAGCAAAGTAACTGTGATAAGGGCTGCAGTAATTTTCATGGGGAGCATTGTGGTTGGCATTGTGATTCCAGTGTAGGGAGTGCCAAGAGAGAATGCAACAAAGGGGATATGGGTCTCGTCAGCAGTGATTGTGCAGTGGCCAATCCAGAAGGAATTGACGGAGATTGTAAGCTCAAAAATCTTTTATTTTTCTCTGAAGAGGCGGTCAAGCATGACTGTTACACTTCTGAGAGGCAAATGTAATGTAGCGCGAGGCGGTAAGCATGAGTGACATACTAATCTCTTTTGCCCCTAGACGTTACATGAAAGTGGGGGTCTCACCTGAGTGTGTTGACTTGAGCTGTGGGGCAATATGCACTTGCAGGCAGCATGTAACCAATGACATAGGCTGGCCAGTACCAGGTGTTTGACAGTGCAATAAAGGAGACCACCAATCAAAGTAAACATTTTACTCGATAACTTGCAGGGATTTTATACAGTAAATTGTGAGCACACATCTTGAAGAACGTTTCCTTTACAAAACAGAGCATTTCGAAATACAGTTTCAATTCCTTCCTCTTTACTTGTTTGTCGTATACTTCAACGTTCCTTTGCTACTTCACCACTGCCCAGCTCAGCCCCGTTACCAAGAGGGCTATTCTCTACTCACATCTTCGTTTCCCTCCAGTATGGCCAGTACTTACCGTATCTTCTCTAAGACATTCTGGAACTCTTCCTGGGGCACTGTCTTTGACTTGCGTACTCTGTCCCATCTAGACCTGTTATCTCTGCGAGTTATAAACTCTGGGCTGCACTGCTAGGTGTCCTGACCCAGGAACCCTCTCAATCACTCAGTACTTTTGATTACTTCTCTCTTTCTCACCACTCTCCGCTAGGATCTTGCTATGTAGGATCGCAGGCCGGACTGGGGGGGTGGTCCCTCGATATACCGCGCAGTGACGTACAGACACAAGATAAAGCAAGTTTCGGGTACAACAGGTCCAAGTTTATTCTCTTGCCGTCCGCCTGACGGCCTCCGAAGTACACAGCACTTCAATTCACTTTACTTCACTTCACTTATCGGCCCTCCGTTTCCAGGGCCGCTTCCCGCACACCGTACTTTACACCAGGGACGTACATTTACGCACCGTCCCCTCTTCACTCTTCGACGCTCCTGTCAGATCCGTCACTGTGGCCGCCTTAGGCCCGTAAACCAACAGCACCTTTACTGATCAGTCGTCTCTCTCTCAATACAGTATGCTTTACCTCAGTGCCTCGTCTATACTGCGGTACTCTGGTGTCAGGACCACCTCCCTGACTTTCTCTCTCCTCAGTCCCCCTGGTTTGGTTTTGCTCACAGTGCACAAACTGTCATAGTCCTCCTGTCACTGGACCTCCCCCTGGGGACTGGAAATTTCTGGAACCCTCCTGTCAAATTTATATCATTCCCGGTTCCCTGTAACTCCGCCCCCATGACCAACGGTTTCCTAAGCCCTAAGCTGATGTCAAGTCCTTTGCTCACACTCCTCCCTGCCTTCTAATGGTCAACCCAAGGTACTGCACGTCCACTACACTTTCTCAGCTGTTTCCCCACTGTAGTAACTGACACCTGTCTAAACTGTGCAAACCTTCCTTTCTCTATTCTGACACGTCTGTCCGTCCATCAGGTCACCTTCCCTACATTCTCCCTTCCCTTGTCTATTGTCGTCCTCGACAATCGTAATCCCTGCCTTCGTCGTTCTGAAGCTTCACCTACACTCTTTTGTCGGACCAGTTGTTGGGCCAAACCCACTACCCGCGGGGGCCAAACCATACTGGGAGCACCATGCTCTGAGCAGCCTACTGCTACTCACCAGCGCGCACGCCACATGACAACGTCTTTCAAATTGGGCTAGGTACACCCATATTCTCTCTATGGCGTGTACCTTCCCCTACTCTCCCCTTCTGTCACCTTCCACTGTCTGGTACACCATGATCGAGGCCTCACACCTACCAGATCATTGCCGGCATCCACCTTCCTCTTCCTGGGGTGTCTGTGGTGTCGGGGACCTGACCTAGGACGGCTGTCTATCTCACGTCTTCCACCTCTTTTGCCTTTCTTTCAGTTATATGTCATGGTAGGCGTCTCGGTCTCCCAGACCTTCTCCACACATAGACCTCTTTCGGATCTCACACTTCCCTTTGGTCCCCAGACCTTCTCTTACCCGGACCTGTTGCATTTACTTGTGCATATTATACAACAAAACAACTTTACAATATCACAAGTACCCCATTTTTTATATATTTTTTTTCATTTTCCTTTGCTTTTAAAACCAACATATAACAATATAACATTGCATATCTTCTCCCCCCCCTTCCTTGGACATGGACACTCCCTCGTTTCTTTGTATCCCCGCTCTGTCAGGTAAACATATCTACGTATACTTTCCTAGTAAAGGTACACAGAATGGAAAAGGAAAGAAAAATAAAATAAAAACAACAGATAAACAACAAAAGAAAATTTCCTCTACATACAACTGTCCTTATAACCTGCACAACGGTGCTACGAACTCCTGACAGTTCACTCCGCCTCCTAGCGGTCAGTCGTGAGGGGTTCCACAGCCGTGGAGCTCCTAGAATACCGAGGGTGTCCACACAAGTCCTCTTTACGGGGGTTCACATCCTTCAGGCTCCGCCAGTACGGCCACCGCATAATAACCGCGGGGACAGTACTCTTTGTAGTAAGACACATAGTCTCCTTCTTTCAAAGCCCGGCCGTGATGAATGGAAGCCACATTTGCGTAAACTTTCTGGCCAGTCTCATCCCGAATAAAGCCATATCCTTGAGCGATGTTGGTATACACCAGCCGTCCCTTAGATCTCTTAGCCGCCATCCCAGCCTCTCCCCCTGCGTGGAGCAGGTTCCATATCTCCCGCTCACGGGACTTCTTCTTCCTTATAACCTCTGCAACCCAAACAGAGGGTACACTACAGGGTCGGGAGTCCGGTGGGCGGGACTCCGCCGAAGAAGAGAGCGGGACAGAGGCGGCCAATGATGTTAGCGGCCCAGCAGCTGCTGGGGCTGGGTGGTGAGTAGGAGCAGCCGTGTTCCCGGAAGACTGGGTCACAAGGCCTGTCAAACAGGCCGCAGCCAGTTCCAGCGCCGACACAGCACCCGGGGCCGCAGGGTAGGCCGCACCTGCAATTTCATCCAGAGCTGGGGCAGCGGCCTCCTTTGAAGATGCGGTCGCTAGCGGCAGAGGGGATGCAACAGTGTCTTCTATGGTCAGGCTCCGCACCGGCGACACCGGGCGTGGCGCCACCAGGTGGAGTGGTTCGGGACCAGGAGCGGAGGCCCTGCTCAGTTCTGCGTATATAGTAGGGCCCTCCTTGGCTGGGCTCCCGGGGACACAGGATGCCGCGCGCTGCGGCCAAATGGTAGGGGCCGCTTGCGGAGCCACTGTCGAAGCCGGGGGAACTCTCACCTTCCCCAGCGCCGTGGCCTCCGTCTCCTCATCACGTGGCTCCTCCCACAGTCTCCGCTCTTCATCCCGCCTTCCGGCGGGGCTAGCCTCCAGGCTCAGGGGCTCCCCAGGGAGGCTCTCCGCTGGTAACTTAGGTGGCCGCTCCCGGTGGTTCCACAAAGGCTCCGCTCCTTCACTCAACATTCAGCTGCCTGCCCGTGGCCCTGAAGGGAATGTTTCCTGGCATGACTCGACCTCCCGGCGCCACCGCCACTCTAGGCGCCCGATGCCCCAACATCCACAGCGTCTGATATCGTCCAATGGGCAGCACTCGAATGGCATCAGACAGCCGCAGCCAAACTTTTTCCCTGTGCCACTCCCTCTGCTGGGTGGGGCTATGGCAGACCTTTCCACCCACTTATCAGGGTCCAGTACGTGGGAGCGCCGGCCTCCTGGTACATATCGCTGGCTCCAGGGGTACGTAGGAGGGGGCCCCAGTCCATTGGGAACAACAGCAAACACCTGGAACTCTCCTCTGCGCTGAAGCAGCACCGCCATCTTGCACCAGTCCTGGTACCTCCCCGGATCTTCTGCTGGCGACGCAGATACGCCACAGCGCTCCTAATTTGTAATCCACAGGTGTTTATAATCCACACAGAGCAGTCTGAGTTTTTTTCCATCCCTTGGGGCAGGCCTGCCGCAGAAGATGACGTATTAGCGGCGGCGATCCTGCCGACTGCGCCAAGTGTAGGATCGCAGGCCAGACTGGGGGGGTGGTCCCTCGATATACCGCGCAGTGGCGTACAGACACAAGATGAGGCAAGTTTCAGGTACAACAGTTCCAAGTTTATTCTCTTGCCATCCGCCTGACGGCCTCCGAAGTACACAGCACTTCAATTCACTTTACTTCACTTCACTTATCGGCCCTTCGTTTCCAGGGCCGCTTCCCGCACTTTACACCAGGGACGTACATTTACGCACCGTCCCCTCTTCACTCTTCGACGCTCCTATCAGATCCGTCACTGTGGCCGCCTTAGGCCCGTAAACCAACAGCACCTTTACTGATCAGTCGTCTCTCTCTCAATACGGTATGCTTTACCTCAGTGCCTCGTATATACTGTGGTACTCTGGTGTCAGGACCACCCCCCTGACTTTCTCTCTCCTCAGTCCCCCTGGTTTGGTTTTCCTCACAGTGCACAAACTGTCGTAGTCCTCCTGTCACTGGAGCTCCCCCTGGGGACTGGAACTTTCTGGAACCCTCCTGTCAAATTTATATCATTCCTGGTTCCCTGTAACTCCGCCCCCCATGACCAACGGTTTCCTAAGCCCTAAGCTGATGTCAAGTCCTTTGCTCACACTCCTCCCTGCCCTCTAATGGTCAACCCAAGGTACTGCACGTCCACTACACTTTCTCAGCTGTTTCCCCACTGTAGTAACTGACACCTGTCTAAACTGTGCAAACCTTCCTTTCTCTATTCTGACACTTCTGCCCGTCCATCAAGTCAGCTTCCCTACAGCTATACCTTGCCTCTGTCTCCTCTCTCGTTAGGTACACTTATGTCATGCGACACTGCTCACACCAGACCATAAGTCTGCCTTCAACACACTCTGGGCCCTTTCTAATATTCTGACAGGACCTGTCTCTGTAGCTTCAGCTTAGCCCTCCCATTCTGGGCTAGTGCCAAACATTAACTCTCGCTTTCCCTAGTGACAAGCAGCACACAACATTATCATCATTAACACAAGTCATAATTCACGTTACATAATATTACACTTGTTCTTGGGGAACGTTGGGAAATATGTCCACCTCCTTACATAACAAGCACAGAGCTACTCACAAAGAGGAATGATACTTGAAATTTTTGGTTGGAGCCATGCAATGTAGAACAGGTTTAAAGGGGCGATCTACGCTTTGAGGATATTACCATTTTCCCATGGTGGCAATCTCTACAGTTTAAAGAAGCTCCTCTCTCCACCTGCGAGGTTCAGCATGAAAGAAGACTCTTTCTATCTGCTCCTTACTCCTTGTGCAGAGAGCCTTTTGCCACAAGTATATCTCAGTTTCTCTCTGCTGTAGTCAGGATTACGGAGATATTCTATAAGTTCTGACTCAGTCAAACATCGGCAAGGGTTGTATATTACACTTTACAAGTTCCCATCCAATCCATCAAGCTAAATTCCACCCTTAAACGAAATCTGTCACCAGGCTTTTAAGAACTAATCTGAGAGCAGCATGATATGAGGACAGAGACCCTGACTCCATCGAAGACCCACTTACTGGACTGCTTGGTATAGCTTTAATAAAATCAGTTTTTTATCAGCAGAAGATTATCATTAGATGCCTAGCAAATCTGCAGCCGGTTGGTCAAGCATAATCATGAGCTCTGAATAACCCCACCACAGATTGGCAGCTTTCTGCCTATGCACAGCGGTGTGGGTGGGGTTATACAGAGCTCAGCATTTAGACAACTGGCAGATTTGCTGCAGATAAAACTGATGTTATAAAAATACATCAAGCAGCCCACTAAGTTTCATCAGTGTGGAGTAGGAAACTGGCCAGTAGGAGCAATGCCTAGTAGAAGACTGAAAAATGAGGATGAATGAACTCCTGGAGATCAACATCCAACACTGCGGAGACACCATCACGTTTCTCAACGCAGTGATTCTAGAGCAATGCCCCCATCCCTTATGGGAAATATGTAAAGACATGCAAAACACAAGCCGCAGAGACACCATCACATGTTTCTCAACGCAATGACTAGCCAGGTCATTGGATGTTGATCTCCATGAGTTCATTCATTCATTCATTCATTCATTCATTCAGTGTGGAGTAGGAAACTGGCCAGTAGGAGCAATGCCTAGTAGAAGACTGTGAAAAATGAGGATGAATGAACTCATGGAGATCAACATCCAATGACCTGGCTAGTCATTGCTTACGTTGAGAAACATGTGATGGTGTCTCCGCGGGTTGTGTTTTGCATGTTTTTACATTAAAGGGTACTGACATCACAGACTCTGCCGGCAATGAAATAGGAGGTCTTCATCAAATTAATTATCTGTCCCTGCACCTGAAGTATTGGCCAAATGTAATGTGATGCTGAGTCACTTCTCACGGCCAAGCCTTGAGACTGAATAGTCAGAGGTCCGAGGTCAAAAGCCAGGAAGGTACATCAAAAGCAGAAGAAAGAGACAATCACTGCTGCAGTATTTTGGGGTCTGTCTCTATCATCTTTGCTCATCTAGAGGTGATATTGCTTTCCCATTCTTCTATTCACACTCGCTCTCGCTCAGTGAGATTGGATGGAGACATCTGTGACCATCAATTTTCACGTCTTGTCATAGATTCTCAGTGGGATTTAGGTCTTGACTGTGACTAGGCCGTTCACACACATGAATATAAACATGATGTCTAGGGCCATTGTCCTGCTGGAAGGTGAACCTACACCCAGTCTCAAGTCTTTTGGAACCTCTAACAGGTTTTCCTTTATTATCACCCTGTATTTAGTTCCATCTATCTTCTCATCAACTGATCAACTTCCCTGTCCCTTCTGAAGAAAAGACTCCCCACAGCAGGATGCTGCCACCCCCATGTATGACTGTGGGGATGGTGTTTCCAAGGTGATGTGCAGTGTTAGTTTATACCCCCACATATCGTTTTGAATTTAACACCAAAAAGTTCTGTTTTGGTCTCATCTGAACAGAGCACTTTCTCCCACATGCCATGTAGGGGACACAGCTTGTAATTGTTTATGTTCATAGTCACACATATCCCAGTGACCCATTCCAATCATCAGTAAACAAGTCACAGGAAGAGAGGAACTGTGAACACAGGAATCGAAGCATGACAAATTGGATAAGTATCATTCTTTTTATTCCTCTTTATTTCTTTTTTAACCCTTTTCCGACATCAGGTGTAATAGTACGCTGATGTCGGACTTCCTTCCTTTGATGTGGGCTCCGGAAGTGATCCCACATCTTTCCCGGGACATGTCACGATCCACCTGCAGCTATTATCCCGATAAATATCACTGACAGTGGCATTTAACTCATGCTTCAGACCATAGGGCCTGAAATCCACCCACCAGTGACCCCCGTCACATGACCGCGGGTCACCGGTTCATTGGCATGACAACCAGAGGTCTCCTGAAGACCTCTATGGTTGTCACTGCTGGCTTGCTGTGAGCGCCACCCGGTGGTCGCCACTCATAGCAAGTGAGTAATTCTACTACAGGGTGGGCCATTTATATGGATACACCTAAATAAAATGGGAATGGTTGGTGATATCAACTTCCTGTTTCTGGCACATTCGTATATGGGAGGGCGAAAACTTTTCAAGATGGGTGGTGACCATGGCGACCATTTTGAAGTCGGCCATTTGGGATCCAACTTTATTTTTTTTCAATGGGAAGAGGGTCATGTGACACATCAGTCTTATTGAGAATTTCACAAGAAAAACAATGGTGTGCTTGGTTTTAACGTAACTTTATTCTTTCATGAGTTATTTACAAGTTTATGACCACTTATAAAATGTGTTTAAAGTGCTGTCCATTGTGTTGGATGGTCAATGCAACCCTCTTCTCCCACTGTTGACACACTGATAGCAACACCGCAGAAGAAATGCTAGCACAGGCTTCCAGTATCCGTTGTTTCAGATACTGCACACCTCGTAACTTCACAGCATAGACAATTGCCTTCAGATTCCCCCAAAGATAAAAGTCTAAGGGGGTCAGATCGGGAGACCATGGTGGCCATTCAACTGGCCCACGATGACCAATCCACTTTCCAGGAAACTGTTCATGTAGGAATGCTCGGCCCTGACACCCATAATTGATGATATGGTATATGGGGTACAAAGATAGTGGGGCCATTCTTCATCAATGGAAACCTCAATGCTACTGGATATCTAAAATTGCTACATGATGATGTGTTGCCCTCTTTAGGCACCGTAGATGGCACGTTCCCTGAGTTTTTCCAGCAAGATGGTGCACCACCACATTATGGGTGTCAGGTCCGAGCATTCCTACAACGAATCTGACCCCCTTAGACTAGCATTTTTTCTGTGGTGTTGCTATCAGTGTGTCAAGAGTGGGTGAAGAGAGTTGCATTGACAATCCAACACAATGGGCAGCACTCTAACACATTTTATAAGTGGTCATAAACTTGTAAATAACTAATGAAACAATAAAGCTACGTTAAAACCAAGCACACCATTGTTTTTCTTGTGAAATCCTCAATAAGTTTGATGTGTCACATGACCCTCTTCCCACTGGAAAAAATAAAGTTGGATCCAAAATGGCCACCATGGTCACCACCCATATATGCCTGTATGCAGCTTGACAGACAGGAGATAAGGAGCAGTGAGACACAGACCAATATACATTTCCAGTAGCATGACAAAGACCCACCCCATTCCTGCAGAGTGACCAGAAACCGCTTTCCTTCTTGTAGAGAAATAGAGACCAGCCGCACTTACCGAGAAAAGAAAAAAGAAAAAAAACGCCTCCACTCATAGTAGAGAGACAAAAACCCCACTACCTCTAGAGAGACCACAACACTGTCTTTAGATAGACCACGACCCACCCTCACTGACTTTAGGGAGACCTGTCCCTTATTCCCATACACAGACAGCCTCTGGAGAAGCCAAGACCTGCCCTCAATTTCTATAGAGATAGACCTGCACCCATTTCCTATAGAGAAACCAAGACCTACCCTACTTCTTATAAAAAACTGTGAAAAATGAGGATGAATGAACTCATGGAGATCAACATCCAACACTGCGGAGACACCATCACATGTTTCTCAACGCAGTGATGCTAGAGCAATGCCCCCATCCCTTATGGGAAATATGTAAAAACATGCAAAACACAAGCCGCGGAGACACCATCACATGTTTCTCAACGCTAGCAATGACTAGCCAGGTCTTTCCCTGGGAAGGAACAACCACGGGAAGGGCAGTCTCCAATGAAGGAAACCACCTATGCCAAAACATGGTATCCATCCACAGACAGCTCTTTCGGGGTATTGCCCCTCATCAGTGTGGAGTGGGAAACTGGCCAATAGGAGCAATGCCTAGTAGAAGACTGTGAAAAATGAGGATGAATGAACTCATCGAGATCAACATCCAACACTGCAGAGACACCATCACATGTTTCTCAACGCAGTGATTCTAGAGCAATGCCCCCATCCCTTATGGGAAATATGTAAAAACATGCAAAACACAAGCCGCGGAGACACCATCACATGTTTCTCAACGCTAGCAATGACTAGCCAGGTCTTTCCCTGGGAAGGAACAACCACGGGAAGGGCAGTCTCCAATGAAGGATGGATACCATGTTTTGGCATAGGTGGTTTCCTTCATTGGAGCCTGCCCTCCCCGTGGTTGTTCCTTCCCGGGGAAAGACCTGGCTAGTCATTGCTTGCGTTGAGAAACATGTGATGGTGTCTCCGCGGCTGTTGATTTACATGTTTTTGCATATTTCCCATAAGGGATGGGGGCATTGCTCTAGCATCACTGCGTTGAGAAACGTGATGGTGTCTCCGCAGTGTTGGATGTTGATCTCCATGAGTTCATTCATCCTCATTTTTCACAGTCTTTTACTAGGCATTGCTCCTACTAGCCAGTTTCCTACTCCACACTGATGAGGGGCAATACCCCGAAACAGCTGTCTGTGGATGGATACCATGTTTTGGCATAGGTGGTTTCCTTCATTGGAGACTGCCCTTCCCGTGGTTGTTCCTTCCCGGTGAAAGACCTGGCTAGTCATTGCTTGCGTTGAGAAACATGTGATGGTGTCTCCGCAGCTGTTGATTTACATGTTTTTGCTTACTTCCTATAAAGACCAAGACCTGCCCCACTTCCTGTAGAGATCAAGGCCTGCCCCACTTCCTTTAGAGACCAAGACCTGCCTTACTTCCTGTAGAAACCAAGAATATCCCACTTCCTGTAGAGACCAAGGCTCACCCCACTTCGTGTAGAGACCAAGACTTCACCTACTTCCCGTAGAAACCAAAACCCGCCCCACTTCTGTAGAGATCAAGACTTGATCTACTTCCTATAGAGACCAAAAGCCACTCCACTTCCTGTACAGACCAAGACTTCACCTACTTCCTGTAGAGATTAAAACCTGACCCACTTCTGTAGAGATAAAGACTTGACCTACTTCCTGTAAAGATCAAAACCCGTGTACTTACTGTAGAAACCAAGACTTGATCTACTCCTTGTAGAGACCAAGATCCACCCCACTTTCTGTAGAGACACAAAGACCTGCCCCAGTTCCTACAGAGAAACAAAGACCTATGTTTTATCTACAGTACATGAGCAAGCTTTTTGGTGACCCTTGAGTTGTAGAATTAAATTCCTAGTCCCTGGTAGCAAAATGTAAAAACATTTAAAGTATTGGTTTCTCCTTATGTGATAGAAGGGTTTTTAAGGTCCCACAAGCTCTGGGTCCTGAGTGGAATTTCTACCTTTGCACTACTCGTATCTCTGGTGGTTTTTTTCAATTCTACGATCACTTTACATTCAGCGTTATATCAGAGTAAATCTAACTCTATATAGAATGTTGTGTATCACCTCCTGATAATGCCACTACCTAATCCCACCCCTCCCTTCTCTAATCTACATATGCAAATGATTGACCTTTGCAGACTGATTAGCTTGGTGTCAGCTATTCCCTTAAGAAGTCCCATCGTTGACATGTTCCTGTTAATCAAAGAGCTGGAAAAGTTTGTGGATTCAGCTGCTTGGCTTCACGGTTCTTTTTTTTAATTTTTTTCATAAGCAAAATGAGTCCTGCAAAACAGCGCTAATGTTGTTTTCCACATTATCTCCCATGTTCCCTTAACTGTGCTGATGACTGCGGAGACTTCAGGATACTTTTCCTCCTATCACTTCACAGGCTGGAAGGTGACAGCTTCACCAGGGACTAATGCAGTCCGACATAATTGAATGTGGCCCCGAGCTAAGCAGCTGCCTGCAGCCACTCTTGATTGTAGCTGTCATCAGGTAGTGCCTGGCGCATTAAAATACATTCCAGCGGAATGTGGCTGGAGCATGGATCGCTATAATTATAGATTATTTATTCGGTGACTACTACGACAATGTCTGTATCACGCTGTTTAATAGCCCCAAACTACTGGACAACATTAGATTGAATCCAATAAAGCCGTAGTTTCTGCTCTGCGCGGCGGGCGCAGCGGTGGCACCGTTTGTAATTTTACGGAAGATCTTTTTTTATAGCCTGCCAAATAAAATATATTTAATTAGAGTTTAGTCGCCCCGGTTTATGGATGGGAGGAGGATCTGGGTAAATTGTATATTATATGGTAATGCTGCATTGTGCTGCTATTTGGGCTGAAAGGAGTAGAAAGAGGAGCGGATAGGAAAGTGATGATTTTATTAGGTGGAGGAGAGGCTGATATGGTGATCTCATATGGTTAATGAAAGGTAGAAGGAGCTGTGTGACACCAGAAGAATGGAAAATGTTCTGGAAGGGTTTTATTATCTTCCGCCATTTTTGAGCTCTGGCCCCATGGATGGACTCATAAATGAAGGTTTGGTATATTGTGGGGAACATCACTCCCTACTTTGCTTCGTCCCTTTACAAATAAGTTCTGCAGTAGTTTAGGTTTGTTATACCCTGTTACAACCTAAAATCCATAATCTACCTGCTCTGAATACAAGCACCAAACGATCAAGAACATTTGAAGATCCGATCCACTTGCGGCAGTACCTATCAATACGCAAAATGGGTGCAGAAGCGCCGAATACTCACTCCATTTGAAACGTACTATATGTCATAATTAGAGTTGAGCGATCGGTCGCCGAATCTGAATTTGTCATATTCGTGCCATATCGGTACCCTATTCGTGTCGAAATTAATGTTTGACGATCGATTCCAAACATATCCGTTCGATTCTACTCCCACTGATTCCAATGACGTTCGGCTGTGTTCGGCGAATATTGCAAATACAATATTCGCCGCTGATCGTCATCGGAACCGAATTTTTACAAATTTGCTCAACTCTAGTCATAATATATCTGTGAGAGGCTGATTGAATGGTCTCCATTCAGAGAAACAGTCAGTTGTAGACCAAAGTTGGTTAAAATAGTTAAACCATGCATTTTGTTTCTTCTCATGTGGAAGCATAGCAAACTTGATGGTTACAGTTCTTATACAATGCACAACAGCTTGGAGGTTACAAATATCATACAGGAAACTAGTACCTCATAGTTAGAAAAGTTACATAGTGAACAAAAGGTTTGTGGTTACAAGTCTCAAACAGGGCACAGCAGCTTGGTGGTTACAGAATTCATACCGGACACAGGAGCTAGGTGGTTACAGACCTCATACAGGGCACTACAGCTTGGTGGTTACAGATCTCATAAGGGGAACAAAAGATGGATGGTGTCAGGTCTCATACAGGGCACTACAGCTTGGTGGTTACAGATCTCATAAGGGGAACAAAAGATGGATGGTGTCAGGTCTCATACAGGGCACTACAGCTTGGTTGTTACAGGTCTCATGCAGGGCACAAGAGCTTAGTGGTTACGGGAATCATACAAGGCAAAATAGTTTGGTCGTTACAGGTCTCATACAGGGCACAGGAACTTGGAGGTTACAGGTCTCATGCAGGTCACAGAAACTTGGAGGTTACAGGTCTCATACACGGCACAGGAGCTTGGTGGTTATAGGTCTCGTACAGGGCACAGGAGCTTATAGAATCATAGAATCATAGAATCGTAGAGTTGGAAGGGACCTCCTGGGCCATCTGGTCCAACCCCCTGCTCAAAGCAGGATTCGCTAAATCATCCCAGCCAGATGTCTGTCCAGCCTCTGTTTGAAGACTTCCATTGAAGGAGAACTCACCACTTCTCGTGGCAGCTTGTTCCACTCATTGGTCACTCTAACTGTCAAAAAGTTTTTTCTAATATCTAATCTGTGTCTCCTCCCTTTCAGTTTCATCCCATTGCTTCTAGTCTTTCCTTGTGCAAATGAGAACAAAGTTGATCCTTCTACAATGTGACAGCCCTTTAGATATTTGTAGACAGCTATTAAGTCTCCTCTCAGTCTTCTCTTTTGCATACTAAACAATCCCAAATCCTGCAACCTTTCCTCATAAGACAGGGTTTGCAGACCAGTCACCATTCTGGTTGTTCTTTTCTGAACTTGCTCCAGTTTGTTGATGTCTTTTTTAAAATGTGGTGCCCAAAACTGGACACAATATTCCAGATGAGGTCTGACCAAAGAGGAGTAGAGGGAAATAATGACTTCACATGATCTAGACTGTATGCTTCTGTTAATACATCCTAGAATTGCATTTGCCTTTTTTGCTGCTGCATCACACTGTTGACTCATATTCAGTCTGTGATCTATTAGTACACCCAAGTCTTTTTCACATGTGCTGTTGCTTAGGCCTATTCCTCCCATTCTGTATATGTTTTTTTCATTTTTATTGCCCAGATGTAGTACTTTGCATTTCTCCCTGTTAAAAACCATTCTGTTAGTTGCTGCCCACTGCTCCAGTTTATTTAAATCTTTTTGAATCCTCTCTCTCTTCTCTAGTATTAGCTATCCCTCCTAGCTTTGTGTCATCAGCAAATTTAATCAGTTTACCCTCAATTCCTTCATCTAAATCGTTGATAAAGATGTTGAACAATACAGGGCCCAGGACAGAGCCCTGTGGTACCCCACTTGAGACATTCTTCCAACTGGATGTGCAGCCATTTACGACCACTCTTTGGGTCCGATCACTAAGCCAGTTATGAATCCACCTAACAGTTGCCTTGTCCATTCCATACTTAGTCATTTTTTCAATAAGGATTGTATGAGATACTTTGTCAAATGCTTTGCTGAAGTCAAGATATACTATATCTACAGCATTTCCTTGATCCACCCAATCAGTGATTCCGTCATAGCTTGGTGGTTACAGGTCTCATACAGGGCACAGGAGCTTGGTAGTTACAGGTCTCATGCAGGTCACAGAATCTTGGTGGTTACAGGTCTCATACAGGGCACAGGAGCTTGGTAGTTACAAGTCTCGCACAGGGTACAGGAGCTTGGTGGTTACAGGTCTCATACAGGGCAAAGGAGCTTGGTGGTTACAGGTCTCATACAAGGCACAGGAGCTTGGAGGTTACAGGTCTCATACAGGGCACAGGAGCTTGGTGGTTACAGGTCTCATGCAGGTCACAGAATCTTGGTGGTTACAGGTCTCATACAGGGCACAGGAGCTTGGAAGTTACAAGTCTCGCACAGGGTACAGGAGCTTGGTGGTTACAGGTCTCATACAGGGCAAAGGAGCTTGGTGGTTACAGGTCTCATACAAGGCACAGGAGCTTGGAGGTTACAGGTCTCATACAGGGCACAGGAGCTTGGAGGTTACAGGTCTCATACAGGGCACAGGAGCTTGGAGGTTACAGGTCTCATACAGGGCACAGGAGCTTGGTGGTTACAGGTCTTATACAGGGCACAGGAGCTTGGTGGTTACAGGTCTCATACAGGGCACAGGAGCTTGGTCGTTACAGGTCTCTTGCAGGTCACAGGAGCTTGGTGGTTACAGGTCTCATACAGGGCACAGGAGCTTGGTGGTTATAGGTCTCATACCCTTCATTCACACTTGCAGGCCATCACTGTAAAAGAGACAGGCAAAAGTTTCAAAGATGAGAGTTTGTTACAATTGAATCCAATTTGAACAGCCCCTTTTCAGTGTAATAGCCTGAATTCCAGACTGTAACTCTTTACCTATGCAGGTACAATGTAGCAAGTTATCAAAACAGGAAGGTTGTAGCTAGTACTCACTTGTCTCAGCTCCAGCACTGACCTCAACTTCCTTCTCCTATAGTCATCTGCCTCTGTGCTAGTCCATGTCTGCATGTACCTCTGATGTTGTCATTTAAGGCTTTTTAGAGGGAATCTGAAAGGAGGTTTTTTTCTATGTAATTTGTAGCATGATGTTGGGACAGAGATCCTGATTCCAGCAGTGTGTCACTTTGTTTAATGGGTTCAGCAGTTGTGATAAAATCAGTTTCCTCTGCTGCAGATCCAGGAGAGCTCAGAATGCAGACCACTGATTAACAGTTTTATGTGTACATAGTATATTGACAGAAAGATGCCAATCTGTGGTAGAGGCAGGGTAGGACCAAGAGACACGAGACACTTAGTCCTGTAGTGATAATCTTCTGCTGATAAGCACTGATTTTATTGAAACAGCAAAATACAGCCAACTAAGTGACACAGCGCTGGAATCAGGGTCTCCGCCTGAACATTATGCTGCTCTCAGGTTACATAACAAAAAAACATTCCATTTAAGACTGACTCAGGTGACTGCATGCCACCTGAGTATTCAGTTAATAGTGCATACAGCTACCATGTGTCACCCTAGAGTCTATCCACATGTACTATCCAGTTCAGCTACAAAAAGGGGACATTGCCTACTCAAGTCTGCTATCAAGGCACTTGAAAACCAATTCACATCTGCTATTCCTTGCGCTGTCAGCACTCACGGCTCTGCTGAGTCAAGGTATCTGCTAACCAACTTGTCTCTGCTAGGCATGTGTGCTATCGAATTTCTGCAGCAAGTTTCCACATTGCCTACACTTATCTGCTATTCTTTTGTGCTACCACACTCCTACAGCAAGGTTCCAAATTACCTACACTTATCTGATGTTCCAATGTGCTACCACTCTCCTATGGCAAGGTGCCAAATTACCTGTGCTTATCAGCTGTTCCTGTGTGCTCCCTCACTCATGCAGCAAGGTGCCAAATTACCTGTGCTTATCTGCTATTCCTGTGTGCTACCTCACTCATGCAGCAAGGTACCAAATTACCTGTGCTTATCTGCTGTTCCTGTGTGCTACCACACTCATGCAACAAGGTGTCAAATTACCTGTGCTTATCTGCTGTTCCTGTGTGCTACCTCACTCATGCAGCAAGGTGCCAAATTACCTACATTATCTGCTATTCTTTTGTGCTACCACACTCCTACAGCAAGGTTCCAAATTACCTACACTTATCTGCTGTTCCAATGTGCTACCACTCTCCTACGGCAAGGTGCCAAATTACCTGTGCTTATCTGCTGTTCCTGTGTGCTACCTCACTCATGTAGCAAGGTGCAATTTTTGTGCTATCCTCATATCTGGTTCTAGTACTTCTTGCTCCACTGATCTACCTGCTATCATGCATATCCAGCATTTCTCGTCCCAGCTGTTCCATGTGCCATTTGGCAAGTCAAAATCTACAGCATCAGTAACTCTGTGCTGATCACCCAGACCTACGGCTTAGAGAACACATCTTATCAGGTGAGCTCATAAAATTAGCTATTGGAGGGGCCACCCCAGTCTCACCCAAACTTTGGTTCTTAATAGCGATGAGTGAGTATACTCATTGCTCGGGTGTCCTCCGAGTATTTGGATGTGCTCAGAGATTTAGTTTCTGTCGCCGAAGCTGCATGATATGAGGCTGCTGGACAGCCTGAATACATGTGGGGGTTGCCTGTTTGTTAGGAATTCCTCACGTATATTCAGGCTGTCTAGCAGCCGCATATCATGCAGCTACGGCAACAGAAACTAAATCTCCGAGCATGCCAAAATTCTCGGAGGACAACCGAGCAATGAGTATACTCGCTCATCACTAGTTCTTAATACATGAAGGTTCCAGTAATATAAATTGCAGTTGATAAAGGCCCGGACATACATTTTTCAGCTGGTCCTGTCATTTTTTTGTTATGCATCTGGGAGTGAGGTCTGTGCTGCTGATAGGTTTAACTCACATAATTATAGCAAACCCTCAGAGGGAGATAAGCCATTTTGAGGTTTTCATGCTCTGGATGTTGATCAATGAGCGGTACAGGCTGCCACGAGAAGTGGTGAGTTCTCCTTCAATGGAAGTCTTCAAACAGAGGCTGGACAAACATCTGTCTGAGATGGTTTAGCGAGTCCTGCACTGAGCAGGGGGTTGGACACGATAACCCTGGAGGTCCCTGCCAATTCTAACATCCTATTGTTAGTTATTACAGTTTTGGCTTCTATTTGAGCCACTTTTCAGCTATATTAATTTACTAGATTTTGTCCAGCTGTCCGTCCACTTCGCCTTCTGTAATATTGGACGGACGTGTAGCTTTGTGGGTGGTGAGCTGCCATCCTTTGCTGGGTGGTAACAATCTATTTGCTGCATTCTCTTTTCTTGGATGCCTTTAGTCATGTGTTTTGATGAACTACGGTATAATTAAAGTTTGTTACTTTTATTGAGACTCCGTTCTTTGAAGGTTTTCTTGCCTTGTATTTATTCCGGTCTTGTATAGAGTGTTTTTATTTTGTATCAAAGATAATACATTTATGTTAGAGTAGGCTATAGAAGGGCCTAGGAATGATATAATCTGAAGAATTAATGCATGGGTGAATATTGAAGAAACAAACGCATAGGAAATAAAGACATACCAAACAAAGAGAAGGGGGGGAGCTTTGGGGGAAAGTTTAATTGGGGGGGGGGAGGGAAGGTTTTGATAATTGGTTTACAATAAAATTATAAGATGACTCCATGATACAATCCAGGTATGCTTATAACGTTGTCATGAAAACGGATGGATTTACAGTGATATGTAAAACAAGAATGTAATATGTATTGTTGGGAAATCGGGAAATGGTTTTGATTAAAAAGAAAAAATTATGTTCACTCCAATAAGAAAACCTCTGCTTGAGGTCTACTTCCCGCAGCGGTACTCACGCAATACATTGCACTGCGCTGATTCATTGTCTATGGGACTGTCTATTCATTGTCTATGGGACTGCCGGAGAAAAAGTGGAGATATTTCAGGCAGGATTCGCTACAATTATATCCATCTGGTGAATTAAACACGTCAGCATCATAAATCTCTGAGATCCCAGTGGTCCAAAAATTATCCCCTATTCAACGAAAAAGCAGAAAACGAGTTTTAGGGGGGGTTAACCTTTCCACCTCTGGTTGTAATTAAAGAGGTATTCAAGGCTAAATATGGAGTGCACCCTTTAAAGATGCTTGACTGTTATGGATCCTTCTGATCACCAGAACGAGGGACCTGCGTCCCCATTCTCTCCTGGTCACGAGACCATGACCGGATGGCGTTGTGTGATGCAGCAGGTCGCACAGGCGACCTGTAGATCCATTGGAGTCTGTGACCCTCAGAATAACTGAGCGCAATTGATGCACTGGATTGCTGCACCCTGCCTGCGTCATGCGCCTTTAAGGCAATTATCGCTCACTGACAGCAAGCAGAGATCTTCAGGCTAAAGTTACAGAACTCAATGTTACGCAATGTGCTCATCTCAATTTACGTAAAACTGAAAAAAAAAAGTTCAATATTGCGTTGATTCGCATGTGATTGTCATTGTGACACAGCGCAGGAGACGATGAATGGAGATTCCCAGCTCGTGGCGGGTCCCTGATTGTCGCACATGAAAACTTTACTTCTGTCTGTATAACAACTATACAAGGCAGAGATCTGCGCTCGTTATCGAGAATTCCTAACATCTTCTATGGAAAGTTCCTTATGTTCACACGTATCACCGGAGTCACCCTGAATGAGGGGCACGTGAGCTATTAACCATTCACGCTGCATCTTCTGCTCCGCTCACCCCACAATGTGAAGACACCATCCCCAGCACACTGATGGATTGTTTAACATCTGCTCCCCCTTGTGGCCAATTTGAATATGACAACGGAGGATGCAGAACATGATTTATCTAAAGACAAAATGGAAAAGATATTTCAACATAATTTATAAAAGACACATAATGAAAAAGCTTCTAGAGGTGTTCAACATATGAAGAGCTGGCGGCACAGTCATTACAAATACATATTTTAGATTTGAATTCCTGCAGACTATGGAGTATTTGTGATAGCGAGTAACAATATCGGTAAGTATAATGTGATACATAGAGAGATAGATAGATAGATAATAGATAGATAGATAGATAGATAGATAGATAATAGATAGATACTGTAGATAGATAGATAGATAGATAATAGATAGATAGATAGATACTGTAGATAGATAGGTAGATAGGTAGATAGATAGATAGACAATAGATAGATAGATACTGTAGATAGATAGATAGATAGGTAGATAGGTAGATAGATAGATAATAGATAGATAGATAGATAGATAGATAATGGAATAGATAGATAGAGAGATAGACAGATAGACAATAGATAGATAGATAGATAGATAGGTAGATAGGTAGATACTGTAGATAGATAGATAGATAGATAGATAATAGATAGATAGATAATGGAATAGATAGATAATAGAGAGATAGTTAGATAGATAGACAATAGAAAGATAGATAATAGATAGATCGAGAGATAGATAGATAGATAGTTAGATAGTTAGATCGATCTATGAAGAGGAGACAGATCTGATATAGTTAGAAGTGAGATCTATCTATCTATCTATGTTTCTATTATCTATCTATTTATTATCTAGCTATCTATTATCTGTCTATCTATCCCATATCTATCTATCTATCTATTATCTATCTATTATCTATCTATCTATTATCTATGTATCTATCTATCTATTGTCTATCTATCTATCTATGTTTCTATTATCTATATATATATATATATCTATTATCTATCTATCTATCTATCTATATATTATCTATATATCTATCTATCTATGTTTCTATTATCTATCTATCACCTTATTTTAATCAGCATCAGTCTGTGTCTCTTTGGAGCCTTTTAAATACAATTCTAGATTAACAAGATCATAAAACTGATGGAGTAGAACTCCAGAATCTATCTATCTATCTATCTATCTATCTATCTATCTATCTATCTATCTATCTATCTATCTATCTATCTATCTATCATCTATCTATCTATCTATTATCTATCTATCTATCATCTATCTATCTATGTATTATCTATCCATCCATCTATCCCATAACTAGCTCATGTATTCATGTTTTCTAATATTTAGCACACTGATCACCTTCCTATGGAAAGAACCAGCAGACGCTTCCGCGGGTGGTGCCGTGGTGCGCTCTCGGGCTGTCGTGCTGTTTTTCTGGGTTTTGTTTTCTGAGTAAACATAGAAATGACCGTTCTGAATAGTGACATGCAGGAGAATTTTTAAGATGGTGCATGCTCCTTGTTCTACAGGGATCTCTGTCAAATTCCTTTTTTATGCATTAAATGTTCCTCCCTGGTGATCGCCTCCGGGTGCTTTCACTAAACAATTAATGCCAGGCCTCTCTGGAGATCTTAATGGGTATTTAGCAATAAGTTCACTTTTACCGAGACGCATAATGTGATATTTTGACAATTGCAGGTTTTGATGAGCTTCTTCCGCAGAGAGGAATTTTTTTATTTTACTTTTTTTTTTTTTTTTTAGAACTGTTTACAAGAAACTTATTTCTGAATTGTTTGTGTCACTTTTAGTCATTAAATATATTTTATCCTTCTGCCTCTTCTGGGTTATCTTTTATAGCAACAAAACTGATAGACTGATATAATACGTCATTTATTCTACATACTGTAAGATATATCGGCGTTTTAACCCTTCATTTTCTGATTAACTTCGTTGTCATCTACTGCGATAGTTCAATCTGTCTCCTATCTCACTCCGTCATATGTAAGTCTTTAAAAAGCTTTAAAAAAAATTTAAAAAAATAAAAATATGATATTTTTTATTCTTGTATAATATTTTAACTGTTTCCATTTTTGGCTTTTATTATTTTATTTCAATCTTTTTCTAGCATTAAACTGCATATATATATATATATATATATCTACATACATTTATATTTATATATAAAGTATATACATACTTTATATTTTATTTTATTTTTTTATTTTTGATTTTTACTTTTTTACAATTGTTCACTTTTATTTTATTTTATTTTTTTTTCTATCAATAAAATGCAAAAATATTGAATTAAATTCAATGGAGCTTTATTGGGAGGATAAAATATACATTATCATTGGCAAAGCAAGAGGAGAATATGGAATTGGGGGATAAGGTCTGTGGGGATGAAGGAAAACAGCCGTAGACTTGTGGAATAGGGAGATATTAAGGTTAGGGTTAATATTATTTGTCTATTTATTATTTCATCTCATTTACTTTTTTGGGTTTAAATTTGAAAAGAAGGGAAAAAAAATAAAAAGAAATCTTCACTTTTTTTTGCCAGGCTGGAATAAAACTGACTTTTCTTTTTATTAAACAAAGCTTTTTAGAACACAGATCCACTTATACCGAGAGCACAATATAAAGATTAATGACATGTGGTGAAGGGAGTTGTTGTTTTTTTTCTGTTAGGATAATATATGTCTCTCGTAAAAAGGAGATAAATGGACTGAGGAAGTTGCATTCGGATCTCGTGAGTATAAAACTGGTAATGATGCTCCAATCGAGAGGATTTATTCATTTGAATCCGATACGACACATACCGCATTTCATGTTTTATTGCTAATTGAGTTCTCGTCTTTGGTCTTCGGATTGGACGGGGTATTCATGATTTAAAAGTATGCAGCAATTCCCATTTTCTTTTCGACTCTTCCTCCCTCTCTACTTTTTAATGTAAAAGAGGCCAGCAGAGGACTCCGTGCAGAGCGAGCGCAACATAAATCTTCGTGCGTGTTTGGAGTAAATCTATTATGGGCTGTCACCGGCACCCGCTTCTTAAGAGCTGGCACTCTATGTATTTATCGTGGACGGTATGGATAGAACCAACGTCCATTGGAGCTGAAGTGATGGTATCACTTTTTGAGAATGCAGTGCCTGATATTGTGACTAGAGAGAGGAGCAGATCAATTTGTAGAAACTTGGTCCACCGGCTAAGTCAGTAGCCTGACCTACGAACCGCCTCCTACCTGCTTCAATTCCCTTTTTTGGTTTGTAGACCCAACGTGACATCATCATTGCTGCTTAACTCCCCCATAGGCTTACTTATCATTAGAAGAAATGGAGAGGAAACGGCGGTGGTGTTTGGGTGCTGCCCAGAATGTTCCGATATGGTAACAAATACCCCGGTCACAAGGGAGGGCGAAGGACACAGATGGAGTGATTAATTCAATCTTCATTCATTAGTATCCACAACACGTTTTGATGGAACAACTCCGTCTTCATCAGGTGGCAATGAAGATGGAGTTGTTCCGTCGAGACGCGTTGTGGAAGCTAATAAATGAAGATTCAATGAATCACTCTATCTGTGTCCTTCGCACTCCCTTGTGACCGGGGTATTTGTTACCATTTCGTCCATTCCTCTCCCGAGGCACCGGGCCGGAGCTGCAGTGGACTGCTCTCATCTCATCCTAATTGACCGCCAGCTTGGTGCTTCCCTCAGACTGTCAATTCTGACCTTGCCTGCAAGAATGTTCCGATGACCAAGATATGGTGAAATAGACAATGCGTTTTGGACTTGGATCAACTCCTTCTTCAGGTATAATATAGTTGATCCAACTCCGAAACGCGTTGTTTTTTTTAAATCACTCTATCTCTACATTATCGTAACATGCTCAACAGCGCCTGGACACCACCACTAATTCCTCTCCATTTCTTGGATCCTCCACTCCTCTCCTGCTAAGGGCAAGTGTAAAGGCTGGAGCAGCAACCTTTTATCATTTGGTCTAGTGCACATATCGGAGGTGTGAGCGGTTTCACACAGGGAGCGATCCCTTTTTCACTAAAAAGAGGCAGTGGAGATACCAGCAGGTAGGAGGAGGTTCTCAGATCTCCAGCCTGGTGGCCAAAGATTATTGACATGGTCACTGTTTTAGGGTGCTACAAAATGATTTATTCATCTTTAATAGTGACCCATTCACAAGCCCAGGATCCGACTGAGGTTCACAGTCCATCTATAAGAAACATGATGTCTCCTTATTGCTATCATTGTACGCAGTACATATCATCAGTAAGATCTAATAGGCTCTTCAGGATTCATCCCATAAGTAATATACATATCTTTATTTCCAGTTGGTGTTGCATTCTGCTGGACCTTTGGAGTACTGTTGTATTAGGGCCTAAATTTACAATGGTTCTTTTATGGGTAAGTCTAACCACCAAAGGAACCCTAAACCAAAGATCAAAGGAGAGCACAGTGCCCATGACTCCTTCACAAAAAGTTTCTGGAGAACTTCTGAGGTGACTCCTCTTATCCAAAGTTTGAAACTAGAATGAAGTCCTTTTTGTAAATCAGTTTATTCAAAGGCAATTTTGAAACCAGTATTTTGCCACCAGTGTATTATAGGATTTTTCATAAATACCCTGAGATTTCATTGCAATTTCATATTTCACAATAATCCAAAATTCTGATGATCATACGTATTTAAACACGTACATTGAATGATCCCATTAATATTGAACAAGACACTCGCAATCCTAAAAGTACTTGGAGCTGTAACGGGAGTAGTGGAACCCGAGTAGAGCCTGGAGGGGTGTGACTAGGTGAGCACCTGACTCTTCACTAGAGCCCCTGATGGTGGGGTTATTCTTAGCTCCCGATGAACACCAAGTGCTATTCCAGGACAGACCATGGACACATGGCATCTGACTCCCATGGGACTGGTAGCTGGAATGGCCTGAAAGGATAGGAGAGCTGATATAGGCAAGCACTGGCAGGTGCGGACTGGTCCGACTGATATACACTAGCAGAACTATTGGTAACTAGCAGACAGGGACATGAGAACTAGCAAGCGTGTTTGAAAACAGACTAACAACATTGCACAGACCCCTCCATGCAGGTGAAGGTTCCTTTAATAATAAGTGTCTCCAGCCATTGGTGTGCACGGCCCCTTTAAGAAGGAGGGAGCATACGTGCACCTTAAGCACAGTGCCTGGGGATCTGCGAGCAGTGCCGGGCAGCAACAGATGAGGAAGGAGGAGAGAGTCTAGGATGGGGCTGCGGCGGTGAGTGAATCGGCGTCACTGTCGGGAGAAAGGGGCATAGTGCAGGGATGCCGGCACTACAAGAGCTATGACACAGTGCTCAGCTGAAAATATCTGATGGAGGTCATAATCAAGTTTCACCTATCAGTTCAACCAGGGTCACATTTTATGGAGGATGGCTACTTGAAGTGCGGGCATAGGGCCGGGAATTAGGACCTCAATCTATCTGTTTATTATTCTATGAACTAGGGCCTTGGACATAGGGCTATCTGTGAGTCAAAAACATTTACAATAATAAATTGCCTCAAAAGTTTGATATTTCCATGATCCCAAAAAACCAATGCAATGCAAATAATGTATATGCTTCATCCTAGTGAGAGACAGCAGCTAATAGATAAATTAATTTAATAGGAATTTAACACATACATCCAGAAATATTAATAGGTTTCATACAGATGAATACAGACTTCTATAGTACTTATACTTGCCTTTGATTTCACTTCTACCAGATTTTTTTTCTTAGGTGCTTCCACCAGCGTCATCAACCCTGAAGATCAAAACAGGGCATATAGGCTAGGGTTCCAGCATCATCAAGCCTTAAGATCAAAATAGGGCATATAGGCTAGGGTTCCAGCGTCATCAAGCCTTAAGATCAAAACAGGGCATATAGGCTAGGGTTCCAAGGCAATTGCCCATGTAGCCCATAAGTTTCTGTAAAAATGCTCATTATCGTGACTGTGGGCAACTTAAAAATGATTCCTAAGGGAAGGTGCAAGAGATCTTGTAAAAATTACTAACCACCCAACTGGCTTCCTTGTAACTTCTATTGCCTGTTACAGCTTATCTCGTGAGATAGATCTTCAAAGACCTTGGTTGGAATGAGCAATTCGAATGCAGCACGGAAAGGTGGTGCTGGTGCAGTGGGTAAACTAGTGGCTGAATAATGGCTACTTGTTTAAGTGAACAGAAATATCAGCAGCAAATTTGGAACAGGGATGTAGCAAGGTTGACTCAGTCGTGAGAAAACAGTGTTAGAAGAACCAGGTTTAAATGACCTAGGTGGATGACATAATCAAAGCACAGAAAGAGAGAAAGAACTGGTTCAGCGCTGGAATCAGGACAGGTGAGTAATATTCCTATAGAAACATTAACGTCCCCTTTGATTGGTGGTAGTTAGAGTTGAGCGAATTTGTTCGGCTTCAGTTCCGAGTACGATTGGCATCGAATATTGTTTTTGCAATATTCGTTGAACACAGCCGTACGTCATTAGAGTCAATGGGAGCAGAAATTACTGAATATGTTCGAAACTGATCATCAAACATACATTCAGCACAAATAGGGTTCGAATATGGCAAATTCATATTCGGAACAAATTTGCTCAACTCTAGTGGTAATGCCATTGAGATGAGGCCTAAATCTGCTCCTGAATGAGGAAATACATACAGTACAGACCAAAAATTTGGACACACCTTCTCATTCAAAGAGTTTTCTTTATTTTCATGACTATGAAAATTGTAGATTCACTCTGAAAGCATCAAAACAATGAATTAACACATGTGGAATTATATAATTAACAAAAAAGTATGAAACAACTGAAAATATGTCTTATATTCTAGGTTCTTCAAAGTAGCCGCCTTTTGCTTTGCTTACTGCGTTGCACACTCTTGACATTCTCTTGATGAGCTTCAAGAGGTAGTCACCAAAAATGGTTTTCACTTCACAGGTGTGCCCTGTCAGGTTCAATAAGTGGGATTTCTTGCCTTATAAATGGGGTTGGGACCATCAGTTGTGTTGTGCTGAAGTCTGGTGGATACACAGCTGATAGTCCTACTGAATAGATTGTTAGAATTTGTATTATGGCAAGAAAAAAGCAGCTAAGTAAAGAAAAATGAGTGGCCATCATTACTTTAAGAAATGAAGGTCAGTCAGTCCACAAAAATTGGGAAAACTTTGAAAGTGTCCCCAAGTGCATTGGCAAAAACCATCAAGCACTACAAAGAAACTGGCTCACATGAGCACTGCCCCAGGAAGGGAAGACCAAGAGTCACCTCTGCTGCGGAGGATAAGTTCATCCGAGTCACCAGCCTCAGAAATCGCAGGTTAACAGCAGCTCAGATTAGAGACCAGGTCAACGCCACACAGAGTTCTAGCAGCAGACACATCTCTACAACAAGTGTTAAGAGGAGACTTTGTGCAACAGGCCTTGATGGTAAAATAGCTGCTAGGAAACCACTGCTAAGGACAGGCAACAAGCAGAAGAGACTTGTTTGGGCTAAAGAACACAAGGAATGGACATTAGACCAGTGGAAATCTGTGCTTTGGTCTGATGAGTCCAAATTTGAGATCTTTGGTTCCAACCATCGTGTCTTTGTGCGACGCAGAAAAGGTGAACGGATGGACTCTACATGCCTGGTTCCCACCATGAAGCATGGAGGAGGAGGTGTGATGGTGTGGGGGTGCTTTGCTGGTGACACTGTTGGGGATTTATTCAAAATTGAAGGCATACTGAACCAGCATGGCTACCACAGCACCTTGCAGCGGCATGCTATTCCATCCGGTTTGCGTTTAGTTGGACCATCATTTAGTTTTCAACAGGACAATGACCCCAAACACACCTCCAGGCTGTGTAAGGGCTATTTGACCAAGAAGGAGAGTGATGGGGTGCTACGCAAGATGACCTGGCCTCCACAGTCACCAGACCTGAACCCAATCGAGATGGTTTGGGGTGAGCTGGACCGCAGAGTGAAGGCAAAAGGGCCAACAAGTGCTAAGCATCTCTGGGAACTCCTTCAAGACTGTTGGAAGACCATTTCCGGTGACTACCTCTTGAAGCTCATCAAGAGAATGCCAAGAGTGTGCAAAGCAGTAATCAAACCAAAAGGTGGCTACTTTGAAGAACCTAGAATATAAGACATATGTTCAGTTGGTTCACACTTTTTTGTTAATTATATAATTCCACATGTGTTAATTCATAGTTTTGATGCCTTCAGAGTGAATCTACAATTTTCATAGTCATAAAAATAAAGAAAACTCTTTGAATGAGAAGGTGTGTCCAAACTTTTGGTCTGTACTGTATACGGTAATCAAACTCAAGGTTTTTCATTAATATACTGAACCACAAGGTATAAACCTTGAGAAGTAAAGAAGTGTTTAGAAAGTGTGGTTCTCGGGCCAGAAATTGTCTTGTTCCATTCTACATGTACACACCGCACTAGAAATATATTCTGCAAGCAAAGCTTCATTCTTAAGAATTTATTTATATTTTTGTAGGCGTCGCATCAGCAATCATATCGAATCCGACAGGCACAGGAAATGCAAGAATTCAGCATTTCTACATCTAATACTGGAAAATGGCCATTTGTGAAGGTTTGTTTTACAACATGTGAATTTCGAAAAAAAAATTACATTTGTTCAATTGCTAGAAAATATTTTTTTTTTCGGTTGATAGGAGAGTTTGGTCCACCACACTAGCGATACAACTTTATTTAAAGTGGATCTGCATGCAAAATCTGTATGTATCAATGCATATATGACTTAGACCTGTTGAGGCTGTTGTACTTAATTAGATAATCATTGTCAAAATGTCTGTGTAAGGCTAGTTTCACATTTGCGCTTTATAGCGCAGCGACGGGTGCGCAGATCGTGCGCTGGCCGTGCGCTAGCAGGATTTTGCCGTGCGCTGCGCACTTTTGAAGGTGTGCCGTGCGCGCCGAAATGCAACATGCTGCGTTCGGCACACATGGGCGCACCTTCAAAAGTGTGCAGCGCACGGTAAAATCCTGCGAGCGCACGGCCAGCGCACGATCTGCGCACCCTATGCTAAAGATAGGGTGCGCAGATCGCAAGCGCCCATGTGCGCTAGTAGGCGGCAATGACCGGATGGGGCGGGCAGAGAGCCGGGAGGGGGCGGGGCTTAGCGGCGGCCGTGCGCAGGCCGTCGCTGCGCTATAAAGCGCAAATGTGAAACTAGCCTTAACCTGATATTAAAATGAGCTTGTTATGTGTCCAGCTACAGAACGAAAGAGTTTCAGTTTAAGTGTATTCAGTATCTGACCATCCATTCTGACTGACAGCTGCAGCTTCTACTAAGAGGTGTGAGACCTCAACAGCAGAGAGGAGGGACACTGAATGACTGTTAATCAGGCTAGATAGGTGGAAATTGAACAAAAGCAGGGAGGAGGGGCACTGAGGAACTGTTTATCAGGCTAGGTGGGAGGAGATTCAGTAATAACAGGGAGGAGGGGCAGTAAGGAGCTGTCAACAGGCTAGGTGGGTGGAGAATTAGCAATAGGAGGAAGAAAGGGGCACTGAGGAACAGTCAATCAGGCTAGGTGGGTGGAGATTCAGTAATAACAGGGAGGAGGGGCAGTAAGGAGCTGTCAACAGGCTAGGTGGGTGGAGAATTAGCAATAGGAGGGAGGAGGGGCACTGAGGAACAGTCAATCAGGCTAGGTGGGTGGAGATTCAGCAATAGCAGGGAGGATGAGCACTGAGGAACTGTCAATCAGGCTAGATGGTGGACAATAGCAGGGAGAAGGAACTGCCAATAAGGCTAGGTGTGGGAAAACTGAATTAAAATGATCAAAAAATTATTTCATATCCATTTTGACATGCATCTTAAAAGTAATTACCCTAGGCTTATCGGGTCTAAGAGAGTTATTTAATAATATATGCAGTTTGTATTGTAAAATCTGGTCACATATTTGCTTTAATAATTGATACATGGCACTCAAATGTTAGTATGAAATAGAAAGGGGTAGCCCAAGGTTCATTCTGTCATTTTATTTTATTAAGGATGGGAAAGTGGCAGTGGTAGACACTTATGTCATGCCAATGGATATGAACATTTCCTTTAGGGCCTTCAATAATGCACACTGCTGTACTTTCCTTGTAGGTAAACTAGGGAGGTGCAAATACATTGAATGAGCAATGGCTACCAGCTATCAGCCTTGTTGTCTTTGCAGAAATGGAGATTAATAATGTGAATATATACAGTGTTATGAATGGTATTCATGCTGGAGTTGCTTCTTGATCGACATATCAAAAATATGACTTATTTGATGCAAAATAATTGCACAAGGATTCTATCACAAGTTGTTTCCAAAATGAAACCTCACTTGTGCCTTTCTGATACTGTAAACTGGCTGCAACAGCCTTGATACATTTCCCCCATAGTTTGCAACAGATGCAGATACACAATTTGGAGGACAATGCTTCCATTACTCACATTTGGAGGTCACATGGTTATGTTGTTTATTCCTTTGTATTTGCAGAGTTCTGATCGGGTCCTTTGTGTTGGAGTATACAACAGCTGCAAGCTTATGCTGTAGGGAATCTACTGAGTGGACAGCAGACGGTGCTGTGTCAACTGTCGATATGTGTGCAGTTCCTTCCTAGACTGTACTGTACGAAATCTCTGGATTTTGCTTGTGTCAGTTCTTCTCTGTAATACACCATTCTGTGATAATGCAGATAGTGGTCACTGCATGTTTCAACTGCAAACAGTCCTCCCACAACGTCTGAGCACTAGAGTTGAGCGAAACAGGTCAGTCAGATTCAAAAATCGCCGACTTTCGCCAAAGTCGGGTTTCGCCGACCGAAACCCGACCATAGTGTGAGGTCGGCCATGCGGTCGTCGACCTGAGCACCAAAGTCGCGTTTCCCATAATGCTTGCAGGCGCCTTTTCTCAGCCAATGAGCAAGGACGCACACTGTGGGCAATGAGATGACATGGGCAGCAACCACCACCATCTTAAAGAAGGGCATTTCAGTGATTGGCTTGCTTTGTGTGGCGTCACAGTGGCTATAAAAGCTCTGACCACCGACCGCCATTTTACTTCTGCCGATCTTAACGTAAGGAGAAGTTGCTGCCGCTGTTTCTCAGTAGGGAGAGAGGCAGGAAAGAAAAGTGATTCTGTGCTTGTGCTGTTAGCAATTATGCTGTACAGTTAGTGTGCAGTGACAAGGGATAATTTTCTTGTGTGCAGTAGCGCTGGTTATTAGGCTGCCTGATAGCTGCATTGCTCTGTGTACACTACAGTGCAGACTGTTTTTTACACAGCACTAATACTTTTATTCTTTTTTTCTGCACAGTTACCGACCGTTCATTTTTTCCCACACCGTATAGAGCTTTACGCTCCTCACACACTACCGTGTACCGTGTGCCGGTGCAGGTATCATGGACAAATACATGCTGACTATCTGTGTGTGACTTCGGAAACAAATACAGAGATTTACATTTTCCCCTACATCGTATACAGCAGTACGCTTCTGATACAGTACCATATATCTGCTGTTTGAATTACGGTGAAATACATACTGGGAGAGCGTCTGTGTGTGACTCCAGAAATAAATACAGAGATTTACATTTTTCCCCTACACCGTATACAGCTGTTCATTTCTGATACAGTACCGTATATATGCTGTTTGGATTATGGTCAAATACATACTGGGTGAGCATCTGTGTGTGACTAAGGAAATATATACGGAGATTTAAATTTTCCCCTACACCGTATACAGCTGTTCGTTTCTGATAGAGTACCATATATCTGCTGTTTGGATCACGGTCAAATACATACTGGGAGAGCATCTGTGTGTGACTACGGAAATAAATACCGAGATTTAAATTTTCCCCTACACCGTATACAGCTGTAAGCTTCTGATACAGTACCGTATATCTGCTGTTTGGATTACGGTCAAATACATACTGGGAAAGTGTCTGTGTGTGACTAAGGAAATATATATGGAGATTTAAATATTTCCCTACATCGTATACAGCTGTACACTCCTCATACAGTACCATATATCTGCTGGTATTTTTGGTACATTTTCCCAAACATGAGGAAGTATGGTGGAAGAGGCTACAGATGTGGGCGGAGGGGGGGCAGCTGGTTCTGATGATGGTGGTTGTGCATCTGCTGGTTATGCCAAAAGCACAATAGCAGCTAAGGCAGAAGGTGTTGATCCTGCGTCATTGTCTGGCTCATAAAGGCCTGGAAGGTTCTCTTTTTTGGGAGTAGGTAAACCGCTTTTAAAGCCGGAGCATCAGGAACAGGTTTTGGCTTACATTGCCGAAACAGCCTCCTGCTCTATCACCTCCTCTTCGGAAGTTTCAAAAACTGCAAGCACTGAGTCATCAGTGCAGGCTTCTGGTCAGGAACAACACCTTTCCTTGTGTCCTTCACCCCCATCAAAAGTGAAAGATGCACCAGGCTGCACTTCAGATTACTCCATGGAGCTCTTTTCACATACCATGCCTGGGTTACCAAGTCAAATCATGAATTCTCCAGTCCAAGATTAATCTAACATGGAGTGCACTGATGCACAGCCACTGCTAGATGATTCTGCTGGTACATTGATCCAGAGCACTTCATTGCCCTCGCAGTCTATTGAGCCAGAATCTGACCCTGATGAAACTCAGGTGCCCCTTCCTGCATACTATACCACCTTACACGGTTACACAGAGGAAGGTGCAACTGAAATTGAAGAAGAGGTGATGGATTACCCAGATGTTGACCCGGATTGGCATCCATTGGGGGAAGAGGGTGCCACTGGCAATAGCTCAAAAGAGGAGAAGGATCCGCAGCAGGCATCGACATCACAGCAGCGGTTATCTGGTAGGCCTGTAGCTGTCCAAAAACGTGGTAAAAAAACAGAAAGAGTTGCAGGTCAGCTTGCCCAGACAGTCAAATTAGCACAGTGTGCAAGCCCTGAAAATTTATACCATAGTATGAAGAGTGCAGTGTGGCACTTTTTTGAAAAAAATCCTAATGATCAGGCAAAGGTTATCTGTAAGAAGTGCGGAAGGACCTTTAGCCGAGGGAAAAATCTCCAAAATTTGAATACCAGTTGCATGCTTAGGCATTTAATCACCATGCACTTGCAAGCGTGGATGGATTACGAAACCTCAGGTAGCACATATGCACCTGCTCCGACTGAAAGTAGCCAGCAACGCTCCATTGCTTCCTCCACTGTAAGCCGACCGGTAAGCACACCACCAGCAAGAAATGTTGAGGTGTCGTCGCAAGGCCAAAGCAGTCAGCAAAAGACTGAATCTAGGCCATCACCACCAGCACCACCACCATCACCAATCCCCTCTCAGTCCATCAGGTCCACCACTAGTTCCCCCATATGCAGCTCTCAAGTCCATCTCACCCTAGCAGACACTCTGAGTAGGACAAGAAAGTACTCATCCTCTCATCCGCGTACACTGGCTTTGAGCGCCTACATTGCCAAACTGATCACATTAGAGATGATGCCCTTCCGTTTGCTTGAAAGTGCAGCGTTCCAAGAGCTCATGTCCTACGCTGTCCCACGCTTTGACCTACCCAGTCGGCACTTCTTTTCTAGAAAAGCCATCCCTGCCCTCCACCTGCATGTGAAAGACCGCATTGTCCATGCACTCAAACAATCAGAGAGTGGAAAGGTGCACCTCACAACAGATGCATGGGCCAATAGGCATGGCCAGGGCCGTTACTTGTTCATCACTGCGCACTGGGTTAATGTGGTGGATGCAGGCTCCACATGGGACAGCGGCGGTGGAACAGTGCTGCCTAGCCAACGGTATAGGAAACAGTTGGGTGTAGGCGTTCGACCCTCCTCCTCCTCCTTCAGAAGCCAAAGCTCGTCGACAGAGCGCAGTCGCATAAGCACTCCATCCGCAGCTGCCAGTGTTGCACATGAGGTGTCCCACTATCGAACAACTAGTGGTAAGCGTCAGCAGGCTGTTTTAAAGATGATGTCTTTGGGTGACATCAGACACACCGCGGAGGTACTGAGCAACTACTTGCAGCGAGAAACTGAGTCATGGCTGGGCAGTCTACATCTTGAGTCAGGCAAGGTAGTCAGTGATAACGGCTGTAATTTTCTGGCGGTTATAGCCCTTGCAAAACTCAGACACATACCTTGCCTGGCTCACACCTTGAACCTGGTGGTGCAGTGCTTCCTAAATAATTATCCGGAGTTAACAGCCCTGCTCCATAAGGTGCGAAGACTGTGCTCGCAAATCCGTTGCTCGCCCGTAGACTCCAGTCGTATGCAGAGGCTGCAGCAATCGCTCAACCTCCCCAAACACCGCCTAATCATAGACATTGCAACAAGGTGGAACTCCACCATGCACATGGTTGAGAGGCTGTGCGAACAGAGGCAGGCTGTAATGCATTTGTGGGAGGATACACAGGCAGGCAGCTGAGGGCAGACATGGAGTTGTCTGGTGTGCAGTGGTCAAAGCTGAAAGACCTCTGTAAAGTCCTTCAGTGTTTTAAGGAATGCACATGGCTGGTAAGCATGAGCATCCCACTTATGCGTCTGCCCATGCAAACTTTGACGCACATTAAGGATCAGGCATCTGCAGCGGAGGAGGAAGAGGAGGAGGGAAGCTTTGATGACAGTCAGCCATTGTCTGGTCAGGGAACTGTCCTGGACGAGGTAGAGGAAGAAGAGGAAGAGGAGGAGGATGATGAGGGGGATGATTATTTTGGCGAGGAGGATGCTTCTCGGGGGGCAAGAGAAAATGTTGGCTTGCCAAGGTCAGGTACAGGGTTTGTGCGTGACTGGAGGGATGTGGATTTGGCAGAAAGTGCTCCTCCACCCACCACTGACAGTGCATCATTGACACCTGGAACATTGGCCCACATGTGTGATTATCTCTTGCGGATCCTAAAAAGGGACCCCCGCATTGTCAGAATTATGAAGGATGACGACTACTGGTTGGCCAGCATCCTTGATCCACGGTATAAAGGCAAATTACAGAACATCATGCCACAAGAGAACCTAGAGCTAATATTGGCGAACAAACAAGCAACTCTGGTAAACCGTTTGTTAGAGGCATTCCCAGCACACAGCAGCGGTGCAGGTTCTACCACGAGCCGTACTGGGCCAAATGGAAGAGGTGTTCATGGTGCACACAGCCGAACTGCAGTTGGAGACAGGGGTTTCATGACCATGTTGTGGACTGATTTCTCGAGGACCGCTCACACGACTGTTAATACTGAATCGATTGCAACAGACAGGAGACAGCAGTTGTCAACTATGGTTCAAAATTACCTCTCCTCCCCTATTGATGTTCTCCCACACAGGTCATTCCCCTTTGACTACTGGGCCTGTAAACTGGACACCTGGCCTGAATTGGCACAATATGCCTTACAGGAGCTCGCTTGCCCTGCTGGTAGTGTGCTAACAGAAAGAGTCTTCAGTGCTGCTGGATCAATCCTGACAGAAAGAAGGACCCGGCTGTCGACCCAAACTGTTGATGATCTCACCTTCATTAAAATTAACCATGCATGGGTTTCAAAGGATTTTGTCCCACCTTCCATGATGACACATAGGTTGCCAGCAAAATGGCTCGCTTTGTCCTCCTCTTCCGCTGACTTCTCCAATTCCTCCATTTGCAGCTGCTGAACGTCCAGCCTACAGCACAACATATGCCAGTTTTTCCACCTCCCTAACTGGGCTGTCCCCCACCAGGCCTGGCGTCAGCACCTGGCGCACCCCGGCAAGTGGCGGTGCCCTGAGCAGTTGGGGGGCCCACTCATGGGTGACGGCACTGGCATAGGGCCCCTCACAGTAGGTCGGTGGCTCTGATGGTGGGGACCCACTCGCCGTTACAGACACTGTCGTACTATGAGGGGCCCTGTGCCAGTGCCGTCGCCCACGAGTGGGCCCCCCCTGCTTGCTCAGGGCACCAGCACTTGCAATACTTACCTCTCCCTGCTCCACCGCTGTGACCTCTTCCGCATTTCCTGACAGTGACATTCAGGTCAGAGAGCACGATGACGTCACATCTGTACGCCCTCTGCCTGAACAGTCCAAATGCACAGAGCTGGAAGATGGCGATGCTGAGGGGTCTAGAGTAGAGCAGTGCCCAGCGAGGAGAGGTATTTCATTTTTTTAATGTTTGGATCTATATATGGGGAGCATTATACACTGGAGAATTATATATGGTGCCCATCATACACTTGAGCATCATAGATATGGCCCATTATACACTGGAGCATCATATGGGGCCCATTACATATGGAGCATTATATGGGCCCATCATACACTGGAGCATTATAAATGGGGCTCATCATACACTGGAGCATCATCTATGGGGCCCATCATACACTGGAGCATCATATACAGGGCCCAGTATACACTTGAGCGTTATAAATGGGGCACATTATATATGAACCAAACAAAGCAAAGCCAATAACAGTCCGAAATGGCAAATATTTCCCATCCAAATTTACAATGTAAAGCAGCAAATGAGATAAAATGTAAATTTAATATACCAATTAAAACAATACCAAAAATAATGTCACCCACAAGTGAATTTTTAAAATGCAGAATGAATGGGTGATCCTCAGAGGATATTTGAAAACACCCAAAAGCATAACATTAGGGATATAGAATGTAGCTGTTAAAACAGACAACAACCTATATGATGGATACAGCATGAAAAATAGCACAATACTATAGCCAATCGCACATGTATATACATGTATAATATTTGAGACCAGACCAGGGGTTCATGCTAACCATTAACTGATCCCCAGGCTCCTGCCCTTACAAGGGCAGTCCACAGCTAGCCCTATATTGCACATGCCCTGCACTTTCCCTATAAGGAGCGTCCCAATGCGTTTCATCCAAGTAACTCTTCAGGGGACTAACTTGTTTAAAGTGCCATAGTGCTATAGCTAAGAGACATACATCCTCCCGCTCTCTATGCTATCTGCTGTCTGCATGTAAGGGAATTGACAGGGTATTGCCTTCCCATTGCTACCTTCCTGTAGGTATACAGAGTATACCTGATGACTCCTGACCGTCTGCATTAACTGGTGAGATTGTTCCTTTTTTTGAAATCTCTTTCCTACTTTGAAATCTTGTTATTTGGGGCTATGAACCCCTGGTCTGGTCTCAAATATTATACATGTATATACATGTGCGATTGGCTATAGTATTGTGCTATTTTTCATGCTGTATCCATCATATAGGTTGTTGTCTGTTTTAACAGCTACATTCTATATCCCTAATGTTATGCTTTTGGGTGTTTTCAAATATCCTCTGAGGATCACCCATTCATTCTGCATTTTAAAAATTCACTTGTGGGTGACATTATTTTTGGTATTGTTTTAATTGGTATATTAAAAGTTACATTTTATCTCATTTGCTGCTTTACATTGCCCATTATATATGGAGCATTATACATTGTTTGCATAATTATTATTAGGCAAGATGTATTTGAGAGGATTCTTTTTCTTATTGAATAACAACTATGTTGTCTATCAACCGAAAAGACTCATAGATATCAAAGCTTCGTATTTTTGGAAGTTGGAGTGGTTTTTTTTTTAGATTTGGCTATCTTAGGAGGATATCTGTTTGTGCAGGTAACTATTACTGTGCAGAATTATTAGGCAACTTAATAAAAACCAAATATATACCCATCTCACTTGTTTGTTTTCACCAGGTAAACCAATATAACAATACAAAATTTAGAAATAAACATTTCTGACATTCAAAACCAAAAAAAAAAAAGGGACCAACATAGCCACCTTTCTTTATGATGACACTCAAAAGCCTTCCATCCATAGATTCTGTCAGTTGCTTGATCTGTTTATTATCAACATTGCGTGCCGCAGCCACCACAGCCTCCCTGACGCTGTTCCGAGAGGTGTAATGTTTTCACTCCTTGTAGCTCTCACATTTTTTGAGGGACCACAGGTTCTCTATGGGGTTCAGATCAGGTGAACACTGGGGCCATGTCATTATTTTTTCTTCTTTTAGACCTTTACTGGCCAGCCACGCTGTTGAGTATTTGGATACATGTGATGGAGCATTGTCCTGCATGAAAATCATGTTTTTCTTGAACGATACCGACTTCTTCCGGTACCACTGCTTGAAGAAGGTGTCTTCCAGAAACTGCCAGTAGGTCTGGGAGTTGAGCTTCACTCCATCCTCAACCCGAAAAAGTCCCACAAGTTGATCTTTGATGATACCAGCCCATACCAGTACCCCACCTCCACCTTGCTGGCGTCTGAGTCGGAGTGGAGCTCTCTGGCCTTTACTGATCCAGCCTCGGGCCCATCCATCTGGCCCATCAAGAGTCTCTCTGATTTCATCAGTCCATAAAACCTTACAAAAATCTGTCTTAACATATTTCTTGGCCCAGTCTTGACGTTTTATCTTATGTTTCTTGTTCAAAGGTGGTCGTTTTCCAGCCTTCCTTACCTTGGCCATGCCCCTGAGTGTGGCACACCTTGTGCTTTTTGATACTCCAGTAACGTTGCAGCTCTGAAATATGGCAAAACTGGTGTCAAATGGCATCTTGGCAGCTTCACGCTTGATTTTCCTCAATTCATGGACAGTTATTTTGAGCCTTTTGTTATCAACACGCTTCTTGCGACCCTGTTGGCTATTTGCTATGAAATGCTTGATTGTTTAGTGATCACGCTTCAAAAGTTTAGCAATTTCAAGACTGCTGCATCCCTCTGCAAGACATCTCTCAATTTTTGACTTTTCAGAGTCCGTCAAATCTCTCTTCTGACCCATTTTGCCAAAGGAAAGGAAGTTACCTAATTATTAAGCACACCTTATATAGCGTGTTTATATCATTTGACCATACCCCTCCTCATTACAGAGATGCAAATCACCTGATTTACATAATTGGCAGTTGGCTTTCAAGCCTATACAGCATGGAGTAGGACAACATGTATAAAAAGAATGATGTCATCAAAATACTCAATTGCCTTATAATTCTGCACACAGTGTATAGGCTCATCATACACTGGAGCATCATCCATGGGGCCCATCATATACTGCAGCATCATATGGGGCCCATTATATATGGAGCATTATATAGGCCCATCATACAATGGAGCATCATCCATGGGGCCCATCATATACTGGAGCATCATTTGGGGTTCATTATTTATGGGGCATCATATAGGATAGGGTATGGAGCATTATATGGAGCACATATGGGGCCTATTCTGTATGGAGCATTATATGGAGCCCATTCTGTGTGGAGCAATATATGGGGCCCATCATATACTGTATGGAGCTTTATATGCGACATATTATACTGTATGGAGAAATATGTGGGGCTCATTCTACTCTATAGGGACCGTCCTATACTATATGGCACATTATATGGGGACCATCATATACTGTAGCATTATGTGAAGCTCATCATATACTGAATGGAACATTATATGGGACCAATTATTCTGTATGGAGCAATATATGGGGCTCATTATTCTGTATGGAGCAATATATGGGGCTCATTATTCTGTATGGCGCACTATGTGGTGGCCATAATACTGTATGGAGGAATATACTGTCCGGTTTTTGAGCTATTGTAGAATTTAAAATAAATATCAGTCATGCAATGTAAGAAGTGAAGTATTTGTCATTGTACTATACCTTTATTTCTCTGCCGTATCGGAGCATCATAAATTGTGGTATGTGTTAAAGGGGCGCACTGACACTCTTTCGCTCGGGGCACATGAAAACCTGGAGCCAGCCCTACCCCCCCCCCACAACTTTAGCCAAATAACCCCCAGTTTTCAATGCGTAACTATTATTATAAAGTAAATTAAGGTTGACAAACTTAAGTAATAAGAATTGATGTCGTTGGCATTGAAATGGGCACTGTAGGTGTGTTTACTGTCCTCCACTCCCTGCCGACTTTGCTTCCCCATTGACGTGCATTGGGTTTCGTGTTTTCCCGATAGTCGGCCGATTTCTTTCGACTCGACTTTTGAGAAAGTCGGGTTTCATGAAACCCGACTCGATCCTAAAAAAGGCAAAGTCGCTCATCCCTACTGAGCACTGCTAATTTTGCTGAAAGCCGAAAACTGCAACACTTGGCTCAATAACTAAGCGCACTTATTTATTTCACAAATTTCTATTCAATTTTTACTTCTCTTGAAAAATTTTGCACTCAGTTCTGTAAGAAAACAGCAACATGTAGAGAAATGCAGATTTTGTAAAGTAACAGAATGAGAGGTCCCTGCTGGCCACAGGTGGTCCAGCAACTTTAATTAAATTTTTCAGCAATTTCTTCAAAATGTATTACTTATCCAAACCTTGACATAGAAATGCGTTTTACACAACCCCAAATCTGTTTGTGTGCATTGGTGTATGTGTGGCCAATAGATAAATACATACTTTAGCAATCTGAGGTATTACATGAACCATTTCTATTTAACCCCTTCACCCCCAAGGGTGGTTTGCACGTTCATGACCGAGCCAGTTTTTACAATCCTGACCACTGTCCCTTTATGAGGTTATAACTCTGGAACGCTTCAACGGATCTAGGCAATTCTGAGACTGTTTTCTCGTGACATATTGTACTTCACTTTAGTGGTAAAAATTTTTCGCTATAACTTGCGTTTATTTATGAAAAAAACAGAAATATGGCGAAAATTTTGAAAATTTTGCAATTTTCAAACTTTGAATTTGTATGCCCTTAAAACAGAGAAATATGTGACACAAAATAGTTACTAAATAACATTTCCCACATGTCTACTTTACATCAGCACAATTTGGGAAACAACATTTTTTTTTGTTAGGAAGTTATAAGGGTTAAAATTTGACAAGCGATTTCTAATTTTTACAACAAAACTTACAAAACCTTTTTTTTAGGGACCACCTCACATTTGAAGTCACTTTGAGGGGTCTATATGGCAGAAAATACCCAAAAGTGACACCATTCTAAAAACTGCACCCCTGAAGCTACTCAAAACCACATTCAAGAAGATTATTAACCCTTCAGGTGCTACCCAGGAGCAGAAGCAACGTGGAAGGAAAAAATGAACATTTAACTTTTTAGTCACAAAAATAATATTTTAGCAACAATTTTTTTATTTTCCCAAGGGTAACAGGAGAAATTGGACCCCAAAAGTTGTTGTCAAATTTCTCCTGAGTACGCTGATACCCAATATGTGGGGGGGAACTACTGTTTGGGCACATGGCAGGGCTCAGAAGGGAAGGAGCCCCGTTTGACTTTTTCAACCTAAAATTGGCTGGAATTGAGATCGGACGCCATGTCGCGTTTGACGAGCGTCTGATGTGCCTAAACAGTGGAAACCCCCCACAAGTGACCCCATTTTGGAAACTAGACCCCCTAAGGAACTTATCTAGATGTGTGGTGACCACTTTGAACCCCCAAGGGCTTCACAGAAGTTTATAACGCCCGGGCGTGAAAATAAAAAATCATATTTTTTCCACAAACATGATCATTTAGTCCCCAATATTTTGTTTTCCCAAGGGTAACAGGAGAAATTGGACTCCAAAGGTTGTTGTCAAATTTGTCCTGAGTATGCTGATACCCAATATGTGGGGGGAACCACTGTTTGGACACATGGCAGGGCTCAGAAGGGAAGGAGCCCCGTTTGACTTTTTCAACCTAAAATTGGCTGGAATTGAGATCGGACGCCATGTCGCGTTTGACGAGCGTCTGATGTGCCTAAACAGTGGAAACCCCCCACAAGTGATTCCATTTTGGAAACTAAACCCCCTAAGGAACTTATCTAGATGTGTGGTGACCACTTTGAACCCCCAAGGGCTTCACAGAAGTTTATAACACCCGGGCATGAAAATAAAAAATCATATTTTTTCCACAAACATGATCATTTAGTCCCCAATATTTTGTTTTCCCAAGGGTAACAGGAGAAATTGGACTCCAAAGGTTGTTGTCAAATTTGTCCTGAGTACGCTGATACCCAATATGTGGGGGGAACCACTGTTTGGGCACATGGCAGGGCTCAGAAGGGAAGGAGCCCCGTTTGACTTTTTCAACCTAAAATTGGCTGGAATTGAGATCGGACGCCATGTCGCATTTGACGAGTGTCTGATGTGCCTAAACAGTGGAAACCCCCCACAAGTGACCCCATTTTGGAAACTAGACCCCCTAGGGAACTTATCTAGATGTGTGATGACCACTTTGAACCCCCAAGGGCTTCACAGAAGTTTATAACACCCGGGCGTGAAAATAAATAATCATATTTTTTCCACAAACATGATCATTTAGTCCCCAATATTTTGTTTTCCCAAGGGTAACAGGAGAATTTGGACCCCAAAGGTTGTTGTCAAATTTGTCCTGAGTATGCTGATACCCAATAGGTGGGGGGGAACCACTGTTTGGGCACGTGGCAGGGCTCAGAAGGGAAGGAGCCCTGTTTGACTTTTTCAACCTAAAATTGGCTGGAATTGAGATCGGACGCCATGTCAAGTTTGATGAGCGTCTGATGTGCCTAAACAGTGGAAACCCCCAACAAGTGACCCCATTTTGGAAACTAGACCCCCTAAGGAACTTATCTAGATGTGTGGTGAGCATTTTGAACCCCAAAGTGTTTCACTAAAGATTATAATGCCCAGGCGTGAAAATATAAAATCCTGTTTTGTTCCCACATAAATGATCATTTAGTCCCCAATTTTTAATTTTTCCAAGAGTAACAGGAGAAATTGGACCCCAAAAGTTGTTGTCCAATTTGTCCTGACTACCCTGATACCCCACATGTGGGAGAAAACTACTGTTTGGGCACACGTCAGGGCTCGAAAGGGAAGTAATGACGTTTTGGAAAGCAGACTTTGATGGAATGGTCTGCGGGCGTCATGTTCCATTTGCAGAGCCCTTGATGTTCCTAAACAGTAGAAACGCCCCACAAGTGACCCCATTTTGGAAACTAGACCCCCTAAGGAACTTATCTAGATGTGTGGTGAGCACTTTGAACCCCCAAGTGTTTCACTAAAGATTATAATGCCCAGGCATGAAAATATAAAATCCTGTTTTGTTCCCACATAAATGATCATTTAGTCCCCAATTTTTAATTTTCCCAAGAGTAACAGGAGAAATTGGACCCCAAAAGTTGTTGTCCAATTTGTCCTGACTACCCTGATACCCCACATGTGGGAGAAAACTACTGTTTGGGCACACGTCAGGGCTCGAAAGGGAAGTAATGACGTTTTGGAAAGCAGACTTTGATGGAATGGTCTGCGGGCGTCATGTTCCATTTGCAGAGCCCTTGATGATCCTAAACAGTAGAAACCCCCCACAAGTGACCCCATTTTGGAAACTAGACCCCCTAAGGAACTTATCTAGATGTGTGGTGAGCACTTTGAATCCCCAAGTGTTTCACTAAAGATTATAATGCCCAGGCGTGAAAATATAAAATCCTGTTTTGTTCCCACATAAATGATCATTTAGTCCCCAATTTTTAATTTTCCCAAGAGTAACAGGAGAAATTGGACCCCAAAAGTTGTTGTCCAATTTGTCCTGAGTACCCTGATACCCCACATGTGGGAGAAAACTACTGTTTGGGCAAACGTCAGGGCTCGAAAGGGAAGTAATGACGTTTTGGAAAGCAGACTTTGATGGAATGGTCTGCGGGCGTCATGTTCCATTTGCAGAGCCCTTGATGTTCCTAAACAGTAGAAACCCCCACAAGTGACCCCATTTTGGAAACTAGACCCCCTAAGGAACTTATCTAGATGTGTGGTGAGCACTTTGAACCCCCAAGTGTTTCACTAAAGATTATAATGCCCAGGCATGAAAATATAAAATCCTGTTTTGTTCCCACATAAATGATCATTTAGTCCCCAATTTTTAATTTTTCCAAGAGTAACAGGAGAAATTGGACCCCAAAAGTTGTTGTCCAATTTGTCCTGACTACCCTGATACCCCACATGTGGGAGAAAACTACTGTTTGGGCACACGTCAGGGCTCGAAAGGGAAGTAATGACGTTTTGGAAAGCAGACTTTGATGGAATGGTCTGCGGGCGTCATGTTCCATTTGCAGAGCCCTTGATGTTCCTAAACAGTAGAAACCCCCCACAAGTGACCCCATTCTGGAAACTAGACCCCCTAAGGAACTTATCTAGATGTGTGGTGAGCATTTTGAACCCCCAAGTGTTTCACTAAAGATTATAATGCCCAGGCGTGAAAATATAAAATCCTGTTTTGTTCCCACATAAATGATCATTTAGTCCCCAATTTTTAATTTTCCCAAGAGTAACAGGAGAAATTGGACCCCAAAAGTTGTTGTCCAATTTGTCCTGAGTACCCTGATACCCCACATGTGGGAGAAAACTACTGTTTGGGCACACGTCAGGGCTCGAAAGGGAAGTAATGACGTTTTGGAAAGCAGACTTTGATGGAATGGTCTGCGGGCGTCATGTTCCATTTGCAGAGCCCTTGATGTTCCTAAACAGTAGAAACCCCGCACAAGTGACCCCATTTTGGAAACTAGACCCCATAAGGAACTTATCTAGATGTGTGGTGAGCATTTTGAACCCCAAAGTGTTTCACTAAAGATTTTAATGCCCAGGCGTGAAAATATAAAATCCTGTTTTGTTCCCACATAAATGATCATTTAGTCCCCAATTTTTAATTTTCCCAAGAGTAACAGGAGAAATTGGACCCCAAAAGTTGTTGTCCAATTTGTCCTGAGTACCCTGATACCCCACATGTGGGAGAAAACTACTGTTTGGGCACACGTCAGGGCTCGAAAGGGAAGTAATGACGTTTTGGAAAGCAGACTTTGATGGAATGGTCTGCGGGCGTCATGTTCCATTTGCAGAGCCCTTGATGTTCCTAAACAGTAGAAACCCCCCACAAGTGACCCCATTTTGGAAACTAGACCCCCTAAGGAACTTATCTAGATGTGTGGTGAGCACTTTGAACCCCCAAGTGTTTCACTAAAGATTATAATGCCCAGGCATGAAAATATAAAATCCTGTTTTGTTCCCACATAAATGATCATTTAGTCCCCAATTTTTAATTTTTCCAAGAGTAACAGGAGAAATTGGACCCCAAAAGTTGTTGTCCAATTTGTCCTGAGTACCCTGATACCCCACATGTGGGAGAAAACTACTGTTTGGGCACACGTCAGGGCTCGAAAGGGAAGTAATGACGTTTTGGAAAGCAGACTTTGATGGAATGGTCTGCGTGCGTCATGTTCCATTTGCAGAGCCCTTGATGTTCCTAAACAGTAGAAAACCCCCACAAGTGACCCCATTTTGGAAACTAGACCCCCTAAGGAACTTATCTAGATGTGTGGTGAGCATTTTGAACCCCCAAGTGTTTCACTAAAGATTATAATGCCCAGGCGTGAAAATATAAAATCCTGTTTTGTTCCCACATAAATGATCATTTAGTCCCCAATTGTTAATTTTCCCAAGAGTAACAGGAGAAATTGGACCCCAAAAGTTGTTGTCCAATTTGTCCTGAGTACCCTGATACCCCACATGTGGGAGAAAACTACTGTTTGGGCACACGTCAGGGCTCGAAAGGGAAGCAATGATGTTTTGGGAAGCAGACTTTGATGGAATGGTCTGCGGGCGTCATGTTCCATTTGCAGAGCCCTTGATGTTCCTAAACAGTAGAAACCCCCCACAAGTGACCCCATTTTGGAAACTAGACCCCCTAAGGAACTTATCTAGATGTGTGGTGAGCACTTTGAACCCCCAAGTGTTTCACTAAAGATTATAATGCCCAGGCGTGAAAATATAAAATCCTGTTTTGTTCCCACATAAATGATCATTTAGTCCCCAATTTTAATTTTCCCAAGAGTAACAGGAGAAATTGGACCTCAAAAGTTGTTGTCCAATTTGTCCTGAGTACCCTGATACCCCACATGTGGGAGAAAACTACTGTTTGGGCACACGTCAGGGCTCGAAAGGGAAGTAATGACGTTTTGGAAAGCAGACTTTGATGGAATGGTCTGCGGGCGTCATGTTCCATTTGCAGAGCCCTTGATGTTCCTAAACAGTAGAAACCCCCCACAAGTGACCCCACTTTGGAAACTAGACCCCCTAAGGAACTTATCTAGATGTGTGGTGAGCACTTTGAACCCCAAAGTGTTTCACTAAAGATTATAATGCCCAGGCGTGAAAATATAAAATCCTGTTTTGTTCCCACATAAATGATCATTTAGTCCCCAATTTTTAATTTTCCCAAGAGTAACAGGAGAAATTGGACCCCAAAAGTCGTTGTCCAATTTGTCCTGGGTACTCTGGTACCCCACATGTGGGAAAAAACTGTTTAGGCACACGTCGGGGCTCGAAAGGGAAGTAGTGTTGTTTTGGAATGCAGACTTTGATGGTCTGCTGGCGTCATGTTCCATTTGCAGAGTCCCTGATGTGCCTAAACAGGAAAAAAACCCACATATGACATCATTTTGGATACTAGACCCCCAAAGAACAAATCTAGATGTGCCCCCAACTAATCTAATGTAAATTAGTAGTGCATGGAGGTGTGGTACAATTTGAAGCAATCCTTCATGCACAGGCCAGGTTTTTCGGGGCAGGTGTTGCATTGATAAGTGGTGTCCCTGCGTATTCCTTTTTTGTAACACACTCGACACCTTTTTTGCGGCTTACCTTTTCTTGGGGTTGGCGGGACCACCCCCGGAAAATGCTGACCTGGGACAATACGAGCACCTTCAGTACCAGAAGTACTGGGGCCCGCTCCTTCCTGAGCGCCAAACATCAGGGCCTTAACCACTACCTCCTGGAAATGAAGGTACGCCGTATCGCTGGGGCATGTACATTGTGACAGCAGGAATGCGTTGAGCATTGCCAGTTGGACGATGTGCACGGCCAGCTTTTTGTACCACGCCTTGGCCTTCCTCAATGCATTGTACGGTTGGAGGAGTTTATCGGAGAGATCAACTCCCCCCATGTTTTTGTTGTACCCCACTACACATGTCGGTTTGAGGACCTGTGTAGAGGTACCCCGTACAGTGCAGAGGGTACTGCCATCACCGTGTATGGTGGTCAAGAGATGGACATCTCTCTTGTCCTTTTACTTGACCACAAGCAGGTGGTCGCTACATTGGGCTCTGCTCTCACCTTTTCGGAGCATCTGCCCAAGTAGCGTCTTCGGGAGGCCTCTCTGATTTTTGCGGACAGTACCGCAGGCTGCGGTACGTCGCTCAGAGAGGGATTTGTAGAGTGGGATGCTGGTATAAAAGTTATCAGTGTAGAGGTGATAACCTTTATCCAGCAGTGGGTGCACCAAATCCCACACAATTTTCCCACTCACTCCCAGGAAAGAAGGACACTCAGGGGGTTCAATCCGGGTGTCCTTGCCTTCGTAAACTCTAAACTTGTGGGTGTACCCTGAGGTACTCTCACACAACTTATAGAGTTTGATTCCGTACCTGGCCCTCTTACTGGGCAGATATTGACGGAATCGCAGCCTTCCCTTGAAGTGAACCAAGGACTCATCCACGCAGATGTCCCTTTGGGGCACGTACACTTCAGCAAACTTTTTGTTGAAGTTTTCGATGACCGGCCGAACTTTGAACAGACGGTCAAAGTTGGGGTCATCTTGTGCGGGACACTCTGCATTATCAGTATAATGCAGAAACTTGTGGATGGCCTCAAAACGCGTCCGGGCCATGACCATTCGGAACACTGGAGTGTTGTATAAAATATCAACACTCCTATATTGCCGAATTTCCGGCTTCTTCAGTATCCCCATATGGAGGACCAGGCCCCAAAACTGCGTCATTTCAACTGCATCTACAGGAGACCAGTTTGAAAATGTTGAACGCGGGTTTTGCTCCAAAAATTGACGAGCGTACAAATTAGTTTGCTCCACCATGAGGTTAACAAAATCCTCAGAGAAAAAGACTTTGAAAAAGTCAATTTCTGTGAGGCCGGTGGTGTCAAACTTGATTCCTGATTCTGCCACAAAATCAGGAATCAGTGGCTCGTAATTTTCGGGGGGCGAGGTCCATACGGGGAGCACTGGGTCAGCTGCGGGCATGGTGGGCGCTGCCTCATCTTCTGTCCTGGAGCGTCTGCGTGGCGGTTCCGCAGGACCTGAGGAGGAAGATGAGGAGGGGGAAGAGGAAGAAGAAGAGGATGAAGAATCCGAAAAATAAAGAAAAGTCGGATCACCATCCAAATCGCTATCAGTGTCGGAGGCAAGTAAAGCATATGCCTCCTCCACTGAATAGCGCTGTTGGGATGAATTTGATGAAATTTTCTGTAAATATGGTGCTTGGGTGTACACTTTATTGAAAACTGAATGTGTACGTGAGGGGGGGAGTGATTGGTGTAAACTTTCTGTAAAGAAAAAGCTGTGGAAAAAAGTCTAAAACAGCAGGCCCTAGCTGATAAGTGTCACTTATCAAAACTAGGCTGCTGGATGTGCGCACGGGGTGGCGCAAGGGGGGGGTGGAAACAAAAAAAAAAAAGGAAAACGGCAGGCACAAACTCTGATAAGTGAACTGTGTCACTTATCCAAGTTTCGCAGCTGCGGGATGTGTGTACGGAGGGGCTAAGGAAAAAAAGCGAGCTCGAGTGTTAATCGGTGAACTGCGTCACCAATCAACGCTCGGCGGCTGCGCACGGTGGTGGCGCAAAAGTGGGGTGGAGGGGGTAAAAATAGGGGGAAGGGGGATGGGGGGATTGGGGTGGATGAAGAGAGATTGGGCAGGGATCAACAGTTAGGGTTGTAGTTAGGTGGCACAAAGGGGGGTGAAAAAAATGAAAAACGGCAGGCACAAGCTTGGATAAGTGACGTGTGTCACTTATCCAACTTTTGCGGCTGCGGGATGGGTGTACGGAAGTGGCGCAAAGGGGGCTAAGGAAAAAAAAGCGAGCTCGAGTGTTGATCAGTGAACTGCGTCACCAATCAACGCTCGGTGGCTGCGCATGGAGGTGGCGCAAAAGTGGGGTGGAGGGGGGTAAAAATAGGGGGAAGGGGGATGGGGGATTGGGGTGGATGAAGAGAGATTGGGCAGGGATCAACAGTTAGGGTTGTAGTTAGGTGGCACAAAGGGGGGTGAAAAAAATGAAAAACGGCAGGCACAAGCTTGGATAAGTGACGTGTGTCACTTACAGTATCCAACTTTTGCGGCTGCGGGATGGGTGTACGGAAGTGGCGCAATGGGGGCTAAGGAAAAAAAAGCGAGCTCGAGTGTTGATCGGTGAACTGCGTCACCGATCAACGCTCGCCGGCTGCGCACGGAGGTGGCGCAAAAGTGGGGTGGAGGGGGGTAAAAGGGGGGTGAAGGGGGGTAAGAGGGGGGGTGGAGGGGGGGATGGGGGATGAAGATAGATTGGGGGGGTGAAGATAGATTGGGGGGGTGAAGATAGATTGGGCAGGGGATCAGGGATCAATTAGCACTTACAGTTGTAGTTTTCTTTCTTCTTTCTTCTTTCTTCTGCAGGGATTGTGGCACCACAATACCCAGCACAGGAGCTCTTGCTGCGTCCGACCTCTCTGCAGGAATCCTCAGCTAGAGTGAGGACCCCTGCAGACAGGTCAGACAGGTCAGAGGCAGGTCAGGGGGTAGGTCACAGAGCGGTCACATCGCTGCTGTGACCTGTCATTGGTGGGATCGAATGATTACATCGATCCCACCAATCCCTGATCTGCCTGGTGACCATGGCAACTGCCTAGAATCGGAGCTCACAGCTCCGATTACTAGGCAGGTCATGCCCAGGTCACTAGCAGGGCACAGAGCGGTCACATGGTGACCGCAGCTGTGCCCTGTGTTTGGCACGATCGCCGATCTAATCGATCGCGCCAGCCAACTCCTGCAGGCCCTTCTGCATCAGGCTCCAGCCTAGGATCGGTGCTAATATAGCACCGATCCGGCCGGTACTGGCAGGGCACAGCGGCGATATAGCGCCGCTGTGAACTGCGATTGGCGCGATCGATCAGATCAGCGATCGCGCCAATCCGGGTGCTTTTTGCCGGTGCCTGGCGTTACCAGGCACCGGCTCTAGGATCGAGTACATCAGTACTCGATCCCAGCCTAGGACATCATTGTTTCAGCCAAGCTGATTGGCTGAAACAATGAGAAACGCTGCGATTGGCTGTTCAGAATTGAACAGCCAATCACAGCGCTCTGGATGCCGGGGGGCGGGATCGCAGCACGGGATGCCGACGCCATCTTTTGTAAGGTGAGATGGCGTCGGAATTTTAATGCGATCACAGCGACTTTAGTCGCGGTATCGCATTAAAGGGCCCGACGTACTATCCCGTCCACGGTCATACGGGCCCGGGTACCGTGGACGGGATAGTACGTCGGATGTCAGGAAGGGGTTAAAGTCCTGCTGGTTTAAAGCAGTCCTCATAAATCTCAGGAAACGCAAATACAACCCTTGTGCGACTCAAAGCACAGTACAACATAAAGTCCATACAGTAGTGCTTATTATCCTGCCCGGGTTAAAGTCCAGCTTCTTAGTCCTTTAACAATGGTATTCAATCCAGGACATCTGCCCAACTCCGTACAGGCAGGAATGGGTGAGAAAAAAGCTCTCAACTTAACCCCTTTTTCTCCTATGTGTACAAAAGTATTACTATAAGTTTATCTCCCAAAAGCTAGGTGTCCGACAACCAGCTTACATACCTCCCCTCTCTGCCTAAAGCTGTGGGCTTGGCATCTATTACCACTAGACATGGGATTCTCGGGAGGGCATCGGCATTACCATGTAACTCCTGGCTGGCTCTATGGGCTACATGAAAGTGGAAATTCTGCAGGACTAGAAACCAGTGGGTAACACGAGCATTTCCCCTCTTTTTTCTCCTGATCCATGCCCCTTAAGTGGGGCATGGTCTGTCACTAATTTAAATTTTCAACCTAAGAGATAATATCGCAGTGTGACCACCACCCACTTTATGGCCAAACATTCCTTTTCTGTCACTGAATAATTCTTCTCACATGCCATCAGTTTCCTACTCAGGTAGAGAACTTGATGCTCCTCTTCATGTATCTCCTGAGAAAAAGACCTCTCCTGATCTGAATTCTTAGGCATTTGTTTGGAATCAGGGGCAATCAAGACTGGCTGTTTGCAAAGACCTACTTTCAGTTCTTGAAAGGCCATCTCCGCCTCTGACGTACATTCGGCCTTGACTAATTTTGTCCCTTTAAAGAGGTCAGGGGTGCATCCACCATGGCAAAGTTTGGATTGACTCGCTTGTAGTACCCCATGATTCTCAGAAAGGCCCTAAAATTGCTTCTTTGAGAGAGGTTTCAGCCAGTTCTGGTAGGGCTTCGAATTCACCCGCATATTAGTTTCCGTCAGAATCTCGTGTTCTATTTCTTTTGCACACCCTGTAAAATCTGAGAACAGGTCCTACTTCTGTTGCAGCAATTCCCAACATTGCTGTTTTTGGCCCTTGACAGTATTTCAGTTCTTGAAAGGTCATCTCTTCCTCCAACGTCCATGTGGCCATGATTCATTTTGTCTCTTTAAGGAGGTCAGGGGTGCATCCACCATGGCTAAGTTTGGAATTATCCTCTTGTAGTACCCCATGATTCTCAGAAAGGCCATAATTTGCTTCTTTAAGAGAGGTCTCAGCCAGTTCTGGTAGGGCTTCAAATTCACTTGCATATGAGGTTCCATCAGAACCTGTTGTTCTATAACTTCTGTACACCCTGGAAAATCTGAGAACAGGTCCCACTTCTGCTGCAGCAATTCCTTACATTGCTGTTTTTGGCCCTTTGACAGTGTTTTGGCTACTGTGACGTCTTCAATGTCCTCTTCTGGCTTAACCAGCAAACATGGAGTTTCAACGACGGAGTCCCTGTCTTGCCATGCCTTGAGGAAAGCAGCACGAGGGGATTTCAGAAGTGAGAAGTGGGAGAAGTTATCTGGCAGGTGGGACAGGACTTTCAATATCTAAGGATTTGCCAGTGACATCAGGGACAATAGAACATCCACATGACCCCGTCTTGAGTTTTGTCCTCCCCCAGATGGCCACATTAGACTTGTAATTGGCCCATGTCCAACACATCTATATAGGATCCTGGTAACAGCAATTGTTCCACGATCTCCTCAATCACCCTAAAAGTACTGTTAGGTGTCAGATTTCTGCGTTTACTCCGCAGGGATCCAGACCCTCACATTCTGCAGTCTCCTGCTGTTTATCTACTGCAGAGGAGATTGCAGAGGAGATTGCCTTGCAGCAAATCTCTCCTGAGGCTTCTGTCCTCCTACTGAGCATGCTCATGGAACGATCCCCCATTGGAGATCGGGAGTCATGTGCTCAGGTCCCCCTCCAGATTGGTCCATCTCAGTGATCTGGAAGCTTGCGGAAGGTCCCGGCTGCTATAAAAGGCGCGCATGGCTGTTCCGCCATGCGCTGGTATAGACTTATTTGTTGCTGTGTGTATGAGGACGGATGTATGATTCTGGTGAATGACTCATTATACAACCCCTTCCCTCTTATATTACATATGTGGTTAGGGACTGAGTTAGAATCAGTGCCAGCGCTCCTCTGCTGCAACATCCACAGCTGCTAGCGTCCGACATTGCGCTTGCGTCTTAGCCTTGTCATTTAGCGACAGTGTCCACGCCGCGCTGCAGTAGCAGCCCCTTTGCGTCCGCAGTTGCGACGCTCCGCACACGGTAGATCTAGATGGACGTAGTGCCGCCGTCTTGGGCTACTCCAGTGACTTGATACCGTGTGTGCGTTTTTACTGAGTACTGTGACCTCAACAGGCTCAGTCTTTTGTGTTTGTACTTATTTGGCATCTCTGTGAATTAACTGAGATTGCTCTGCGCACCTGGGTGAAGTTTAACCCTTTGCGCATTTCCGCCATATTGCTCCTGCCACCACTTAGCAGCGGTTATATCACCTACTGCGCGGTGGACCCCGAGCGGCGAGAACACTTTATTATTATTTTTATTTAGTGCGTTCTGCCGTTCCTAACATTATACTAGCGCCAGGGTCTGGCTAGTGATGGCAGAACAGCAGCAGCTGTTACAGTGTATTCGGCAGCTTGAGGGCCGATTGGCCACTCTTGAGAGGGCTCTCTCAGCTGCACAATCCACCGAAGCTGCTGTAAAGGCAATCACAGATGCGGTTTCCGGTATGTCCACGTCCTCCCTCGCGCCGACAGTTACCCGCCTCCCGTTGCCCAATAAGTTTTCTGGCAATGGCGCCTCCTGTAGGGGTTTCATCAGCCAGTGCTCTATTCAGCTGGAGCTACTGGCTGCGCGATTTCCTACGGAACGGGCCGAGGTGGGGTTTATTGTTTCCCTTCTGTCGGGCAAGGCGTTGGAGTGGCCTACGCCATTATGGGAGTGTGGTGACCCAGAGGTCCAGACTGCTGCTCAGTTTCTAACAGCTATTAAGGAGGTCTTCCTCGGTCCACGGGTCATGCACGACACCTCTCTTCAGCTTCTTGCTTTGACTCAGGGTTCTCTCTCGGGTAGTCAGTATGCCGTCCTTTTTTTTGGACACTGGCTTCCGAGCTGGAGTGGTCCGATAAAGCCCTCATCCTTGTGTTTTGGAGAGGTTTGGCGGAGCATGTTAAAGATGCTCTCTCTACCAGAAAGGTTCCTGCAAGTTTGGAAGAGCTGATTGCCATTTCCACCTGCATTGACCTCTGTTTTTCAGAGCGCGGTATAGAGCGTTCTCAATCTAAACGGAAGGTTACCTCAGCTCCCAATTTTTTTGAGCCTCTGGAACTACCCGAGCCAGAGGTTCCACCCCCAGAGCCCATGGAGGTGTCTCGCGCTGTTCTCCAGGCGCGTCCGGCACAAGACTTCAGTTGCGGTTATATTTGTCAACACGCTGTTTCTCAGAACAACAGTGCCCCGCAACGGCCAAATTCCGTGCCGCCGGGCAAGACCCTTGTTCCTCCCCGTCTTCGGCCGAAGGTTCTCGCATGGGCACTGGCATCCAGGAGGGGTGGTCACTGTGGCTATATGCAGACCACAAAACTCCTGGCAGGGTCTTACTGGTGGCCGCACAGGGCTCGGGATGTTAAAAAAAATATATTCGGGCCTGCGCCTTTTGTGCTCGGAATAGCCTCCTTAAACGAAGGGTGGAGACGCCTGCCGACACACGGTGGCGTTCCACTTTAACTTCTGCTCCCGTTGTCTCCCACGGGTCCCTTCTCAAACCTGGCGATATTGCCACCCCTGATGCCTTCCATTTGTCCCGGGTCTCCCTGTCACCTACCGGGACATCAGACTTGCCTTTGGACGAGTCTGAGGCCTATATCTCTGATGGGCACAAGTTGGTGGATCAGAAGGCTCAGGGAAGAGGGGGCCCTAGGAGGGGGGGTAAAATTAGGTGTCGGATTTCTGCGTTTACTCCGCAGGGATCCAGACCCTCACATTCTGCAGTCTCCTGCTGTTTATCCACTGCAGAGGAGATTGCAGAGGAGATTGCCTTGCAGCAAATCTCTCCTGAGGCTAAGTCCTTCTGTCCTCCAACTGAGCATGCTCATGGGACGATCCCCCATTGGAGATCGGGAGTCATGTGCTCAGGTCCCGCTCCAGATCTCAATGGTCCATCTCAGAGATCTGAAAGCTTGCGGAAGGTCCCGGCTGCTATAAAAGGCGAGCTTGGCTGTTCCGCCATGCGCTAGTATAGACTTACTTGCTGCTGTGTGTATGAGGACGGATGTATGATTCTGATGAATGACTCATTATAAAACCCCTTCCCTCTTATATTACGTATGTGGTTAGGGACTGAGTTAGAATCAGCGCCAGCGCTCCTCTGCTGCAACATCCACAGCTGCTAGCGTCCGACATTGCACTTGCGTCTTAGCCTTGTCGTTTAGCGGCAGTGTCCACGCCGCGCTGCAGTAGCAGCCCCTTTGCGTCTGCAGTTGTGACACTCTGCACATGGTAGGTCTAGACGGACGTAGTGCCGCCGTCTTGGGCTACTCCTGTGACCTGATACCGTGTGTGTGCTTTTACTGAGTACTGTGACCTCAATAGGCTCAGTCTTTTGTGTTTGTACTTATTTGGCATCTCTGTGAATTAACTGAGATTGCTCTGCGCACCTGGGTGAAATTTAACCCTGTGCGCATTTCTGCCATATTGCTCCTGCCACCACTTAGCAGCGGTTATATTACCTACTGCACGGTGGACCCCGAGCGGCGAACGCACTTTATTATTATTTTTATTTAGTGCGTTCCGTCGTTCCTAACAAGTACAACACGTTCCCACTCCCCACTCAATATGAAATATGGAAACCAGGTGTCAGTCCCCAGCTCCTATGCTATGCCATTCATAAAAGTTACCTTATTGTATTCTTCTTTTACAGTTAGGTTCCTATGTTGGAGGGTCCCAGACTTTCCTCCGATCACTCCTATCTCAGGAATGTTGGCCTCAGACGATACTACCTCCTCATCTCCCACCATTACACAGAAGAGAAACCCATTAGGCTCTGGGGTTGGTGAGACTTCTTTAGGGCCATCCCATCTCTTGCCCTAGCAATTGAGTTCTCTGTCACTCCCCCACAAGTCCCAAAACAACAAAGACCCGGCCTATGATAATTGGGGGTAATAAATCCTGGAGCACACTGACCTCATAGGACTCAGTACCTTGGGCTGTCTCAATGTCCACTTTGGCCACTGGATAGTCTTTAGCATCCCATGAATGCAGCAGATGCCCACCTTTGTAAAGTATGAAGTAAATCATACATGGTTTTATAATTATTTGAAAAATATAAATCTTAACATTGTGACATGCATTTGTATTCAGCCCCCTGTAGTCTCATACCACTAAATAAAATCCTGACTGACCAATTGCCTCCAGAAGTCACATAATTAATTAATTGAGTCCACCCTTGTGTAATTTATTCTCAGTATAATTACAGCTGTTCTTTGAAGGCATCAGAGGTTTGTTTCAGAACATTAAGGGCCAACCAGCATCAGGAAAACCAAGGAGCACATCAGACAGGACAGCAGTAAAGACATGGAGAAGAATAAATCAAGGTTAGGTTATAAAAAATAGCCCAAGCTCTGAACATCTCACGGAGCCCTGTACAATCCATCATCTAAAAATGGAAGGAGTATGCCACAACTGCAAACCTACAAAGATATGGCCTTCCACCTAAAGTAACATCTCAAGCAAGGAGAGGACTTAGTAGAGAAGCAGCCAAGAGGCCTATAGTTACTCTGGAGGAGCTTCAGAGATCTACAGCTCAGGTGGGAGAATTTGTCAAGAGTGCTACTAAAAGGCTAAGGTCACACTATCAGTATTTGATCAGTACTTCACATCAGTATTTGTAAGCCAAAACCAGGAGTGGGTCAAAAATACAGAATTGTTGCACGTGTTTCTATTATAATTTTTCTCTGATTGTTCCTCACCTGGTTTTTGCTTACAAATACTTATGTAAAACACTGACCAAATACTGATAGTGTGACCGTAGCGTAAGTCATACACTCCACAAATCTAGCCTTTATGGAAGAGTGGCAAGAAGAAAGTCATTTTGAAACTAAACCATATGGCGTAAACGTCCTGTTTGCATTTTGCCAAAAGTCCTGTAAGGGAAAACAAAGTGCACGTGGAAGGAGATGCTCTGGTCAAATGAAACCAAAGAAAAAATGTTGGGGTTAAAGGCTTAATGCTATGTGTGACAGAAAACTAACACTGTGCATCACCCTGAAAAGACCATCCCCACTGTCACACATGGTGGTGGCAGCATTCTGCTGTGAGGAGGGTTTTCTTCAACAGGGACAGGAAAGCTGGTAAGAGTTGATGGGAAGATAGATGGAGCTAAACACAGGGTAATCCTAGAGCAAGACCTGTTAGAGGCCGCAAAAGACATGAGACTGGGTCGTAGGACCACCTTCCAGCAGGACAATGACCCTAAACATCCTGCCAGAACAACAATGGAGGGTTTAGAGCAAAGCACATTTCTGTGTGTGATTGGTCCAGTCACAATCCAGACCTAAATCCCATTGCGAATCTGTGACAAGACTTTAAAATTTCTGTTCACAGACGCCTCCATCTAATCTCACTGAGCGAGAGTGAGTGTGCAAAGAAGAATGGACAAAATGTCACCTCTAGATGTACAAAGCTTATAGAGACAGACCCGAAAAGGCAGCACCAGTAATTGCAGTGAAAGTTAGTCCTACAAAGTATTGACTCAGAGGGTCTGAATACAAAAAGACGGACGTCACAATTTTCAGATTTACAGTATATTTAAATAAAATAAAAAAGTATCATTTCTTTAACACTTCACAAATATTTGTTATTTTGTGTTAATATCTCATAAAATCCCAACAAAATACATTAAAGTTTGAGGGCGTTACGTGAAATATATGGAAAAGTTCAATTTTTCCAAGCACTATACATCTATGCATATATACGGTACAAATGGCCAATTTGTGTGAGCCCACCAGCCACGACCAATGCATACCCTTCATTGATGCACCCAAATGTTGTTATCTCTCCTGTGCCAGGTCCTACACATTTAAAGGGCAGGTAGGATCCAGCTCTAATTAACCACTTAACGACCGACCAGGGGTATTTCAGTTTTTGAGTTTTCGTTTTTTGCTCCCCTTCTTCCCAGAGTCATAAGTTTTTTATTTCTCTGTTCATGTGGCCATGTGAGGGCTTGTTTTTTGTGGGACAAGTTGTACTTTTGAACGACACCATTGGTTTTAATATATCACATACTGGAAAGCAGGAAAAAAAAATCCAAATGTGGTGAAATTGCAAAATATATGCAATTCCACAGTTGTGTCATGGGTTTTTTTTTACCATGTTCACTAAATGATAAAAGTGACCTGCCATTCGGATTCTCCAGGTCATTACGAGTTCATAGACACCAAACATGTCTAGGTTCTTTTTTATCTAAGAGAAATAAAATTCCAAAGTTTGTAAAAAAAATAATTGCTCCATTTTCCAATTCCCATAGCGTCTCCATTTTTCATGATCTCGGGTTGGGTGAGATCTTATTTTTTGCATGCTGAGCTGACATTTTTAATTATACTTTTGGTGCAGATACAATCTTTTAATCACCTGTTATTACATTTTAAAGCAAAGTTGCAGCGACCAAAACAAAAGTCATTTTGGCATTTTTACTCTTTTTCTTGTTACGCCGTTTAGCGATTGGGTTAATTCTTTTTTCATATTGATAGATTGGGAGATTCTGAACTAGGCGATATGAAATATGTATTTGATTTTTTTTATTGTTTTATTTTGAATAGGGCGAAAGGAGGGTGATTTGAACTTTTATTTTTTTTTATGTTTTTAAAAACTTTTTTTTACTTTTTGCATGCTTCAATTGTCTCCATGGCAGTACTTCAATCACCAGGCGATTATCAGATCGCCTGTGTGTAGCAGAAATGCTCAAATGCTGTGAGTGCCGATCACCTGGCGGTGCCCATAGCAATCTGGCTATGACAACCATAGAAGTCAGCTGGACATCTCTGGTTGTCATGCTGACCCATCGGTGACCCGCGATCATGTGACGGGGTCAACAATGGGCGGAATAACGGACGCGCTTCGGGTAAGCGCAATTTAAATGCCGCTGTCAGAAATTGATAGCGGCAATTAACTAGTTAACAGCCACGGGTGGATCATGATTCCACTCGCGGCTGTTGTGGGCACATGTCAGCTGTATAGATCAGCTGACATGTGCTCGGAAAGGTGCGGGCTCAGCGCTGGAGCATGCACCAAACAGGGGGAGTCCGACGAGGGCATATTAATACGCCCAACGTCGGAAAGGGGTTTAAATAGCCTTGGACTATATGCACACAATGTCTTTTTCGACAGAAATTGTGCTGCTAAATCACCACAAAAAATGGACATAATGTACAGCAAAACGAAAAGCAGTACACATGTTGCAGATTATGTCACTTCTTTTAATCACTTCAAAGTTCGGAAGCCCCTGGAGTGGTTAAAAGAAGTATCATGTTCATTCTTCAGCCACCTGCTCCTCTGTTATAGAAGATGCAGGTAAAAGACGCCAGAGCAAAAACTATGGCAAATCCAATAGCAGACCCTTCTTCAAGAAAAAAACACACAGGCTTTTTCCTGAAACAGTTTTGTGAAAGGAAACGCCGATGGCTCCACCGTTGATTTAAAGATGTCAAATGTACATAGTCTTATTGTGTTTCTACACTGCATTTTTCTGCTGTGTTGTCACAGATTTACCGTGACAGAGAGGAGCCAGAAGATGGCAGCATCTGATTTCTCCTACTCCTGCACTGATTAGAAGTACTTCACCTTCATATTAAATGGGGTAAATTTCTTTTAGCAGTGCAGGGGTTAATCTGCTCTGTTGAGAGCTCCTGGAAGCTTTCCTGCAGTAAGGCTCTCAGATGTGCACTATTAGTCACTCCCATCTCCTATATAAGCTGGGCTCCTATGATTGGGTCACCGAGGAGGAGAGAAAGCCCAAGCTAAGCCACAGAAAACCAGAGAGGTTGGTAACTAAGCGGATTGCAGACCCCTGATCCTATCCACACAACTAGGAGTAGCTGTGGAGCGTGCCTACGATGATCCTAGATGCCTCAGCACAGCCGGAGAGCTAACTAAGCCTAAAGCAAGAAAGGTAAAATCTAAACTGCCCCAGAGCAGACCCCAAAGGATCAGATAGCCCCCAAACATATATTGTCGGTGAGACAAGATGAAAACACCAACGCAGGTAGGAAAATAGACTGAGCAAACGATGGGGCCCACACTGTCTAGACAGGACAGGAAAGGAAAGACACTGTCTGCAATTACGCAAAAACCCTGCAAAAAAAAGGCCAACACGCCTGATGCAAAAATACTGAAGTCGCACGACTTCACCCACTATATCAGCACTCTGGTATATTCTGCAAGCAGAGCTAAAAGAGGCCAATCTAATAAGGGACAAAAACAAACTGGCACAAGCAGTAACATATGGATGGTAATTCAGCACAGCCCCAGCCGGAGCTGGCTGACCCACACAAAACTGAAATAGACAAAACCAGATCAAATGTGACCAGAATAGCAAAAGAACACTTAGCTGAGCATGCAGGGACTGAGCTGGAATCTAAGACCTCAGGAGGCAGGAAAAAATCACCATCAGGGATAGAGGGAGTCGGCTGTCTTAAATCCAGTCTGAAACCCCAGATCTCCAATCGTCCTCATTATCAGGTAGCAAGCCTCTGTTAATCAGATTAGCTCCATTACCTCCAGTAACCACCAGAGCGAGCCCAGAAAGAGAACTCGCAACCCCTCTATCAATTTGACCAGCTCCACTACCTTCAGTAGTAACCAGAGGTAGGCCAGAAAGCAAATTCACAACTGTATCCCCCCCTTGAGGAGGGGTCACCGAACCCTCATCCATGCCACCAGGCCGCTCAGGATGGGCCCGGTGAAAAGCACGAACCAATCTACCGGCATGAATGTCAGAAGCAGAGACCCAAGAATTATCCTCCTGGCCATAACCCTGCCATTTGACCACGTACTGGAGTCTCCGTCTAGCCAAACGAGAATCCAATATTTTCTCTACCTCATATTCCACATTGCCTTTAACCAATACAGGGTCAGGAGGCGCCGCTATAGGAACTACTGGCTCCACAAACCTCTTCAACAGAGATTTATGAAACACGTTATGAATCTTAAACCTAACTGGAAGAGCCAATCGAAAAGAAACAGGATTAAGAATCTCCAAAATATTATAAGGTCCAATGAATCTTGGCTTGAACTTTGGAGATGCAACCTTCATAGGAATATTCTTTGACGACAACCAAACCATATCACACACTTTAAACCCGGGACCAATGGTCCTATGCCGGTTGAAAAACCGTTGGGCTTTTTCCCGAGAGAGGGACAACTTATCCACCACTTGGTCCCAAATCTGCTGCATTCTCTCTGCCACAGTGTCCACACTTGGGCAGGTCGAAGATTCCACTTGCCCTGAAGAAAATCGAGGATGAAACCCAAAGTTACAGAGAAAAGGCGACATCAAAGTGGCAGAACTAGCTCAATTGTTTAGCGCGAATTCGGCCAAGGGCAAAAATGAGACCCAGTCATCCTGATCAGCAGATATAAAACATATCAAATAGGACTCCAAAGTCTGGTTTGTTTTCTCAGTCTGCCCATTGGTCTGAGGATGAAATGCAGAGGAGAAAGATAACTGAATTCCCAGTTTGGAACAAAAAGCTCTCCAAAATCTGGAAACAAACTGGACTCCTCTGTCCGACACAATGTTCTCAGGAATCCCGGGCAACCGAACCACCTGTTGTAAAAACAAGGGCACCAACTCAGAAGAAGATCGCAACTTTGGGAGTGGTACAAGATGGATCATCTTAGAAAATCTATCACAAATCACCCAGATAACAGTCGTTCTCTGAGAGACAGGAAATAAAATCCATTGAGATATGGGTCTATGGCCTCTTGGGCACCGGCAGGGGCATCAACAACCCACTAGAACGAGAACATGGTTTGGACGGAGAACAAGTCCCACAGGACTGCACAAAATTCCTGACATCACGAGATAAGGCAGGCCACCAAAAAGACCGACTCACCAAATCTCTGGTACCAAAAATACCTGGATGACCAGCCAACGCGGAGCAATGAATTTCTGACATTATTCTCTTCCTCCACTGGTCAGGGACATAAAATTTTCCCATAGGGCAACGTTCAGGTTGGTCCTCCTGAAATTCCTCCAGGGCACGTCTCAAATCGGGTGAGATGGCAGAAAGAACTACCCCCTCATTTAGAATGGTAGTAGGCTCGGTCACAATAAGAGAATCCGCAAAGAAACTCCTAGAAAGGGCATCCACCTTAACATTCTTAGTGCCCGGAAGAAAAGAGACCACAAAATTAAAACGCGTGAAAAACAAGGCCCACTTAGCCTATCAAGTATTCAAGCGTTTGGCTGATTCAAGATAAATCAAATTCTTGTGGTCGGTGCGGACCACAACTTGATGTCTAGCTCCCTCCAACCAATGTCTCCACTCTTCAAATGCACATTTCATGTCCAACAATTCCCGATTCCCCATGTCATAGTTACATTCAAATGGGGAGAATTTTCGAGAAAAGAAGGCACAGGGATTCATTTTAGAAGTCACCGTATCTTTTTGGGACAAAACGGCTCCTGCACCAATCTCAAAAGCATCTACCTCCACCTGAAATGGGAGTGAGACGTCAGGTTGCCGTAGAAGCGGAGCAGAAGTCAATCTCCGTTTAAGCTCCTGAAATGCCGAGACTGCCTATGGAGACCGATTCACCACATCAGCGCCCTTTTTGGTCAGATCAGTCAGTGGTTTGACAATACCAGAAAAATTACTTGTAAATTTACGGTAGAAATTAGCAAAACCCAAAAACTTCTGGAGAGCCTTCAAAGAAGTGGGCTGAACCCAATCATAAATGGCCTGTACCTTGGCCGGGTCCATTTCAATAGCCGACGGGGACAAAATGAAGCCCAAAAATGAAATCCTCTGTACACCAAAGAGGCACTTCGATCCCTTAACATACAGGGAATTTTCACTCAAAATCCAGAACACAGTCCGGACATGATCCACATGAGAATCCCAATCACTGGAAAGGATCAAAATATCATCCAGATAAATTGTCAAAAACTTATCCACAAAGTCCCGGAAAGTATCGTTCATAAAAGATTGGAAGACAGAAGGGGCATTAGTGAGCCCAAAAGGTATCACCAGGTACTCAAAATGTCCCTCCGGAGTATTAAACGCCATCTTCCATTCATCGCCGTGCTTGATGCGAATAAGATTATACGCCCCCCTTAGGTCAAGCTTGGTAAACCAACAGGCACTTTTAACTCTGCAAAATAAATCAGAAATCAGGGGTAACAGGTACTGATATTTAACAGTGATTTTGTTAAGGGAACGATAGTCAATACAAGGCCTTAATGAACCATCTTTCTTGGCCACAAAAAAAAATAGCACCTAAAGGTGAAGAGGATGGTCTAATATGACCCTTCTCCAACGACTCCTTGATATAAGATCGCATAGCATCATGTTCGGGTACCGATAAGATGAAAAGCCGACCCTTGGGAAATTTACACCCGGGCATTAACTCAATTTGCACAGTCATAACTCCTATGAGGAGGCAAAGACGCAGACTTACTCTCACTAAATGCATCAGAAAAATCAGCCAAATAATCAGGAATATCATGAGACTGAGAAGAGGTGGAGAAAAAAGTAGTGTCTCTAAGAACACAATGACAACCCCAACTCACCACACACAGACTTCCAATCCAAAACAGGATTATGAGTATGCAACCAGGGAAAACCCAGAACAATAGTGTCATGCAAATTGTGCAACACAAAAAATTTACAATTTTCTTGGTGGTCCGGGGCGACCCGCATTATCACCTGGGTCCAAAACTGGGATTTATTCTCCGCGAAAGGAGTAGCATCAATACCCCTCAAAGGGATAGGAGTCCGCAGGGGTATCATGGGAAAACCACAACATTTAGCAAAGTCTAAATCCACCAGATTCAAAGCTGCCCCTGAATCTACAAAAGCCTTAGCGGAAAATGTAGACAACGAGCAGATCAGAGTAATTGCCAAAAGGAACTTAAGCTGTACACTGCCCACGGCAAATGTGTGAGCAAAACATTTTTCTCGTTTAGGGCAGGCAGAAATAATATGAGAGGTGTCTCCACAGAAAAAACACAACTTATTATGCCTTCTAAACTCCTGACGTTGCGCCTTAGACAAAACCCTATCACATTGCATGGGTTCAGACGTTCGTTCAAAAGGCGGCAATGCCTCTCGTGTAGTTTTATGTTCACCTAAACGCCGATCAACTTGAATGGCCAATGACATAGAATTGTCAAGACCAGAGGGAACAGGAAATCCCACCATAACATCTTTTACAGTTTCTGCCAAACCCATCCGAAAGAGAGCTGCTAGGGCATCGTCATTCCATTTAGTAAGGATCGCCCACTTTCGGAATTTTTGACAAAATAACTGTGCAGAATCCTGACCCTGGTTCAATGCCAATAAGGTTTCCTCAGCTTGATCAATAGCATTAGGTTCATCATACAACAACCCCAAGGCTTGAAAAAATGCATCCACATTAGTCAGAATAGGATCTCCAGATGTCAGAGAAAAAGCCCAATCCTGGGAATCGCCACGCAGCAAGGAGATGACAATTTTAACCTGCTGCACAGAGCTCCCCGATGAGTTAGGCTTCAAAGCAAGAAATATTTTACAATTATTCTTAAAATTCAAAAATTTAGACCGATCCCCAGAAAACACATCAGGAGTAGGGATTTTTGGTTCAACAGCAGATGATTGAGCGAGATAGGCAGAAATTCCCCGCACTTCAGCAGCGAGCTGCTCACCACGATCAGACAATTGCTTAATCTCCATTAAAGAAAAAATCCTCCTACAGCCCCAGAGAAAAAGAGGAAAAAATATATTAAAAAAATTCTGACACTTTTTTTTTTTTTTTACAGTTCTTTCCTTCTTTTGAGTACCCTAGAGTCTGGGGTTTGGCTGGTGATTCTGTTATGATTGGGTCACCGAGGAGGAGAGAAAGCCCAAGCTAAGCCACAGAAAACCAGCTGGCTGACCCACACAAAACTGAAATAGACAAAACCAGATCAAATGTGAACAGAATAGCAAAAGAACACTTAGCTGAGCATGCAGGGACTGAGCTGGAAACTAAGACCTCAGGAGGCAGGAAAAAATCACCAGCAGGGACAGAGGGAGTCGGCTGTCTTAAATCCAGTCTGAAACCCCAGATCTCCAATCGTCGTCCTCATTATCAGGTGGCAAACCGCTGTTAATCAGATCAACTCCATTACCTCCAGTAACCACCAGAGGGAGCCCAGAAAGAGAACTCACAACCCCTCTGTCAATTTGACCAGCTCCACTACCTTCAGTAGTAACCAGAGGTAGGCCAGAAAGCGAATTCACAACACTGGGCCCTGGCTAGCTCTCATTTGCTGCATGGCTGGTGGTTGTTGGTGGTTATTATTGGAGGTGTTTGGTGGATTTATCTGTGACTGTTGCTAGGCTTTGAGTGTGCGAAAATTCCTTTCTTCTCCTACTTTGGTTTAGCCCCATCCTCCACTTTCCTGTGTTTATCACTGTTGTTTATGTGTTTATACAGTTTTTGTATGATTGGTATTTTTTTAGCCCTGTTTGTATTACCTTGTTAGTATGGTTGGTGTATTACGGTACACTAACACTTCACTCTTCCCTGTGTGGGGTAGGGTACAGACTGAGGGAGGATTCAGGAGCTAGGACAAGGTACGTGGTCCTGGCATCTTCACCATTAGAAGTAATCTAGAGTACAGGGAGAGCTATGGTGCCCCTAAAAATTAGGAACAGGGAAGGAGCCACTGGTCCTGGACACCTGACAACAGAGACATTAACTCTGACCAAAACTGTTTTTTGATCCATTATAGATGCTATCACTGCTCTGACAGGGCAACTGCAACAGCTCAGCCTGGAGGTGGCAAATCTATGCACAGTCATATTACAGCACCCTAACACATCAGGTTTAGGGACTGTGATTCCCAAGCATCCTTTAATGAAGCCCAAGATCGCTTTGCCTGACTGTCTTTCAGGGAGGCCTTTAAACTATACTTCAGATTGCGTCCTTATTCCTCAGGAACCGAGGAGCAATGGATGGGGATAATAATCTCTCTTCTTCAGGGTGACTGACCCCCAAACATGGGCATCCTCTCTCCCTTCTGACTCCCAGTCGCTCCAGACGGTGGATGTCATATATACGACAGCCCCAACCTCATGTCCCTGGCTGAGTCCACACTACATCGGCTTCAGCAGGCTGGTGAAGGAGCATTGCTCCGAGTTTCGGAGGTTATCCACTGACTCTAAGTGGAATGACCCAGTGCTCCATAGACAGTTCTGTGAAGGGTTATCGGTAAGGATGAAGTATGCCTTATCCCTATATGAAGGAGAAAAAACACTGTGAGCACAACTAGAGGGTGGTGCTAAAGGTTAGGTTCCCAAACCGTATAGATAATAGTTATAAACCTAGCACTCAACTTAAGTGTGATCAAAAAAGAAGGTTTATTGTAGTAAAATTTTTCTGTCAATTGTGACCTTTTTCAGTTACTACAAAATAGATATCAAAGTGAGAACTCAAAATATAATACAGAAAATGAAAAACAAATCAAAATAAAAATAAAATACCAAACCAAAGTGTATACATCAGAGATTGCATGGTCATATAAACAGAAGTCTGTTAAACGCAGATAATATTCACCAGTTGCCTTGTACAACCCATCCTAGAGGTAGTGTGGATAGAAAGAAATAGGATAACATCCGAAGAGGATGCGTGACGTACCGTGCTGTATTAGGCATTCAGCAAGAAGTTATATAACCGTTGAATGACTTGTTGTGCTCATAATCTATAGGGAGACATATATGGGGAACTCAGCCAAGAAAGTATATAGCAGAGAAACACATAGATGTTGCAGGGTTGCTACTGTACTTACAAGGACAATCTGTCCATCAGCATGAGTTCACTAAAATAGATGTGAGCATATATAATAGCCATCAATATAGTGAGTACCAGCGTGGCGAACCGCCAATTCAATTAGTAAAGGAGCGCTACCTTACCTTAATTTTGTGGACTAGTGGGGCATACATGCCTCCAGACGCGGGATCCGCCACAAGTCAGGCTAGGCATAGTGTTCCACAGGTATAAGAAGGAAAATGGGTGGGGCAAACAAAGCGGCGGCCAATAGGGTGCTGAGCAGCAGAGGGCAGGAGGTGTCAGAACTGGAACAACATGGCCGTGCGTTTCACGCTATGCTAATGTGCGTTCCAGCATTAAAAATGAGTACATTGCTGTGAATTTGTTAAATAGAATGCCCGGAAGGTAGCGGTTGTATATGGGCAATATAGAGGAATGTGGGTAAGGGGGTTTGGGCAGGGAATTGAGAAATCTGTGCAGAGATGGTGTGAGAGCACGGGGTAGCCGCTGATTTAAAAAGACTGAGACCTTATAAGGATGATAGAGACCATTGTGGACAAAGTACGGCAAAAGTGAATAATTTATTTTCTGTGATCAGTAAGAAAAAAGACATATAGGAGAGAAACAGTAATACATATATGAATATACGTATAGTTAGTGAGACAGGTGAATGGAATTTTTCTTTTCTTTTTCCTTTTGCCGTGCGGTTTCTAATAGGGTGGCTATGACAAGACATTCTGTGCAAAAGGAATGGGTTCATGTCGGTGGTGTCCGATCAAAAATAATTAATATAAATGGCTCTATGGAATTACTAATAACTTTTTCCTCTCCCATAGAGCCGTTTATATTAATTATTTTTGATCGGACACCAACGTCATGAACCCATTCCTGGATAGGGCGTCAGCGTAGGTGTTCTCTGCCCACCTTTTATAGGCGATTCTGTATCAGAACTTCGCCTTCCGGGCCACCCAGCGTTGCTCCAAGGCCCCTGACTTGGCATTTTCCAGATGCGCTAACGGGTTATTATCAGTGCGCGCCAGCATCTCCGTACTGGTCAGGTATTCTGTGAATCTCTCTGTCATGGCCCACACCAACGCCAGCAACTCCAGCTTGAAGGAACTGTAGTTATCCGAGTTGCGTTCGGAATCGTGAAGGGACCAGCTAAAGTAAGCGATCACCCTCTCTCTTCCATCCTGCACCTGTGACAACACAGCCCCAAGTCCATGCAAGCTGTCGTCAGTGTGGAGAATGAACAGTATAGAGGAGTCAGCATAAGCCAGTACCAGATATTTGGTCAGCGCCTTCTTCGAGTCACAAAACGCATTCTCTTGCCTCTTCTCCCAACGGATGGATCAACCCTTGACATTTGGGCGTACCTCTTTCAGGAGTTCGAGTAACGGTTGCACCACCCAGGCAAAGTTCTTCACGTAGCGACGGTAGTACCCTGTCAATCCCAGGAATGCCTGGACATGCTTTACGTTCTCCGGGGTTGGCCAATCTCGCTTCACTGCAATTTTCTCCTGTGATGGCTTCACTGCCTCGGCAGAAACGACATGACCAAGGTACTCAATCTGAGTCCGGAACAAGTGGCAATTTTGGGGTTTCACTTTTAGCCCATAATTCTGCAAATGGCTCAACACTTGTTCTAGACTCCGTAGATGATCTTCAAACGAGGCCACATATACGATGATGTAATTCAGATAGATAAGCGTGGCCTCAAAGTTCAAATCACCTAGACACCTATCCATAAGTCGTTGGAACATACTGGGCCAGGCGGAACGGCATCCTGTTAAATTCAAAAAGGCCCATGGGGAGTATGAAGGTCGTTTTTGCCTGATTCTTTTCCGACATGGGCACTTGCCAGTATCCAGTGGCGAGATGCAGCATTGAGAAGAATTTGGTCTTTCCCAACGCCGACAGAGATTCCTCAATCCGGGGCAGAGGATATGAATCCTGCATGGTACAGGCATTAAGCTTGCGATAGTCCACACAGAACCGGAGTGAGCCATCCTTCTTCCGCACCAGCACGATGGACTTTGGATCTCCCTAATGACACCTGCTTGCAACATCTGACCGAGCATTTCTCTCACTTCCTGATATAATTAGGGGGGTATCTGCCGATATTGTTCTCGAATGGGTGCTGTATCCCCCATTGGTATCTCATGAGTGGTCACCGTGGTGCAGTCGAAGTCGTCTCCATGATTCTCGAAAACCGACTGATATCGCACCAGTAATGCTTCTAGTTGGTGCACTTGGGTGGGCATGAGTTCAGACAGTTCAGCGCGCACCTGTTCCAGAAAGCGCTGACCCTCTTGGATGTATTGAGGTCCAGCCGTCGGGGAAGTAGTGACTTTTACTAACCACAGGTCCTCCGGATTTACCGCCAGCTGTATGACCTAAAGCGGAATGACTACTTCGGGCATGTCCACTATCCGCGCGACTTCAACTCTGCGTGGAACGACGATCTCCTGGTCTGTTAAATTCATGCAACGTACAAGCACTGTCCCTTCTCATACAACAGCCAATGTTCGGGCCACCTAGAGTACTGCAGGCAGTTGCTCCGCTACTGAAGGTTCAAATTGGACTTCCACCCCCTCCAGCGGGGCATGTCCCTGGAAGGCGAGGGTTAGTACGGTCTGTCCTGGGGGTAGGATGAGTTGGGAGGAGGCCGGTACTACTACTTTTCCTAATGTTTCCCCTTGACTAGAGACTTCCTGCACCCGGGCTGTGCGGATTAACTGTTGGAACACCCGCCGCTGGGGAGTGTGCGGACTCCACTGGTTTAAAGACAAGTGGGATGGCTCATCACTCAACAGTTTTCTGAACTCTTTCAATATATTCATACCCAGTGTAACGATATGACCGTGGCAGCCTCTCCCTGGGTCAGCACGATACCCCTCCGCCCAAGATCCTTCCCGCACAGAACTGCCTCCAAACCACCCCTGTGACCGGAATGTGCAGGTGATTTGCCGCTGTCAGTTTTACTACCGGGCCCCACTCGGGCCGAAGAGTCTCTGGGAAGTGCCGATGGAAAAACGCTTCTGGCATCATGGTCACTTGAGATCCGGTATCCACCAGGCAGTGCGCGGAACGGCCATTGAACTCAGACCTGACCATGTAGACACCAGATTCATGGGACTTTCACTACTCCTTCCTTTTTATTCTGGCTCCTGGCGAGGTCCCCCAGGCTCGAAGCCTTCTAGTTTAACGGGCGGTGTGACGTCCGTCTGGTGCAAATCTGGACTGCAATTGAGACAGCACCCTGAGCAACCCGAGACCCTTTACCCCTATACAGGGATCTGGAATTACAGCAGAGCCCAGGAGGTAGCTGTCTGTGTAAGAGCAGCGGACCAGAGCAGGATGGTCGCCAGGAAGGGATAAATTAATGGGACCGAAGGCATAGTCAGGAGTCCAGTCTAAACCAGGCGGGCGGCAGAGGTACAAAATCAGCAGACAGTGCCAGAGGCAGGAACAGCAGTCCCTGAGTCTGACGGCGACGTGACAGGCGGGAGCCGGCCCATTGCAGACATACCTCCGGGCCTCATTCCAGACATTGGTTTCGCCTTGGCTTCCAGCGGCACACTGGCCAACCTCAACTCTCTCTTTCATCTGAGCCAGCTCCCCTTGAATATTCAACAGTTCTTTCATCTCTACAACCCATTGGGGTTCAGCTATTGACTGTACTGCTGCTTCACCACTCTGGACCTTCCCTACCTTGACTGTCACTCCCTGCTTCGGTTCATGTGGGCAGGCCTCTCTCCCTATGTCAGTAAAAGTGAAGCGAGGGTCTGTCCGCGCTAGATTGGCTGCCAATTGGGAACATGGAGTCAATGATAATGAAAATTAAGAGTTGTTTGGGATTCACTTATTATTCCTATTCAAAAAGTAACACATGTCAAGCGAGGTAATTAATTTTTCGGAGAGATTGTAAATATCAATTGAATTATTCAGGGCATATGCAAGCCCATAACATTATTTAATGATAACTACCATGAATTGACATTTCATATGCCTGAGAAAGTGACAAAAAATCATACTAGTGTTGTCTGTATTAAGTCCTACTATCCTAAAAAAAATTGGAAATGCCATGTGCTACAAAATGTTTGGGGTATGTTCACATTAAGTTTACATGCATTTTTGGCGAAAATCCCTTATCGAAATCTGTATGAAAGAACCAACATACTACATACATCATATTGATTTGAATCTGTGTTACCATTTATACGTTGATTTAGTGACTGAATACTACAATACTGATGATTAATTTTAAAAAATACTAATATCACGATAAATGCCATTATATACTGGAAATCTAGACTTAGTATGCAGTGTCTGTGTACAGGTAATACAGTGATCACCAATGACATTATACACAGGAGCTCTGCATATAGTGACATTACACACTCGAGTGCTGTATATATTGTACAGGTTATACAGTGATCAATGACATTATACATATGAGCTCTGCATATAGTGTCAGTATAATGGTAATACAATGATTACTGGTGACATTATACACAGGACCGCTGTATATAGTATACAGTGTATAGCGTCAGTGTACAGGTAACACACTGACTCACCAGTGACATCTCTAGGTGAAGTCCTTCATCTTTGCTCTTCATCTTCATCCAGCACAGACAGCCATCACTTCTTCCAGCCAGGGCTCATCTCTGCAGGAAATAACACAGTTATCTAGAGCACCGCATGCAGAACACATTACTTAAATTTTTCCCAACTTCCACACTACACCAGATGAAGAAAAAAAGGTGGTATAGTGTCACTCTTCACAGTAACAGGACCCCCCCCCCCCATTTAAAACAGTATCCTCAAAAAATAAAATAAATACATGACTGCAGTAATAATATCCCTTAATTAGCCCCTATGGTAATAATATCCTCCATCCTGGCCCCCGTGTGTCTCATTCCTGGCTCCAGCCATATGTTCTCCCATCCTGCCCTCAGTATCCATTTTACCCCCATGTGATGTCCCGTGATCCTGCCCCATTTGTCCCGTGATCCTGCCCCATCTGTCCTGTGATCCTGCCCAATCTGTCTCCATTGTATCCATCCTGCACCATGTGTCTCCATTCTGCCTCATGATCCTGCATCCTGTGTCTCCATACTGCCCCATGATCCAGCCCTATCTGTCTCCATCCCGCCTCATGATCCAACCCATCTGTCTCCATCCAGCCCCATGATCCTGCCCCATGATCCTGCATCATGTGTCTCCATACTGCCCCATGATCCTGCCCCATCTGTCTCCATCCTGCCCCATGATCCAACCCATCTGTCTCCATCCTGCCCCATGATCCTGACCCATGTGTCTCCATCCTGCCTCATGAACCTGCCCCCTGTGTCTCCATCCTGCCCCCTGTGTCTCTATCCTGCTCCCTGTGTCTCCATTCTTAGCAGAGTCAAAATCCAGGCCAAGGTCAAAGTCTTAAACCAGGAGGGCAACAGAGGTACAAAATCGGCAGGCAGTAGCAGAGTCAAAATCCAGGCCAAGGTCAAAGTCTTCAACCAGGAGGGCAACAGAGGTACAAAATCGGCAGGCAGTAGCAGAGTCAAAATTCAGGCTAAGGTCAGAGTCAGCAATAGCAAATACACACTAGCACACTGGGGAAACCAAGATTATCTCTGGCGGCCTGCAAGACAGGCCCCAAAGTATGTGAAGGATCAGGCTATCCCTCACAGGATCACAGTCTGAAGACCTCATTTGGACCGCCCCCAAAACCAGGCCAGATTGCGATGCACCAACCCCATCATGACTGACAGAGGAGCGTAGCCTGCGCCCACCAGATGCCTGCTCAGGAGCCCCTTCTCCATCACCACCATCACCCACGGGCGATCCACGGCACCTCCCAGTGGCCGAGGCAGGAACAGCAGTCCCCGAGTCTGACGGCGACGTGACAGTCCGGCGCCTCCCAGTGGCAGAGGCAGGAACAGCAGTCCCTGAGTCTGACGGCGACGTGACAGGCGGGAGCCGGCCCATTGCAGACATACCTCCGGGCCTCATTCCAGACATTGGTTTCGCCTTGGCTTCCAGCGGCACACTGGCCAACCTCAACTCTCTCTTTCATCTGAGCCAGCTCCCCTTGAATATTCAACAGTTCTTTCATCTCTACAACCCATTGGGGTTCAGCTATTGACTGTACTGCTGCTTCACCACTCTGGACCTTCCCTACCTTGACTGTCACTCCCTGCTTCGGTTCATGTGGGCAGGCCTCTCTCCCTATGTCAGTAAAAGTGAAGCGAGGGTCTGTCCGCACCCGCGCACTCAGGGTCTGCTTGGTCAGGACATCCTGCAGGCCAGTCAACAAGTCACACAGCACGACATCTTAATGGGCACCGGAAACCGCTGACTTTGCCTCGGCTCATCCTCTTACATTGACTGTGAAGAGGAGGATGAATGAACTCATGGAGATCAACATCCGACACTGCGGAGACACCATCACGTGTTTCTCAACGCAGTGATTCTAGAGCACTGCCCCCATCCCTTATGGGAAATATGCAAAACATGCAAAACAGAAGCCGCGGAGACACCATCACGTGTTTCTCAACGCAAGCAATGACCAGCCAGGTCTTTGTCCGGGAAGGAACAACCACGGGAAGGGCAGTCTCCAATGAAGGAAACCACCTATGCCAAAACATGGTATCCATCCACATACAGCTGTTTCGGGGTATTGCCCCTCATCAGTGTGGAGTAGGAAACTGTCTGGTAGGAGCAATGCCTAGTAAAAAGACTATGAAGAGGAGGATGAATGAACTCATGGAGATCAACATCCAACACTGCGGAGACACCATCACGTGTTTCTCAACGCAGTGATTCTAGAGCACTGCCCCCATCCCTTATGGGAAATATGCAAAACATGCAAAACAGAAGCCGCGGAGACACCATCACGTGTTTCTCAACGCAAGCAATGACCAGCCAGGTCTTTGTCCGGGAAGGAACAACCACGGGAAGGGCAGTCTCCAATGAAGGAAACCACCTATGCCAAAACATGGTATCCATCCACATACAGCTGTTTCGGGGTATTGCCCCTCATCAGTGTGGAGTAGGAAACTGGCTGGTAGGAGCAATGCCTAGTAAAAAGACTATGAAGAGGAGGATGAATGAACTCATGGAGATCAACATCCGACACTGCGGAGACACCATCACGTGTTTCTCAACGCAGTGATTCTAGAGCACTGCCCCCATCCCTTATGGGAAATATGCAAAACAGAAGCCGCGGAGACACCATCACGTGTTTCTCAACGCAAGCAATGACCAGCCAGGTCTTTGTCCGGGAAGGAACAACCACGGGAAGGGCAGTCTCCAATGAAGGAAGCCACCTATGCCAAAACATGGTATCCATCCACATACAGCTGTTTCGGGGTATTGCCCCTCATCAGTGTGGAGTAGGAAACTGGCTGGTAGGAGCAATGCCTAGTAAAAAGACTATGAAGAGGAGGATGAATGAACTCATGGAGATCAACATCCGACACTGCGGAGACACCATCACGTGTTTCTCAACGCAGTGATTCTAGAGCACTGCCCCCATCCCTTATGGGAAATATGCAAAACATGCAAAACAGAAGCCGCGGAGACACCATCACGTGTTTCTCAACGCAAGCAATGACCAGCCAGGTCTTTGTCCGGGAAGGAACAACCACGGGAAGGGCAGTCTCCAATGAAGGAAACCACCTATGCCAAAACATGGTATCCATCCACATACAGCTGTTTCGGGGTATTGCCCCTCATCAGTGTGGAGTAGGAAACTGGCTGGTAGGAGCAATGCCTAGTAAAAAGACTATGAAGAGGAGGATGAATGAACTCATGGAGATCAACATCCGACACTGCGGAGACACCATCACGTGTTTCTCAACGCAGTGATTCTAGAGCACTGCCCCCATCCCTTATGGGAAATATGCAAAACATGCAAAACAGAAGCCGCGGAGACACCATCACGTGTTTCTCAACGCAAGCAATGACCAGCCAGGTCTTTGTCCGGGAAGGAACAACCACGGGAAGGGCAGTCTCCAATGAAGGAAACCACCTATGCCAAAACATGGTATCCATCCACATACAGCTGTTTCGGGGTATTGCCCCTCATCAGTGTGGAGTAGGAAACTGGCTGGTAGGAGCAATGCCTAGTAAAAAGACTATGAAGAGGAGGATGAATGAACTCATGGAGATCAACATCCGACACTGCGGAGACACCATCACGTGTTTCTCAACGCAGTGATTCTAGAGCACTGCCCCCATCCCTTATGGGAAATATGCAAAACATGCAAAACAGAAGCCGCGGAGACACCATCACGTGTTTCTCAACGCAAGCAATGACCAGCCAGGTCTTTGTCCGGGAAGGAACAACCACGGGAAGGGCAGTCTCCAATGAAGGAAACCACCTATGCCAAAACATGGTATCCATCCACATACAGCTGTTTCGGGGTATTGCCCCTCATCAGTGTGGAGTAGGAAACTGGCTGGTAGGAGCAATGCCTAGTAAAAAGACTATGAAGAGGAGGATGAATGAACTCATGGAGATCAACATCCGACACTGCGGAGACACCATCACGTGTTTCTCAACGCAGTGATTCTAGAGCACTGCCCCCATCCCTTATGGGAAATATGCAAAACATGCAAAACAGAAGCCGCGGAGACACCATCATGTGTTTCTCAACGCAAGCAATGACCAGCCAGGTCTTTGTCCGGGAAGGAACAACCACGGGAAGGGCAGTCTCCAATGAAGGAAACCACCTATGCCAAAACATGGTATCCATCCACATACAGCTGTTTCGGGGTATTGCCCCTCATCAGTGTGGAGTAGGAAACTGGCTGGTAGGAGCAATGCCTAGTAAAAAGACTATGAAGAGGAGGATGAATGAACTCATGGAGATCAACATCCGACACTGCGGAGACACCATCACGTGTTTCTCAACGCAGTGATTCTAGAGCACTGCCCCCATCCCTTATGGGAAATATGCAAAACATGCATATGGTGTCTCCGCAGTGTCGGATGTTGATCTCCATGAGTTCATTCATCCTCCTCTTCATAGTCTTTTTACTAGGCATTGCTCCTACCAGCCAGTTTCCTACTCCACACTGATGAGGGGCAATACCCCGAAACAGCTGTATGTGGATGGATACCATGTTTTGGCATAGGTGGTTTCCTTCATTGGAGACTGCCCTTCCCGTGGTTGTTCCTTCCCGGACAAAGACCTGGCTGGTCATTGCTTGCGTTGAGAAACACGTGATGGTGTCTCCGCAGCTTCTGTTTTGCATGTTTTGCATATTTCCCATAAGGGATGGGGGCAGTGCTCTAGAATCACTGCGTTGAGAAACACGTGATGGTGTCTCCGCAGTGTCGGATGTTGATCTCCATGAGTTCATTCATCCTCCTCTTCATAGTCTTTTTACTAGGCATTGCTCCTACCAGCCAGTTTCCTACTCCACACTGATGAGGGGCAATACCCCGAAACAGCTGTATGTGGATGGATACCATGTTTTGGCATAGGTGGTTTCCTTCATTGGAGACTGCCCTTCCCGTGGTTGTTCCTTCCCGGACAAAGACCTGGCTGGTCATTGCTTGCGTTGAGAAACACGTGATGGTGTCTCCGCGGCTTCTTACATTGACTGCACACGTAAGCCAGATATAGCACAGCCACTTGCTCTCCAGTTTGCAAACAAAGACTGACACACCCAACCCTTTGCTACAGGGTTTTAAATAGGATCTGTGTCCATGGGCCACTTCTACAACCCAGCTAGAGAGAGTGTACTGCCCCACTACCATCCTGTAGTTCACTCCAAAAATAAAAACCCTTAATGGGTTTTCCTAAGAATCTTACTGGGTCAACTGCTATGACCCAATCCACACTTTCTTTTATTTTTTCTTGTGATTCACAGGCGTCCTGCTGTGAGCAAAAGGCACTCCAGCGGGTTTAATAAGACTCTGCTCACATTCTGGGGGACACATAGCAACCCTCGCATATAATCCCCCCACTGCCTCACAATAGATAGATATGTGGCACCCTTGAGGGTTCAGTCGCCACATAGATACTGCATCTCAGCTAGAGGTGTGGTACTCTGCTCTCAGGTAAGTAGGGGGTACTACCCAGAACCAACACACTTACATCCAACACTGTGCCTCTCAGGGCCTGGGAGGAGCTAGTTAGAGTGTGTGGGTGGAGAAAGTAGTAGGGGAAGAATCAGAGAGAGTTGTCATGGAAACAGGAGACAGTTGGTGGGAGGTGGACTTTTGGTGCTAGGGACTGAAGGATAGAGGAGCACGTCCCTAGACAAGCATAGCGTGAGAGAAAAGAGGTGAGAAAGAAGGGGACCTAGGGGCACAGGAAGTGAAGAATCCACCTGTGGCACCCCAATCCACACCGACTGTAGTCGGGTGAAGGGACCAGGTCGCAGTAGGGGACCGGTCCCAGACTAGTGGCAAAACTGAGGACTCTGCTAGCTAACCAGAGGCTGCAGTATCTGCATGTGCTGCAGCCATATCCGCATACAATTGCTGAAAAGGTAGCCATATAGGATCAAGGGCACCTAGAGTACGTCGCCTTACAGGATCTGGGGCTGCTGGCTAGGGACACTGTGTGTGAAGGCGCAGGGAAGGAGAGGAGGGAGCCAGCACAGTGAGATGGCCAGGAAAGGAACATCAGAAGGAGGATCTGGTACAGTGCACCCCAAATTACTTGAGAGCTGGCTAGACCACCAACCTAGAGGACACAGCACCCCGGCTGGGGAATGTAACTGGAGAACTCTGAGTAAAAGTGTGGAAACTGCACCCTGCTGTGTCCTCGGATTTATTAACTGCGTCACCTGCCTTGCACCACAACCACCATTATCATCTTTAACACCTATAACTGCCCTGGGGCCTAGCTCTGCCCGTGGAAAGCTGTAACAACTCTGCGGCATCACCAACAGCCCCAGCAGTCTCTTTTGCAGCGTCGGCTATCACCTTCATTGCCGAATACCACGGGTGTCGTCACGAATATATTTCCCCATAAATTACTACCCCCATCTTTTATTTACATTGCACACCCAGGGTCATTGACCGGGTCACTGCTGCCAAGTATCCCCGGCCTTAGCGTGCATTGCAGAGCCCACTACTATCCTGTAGTTCACTCCAAAAATAAAAGCCCTTAACAGGATTTATAGATAATATATAGATAGATAGATAGATAGATAGATAGATAGATAGATAGATAGATAGATAGATAGATAGCTTCATATTCTAGATTTTAACGCATTACAAATATGAGAATTTTGTTGACCGCTGGCAGTCAGACTGCATCCATCAATCAGTTGGTAAAAGTTTCATGACTTGAAAACTTCTAGCTGCTCAGGATTTCACTCATACAGTACATGATACATAGACTATTACATGACTCTGGTCATTCCCGTATGTTGTTTTTATCATTAATTACAACCTCATACTAATTAAGATTACCTTCCTCTAAAAAAGTAATGACAAGCTAAATATCCAGGTAAGTTACTCAGTGTCTTGTGAGACATTTGTTTCTAATGTTAGCAGCCAGGAAATATTCATATAGTGTCACTATAAAGGTAGAGAACGCATCTCCTCCGAGGACTAATTAATGAAATGGAAGAAAACCGCGCTAGATTGGCTGCCAATTGGGAACATGGAGTCAATGATAATGAAAATTAAGAGTTGTTTGGGATTCACTTATTATTCCTATTCAAAAAGTAACACATGTCAAGCGAGGTAATTAATTTTTCGGAGAGATTGTAAATATCAATTGAATTATTCAGGGCATATGCAAGCCCATAACATTATTTAATGATAACTACCATGAATTGACATTTCATATGCCTGAGAAAGTGACAAAAAATCATACTAGTGTTGTCTGTATTAAGTCCTACTATCCTAAAAAAAATTGGAAATGCCATGTGCTACAAAATGTTTGGGGTATGTTCACATTAAGTTTACATGCATTTTTGGCGAAAATCCCTTATCGAAATCTGTATGAAAGAACCAACATACTACATACATCATATTGATTTGAATCTGTGTTACCATTTATACGTTGATTTAGTGACTGAATACTACAATACTGATGATTAATTTAAAAAAATACTAATATCACGATAAATGCCATTATATACTGGAAATCTAGACTTAGTATGCAGTGTCTGTGTACAGGTAATACAGTGATCACCAATGACATTATACACAGGAGCTCTGCATATAGTGACATTACACACTCGAGTGCTGTATATATTGTACAGGTTATACAGTGATCAATGACATTATACATATGAGCTCTGCATATAGTGTCAGTATAATGGTAATACAATGATTACTGGTGACATTATACACAGGACCGCTGTATATAGTATACAGTGTATAGCGTCAGTGTACAGGTAACACACTGACTCACCAGTGACATCTCTAGGTGAAGTCCTTCATCTTTGCTCTTCATCTTCATCCAGCACAGACAGCCATCACTTCTTCCAGCCAGGGCTCATCTCTGCAAGAAATAACACAGTTATCTAGAGCACCGCATGCAGAACACATTACTTAAATTTTTCCCAACTTCCACACTACACCAGCACCAGATGAAGAAAAAAAGGTGGTATAGTGTCACTCTTCACAGTAACAGGACCCCCCCCCCCATTTAAAACAGTATCCTCAAAAAATAAAATAAATACATGACTGCAGTAATAATATCCCTTAATTAGCCCCTATGGTAATAATATCCTCCATCCTGGCCCCCGTGTGTCTCATTCCTGGCTCCAGCCATATGTTCTCCCATCCTGCCCTCAGTATCCATTTTAGCCCCATGTGATGTCCCGTGATCCTGCCCCATTTGTCCCGTGATCCTGCCCCATCTGTCCTGTGATCCTGCCCAATCTGTCTCCATTGTATCCATCCTGCACCATGTGTCTCCATTCTGCCTCATGATCCTGCATCCTGTGTCTCCATACTGCCCCATGATCCAGCCCTATCTGTCTCCATCCCGCCTCATGATCCAACCCATCTGTCTCCATCCAGCCCCATGATCCTGCCCCATGATCCTGCATCATGTGTCTCCATACTGCCCCATGATCCTGCCCCATCTGTCTCCATTCTGCCCCATGATCCAACCCATCTGTCTCCATCCTGCCCCATGATCCTGACCCATGTGTCTCCATCCTGCCTCATGAACCTGCCCCCTGTGTCTCCATCCTGCCCCCTGTGTCTCTATCCTGCTCCCTGTGTCTCCATTCTTCCCCCTGTTTCCATTCTTTCCCCCTGTGTCTCCAATCTTGCCCCCTATGTCTCCAGTCTTCACCCTGTGTCTCAATTCTTCCCCCTGTGTCTCCATTCCTCCCCCTGTGTCTCCCATCCTGCCCTCATACTGCTTTCAATAAAAACTAAAGATAAACTTTCTCCTTACCTGGCCGCGCTCCTGCGGCGATGTTCCCTCCATGCAGTTCAAGCGTGCACTCGCTGGTGAACGACAATGACATTATACGCCGGGAATGTGCATTCTGACGTCAGCTGCCAGCCTCCGATTGGCTGGCGGCTTTTAACTATTTCTGTGCAGGCCCGGGCCCGCACGGCAATAGATTTTAACTGAACTTCCTACCACTGGGGCCTGATGACTAGAAGAGACGGGGCCCCATGCGGGCCCCCTCTGGTCATCGGGGCCCATACACCAGACAGGGCAGGCCCTGATGGCGGCCCTGGCACCGACAGATGTTGTGCCAATCTAGAGGCCAGAGTTAATAGTTTGAAAAATGCAATATGTGCTAAAAATAACTGAAATAACCACTAGAGAGCAAAAAACACCGAACATGAGGTCATGATAGAAACCAATACGTGGATAGAAAATTAGAAAATGCTTTATTAAGTTAATGGCAACATAATGTCACACCAAAAAGAAGTATAAAAATGGTGTAGCCTGAACCACCAAGAGAATAGAAAACATAAACAAGTGCTGTCATTGAGGGGTAACCATAGCCAGTCATAGTATGAGATATACTGTGGTCCTAAAAATTAAAGCTTGGGGCAAAAAAAGATGTTAATCTTAGGATGACTACTGAGTAATACAATAAAAGTAAAGACTACATATACATAGCCAGAACGATGCTGTATAAAACGTATGGGGGCAACTAAGCCACGAGGATCATTATATCGATACTTATGGCAGGTAGTGTATAATAATAAAAAAATGTATAATAATAATAGTGAAAAGGGAGTGTTAGGCTTCGGGTTTCTGTAGCTGCACAGCAGAGATCCCGAGCCTTGCCTTCGACAGTCTCCCATTCTTCTCCGGCCGCAGAGGAGGCTGCTCAGCAGACTCTTCGATCCAGGCGCTCTGCTCAGACCAGCGCTGTAGGTTTGGTTGCTGCTGCAATGCATGCTGGCCAGCAGCGAGCTACTCCAGGGACTAAGTCCTCCTTTCGGTCCACTGAGCATGCTCTTGGGACGATCTCTCATTGGAGATCCACATGCTCAGGTCCTTCTTCAGCTCGGATTGGACCATCAGGAAGGTCAGGAAGGTCCCGGAAGGACGCTGCTATAAAAGAGCAGCATGGCCACACGGCCATAGTATAGACTCTTATGCTTATTTGTGTGTATGATGATGGATGCATGTATCTGGTGACTGACTCATTAAGACTCCCCTCCCTTTGATAAGCATGTTGGTTAGGGATTCAGAGTGAGAGTCAGCGCCAATAGGAGGCTATGCTCAAGCCACTGTGCTCCCAGTGGTCTATGCACACTAGCGTCCGACTGTGCCTCCCTGCTTTGGGCACTGTCGTACCGCACCAGGTAGCTTTGACCGCCGTGTGACGCCGTGCGCACCTCTAACGCTTTCCTCCCCGTCCTGGGTGGTTAGTGGTGTCCGCCGAAGCGGCACTGTGTGCACTTGGTGCGATTAAATATATTACTACCTTTTGCTTGCACCGTAGCCGCGGCGCCGAGCGCTGATGGTCTAGAGGAGCTCTAGTCCGGTGTCTCTAAGACAGAGCTCTGTGACCCTAATTAGCGCTCACTCAGCCGAGCTCTGTGAGTTCAACAGGCTCCGGCGTTTGTTTCAGCGGCTCTGTGGACTAACAGAGTTCACCTCTATTCACACTGGGTGAAGTTAACCCACGTGTAAGCAAGCGTTTAGCCACCATCTTGTTCCGCCATTACTCAGCAGCAGGTTCCATCTCTGCACGGTGGACCCCGGCCTGCGAACGTACCTCATATCTCCTTTCATATTATTTGGTGCATTCCACAGTCACTAACAGGGAGCTGTTATGAATGAGTCACCGAAGGAGGAAAAAACAAAAATACAAGCTAAGTCCAGAAAACCGGAGAGGTTGGTAGCTATCGGATTGCAGACCCCTGATCCTATTCACACAACTAACAGTAGCCGTGGGGGGTTCCTACGGTGCCCTAGACCCCTCGTTCACAGCCGGAGAACTAAATAAGCCTAAAAAAAGAAAGGGGAAATCTAAACTGCCCCAGAGCAGACCCCAAAGCAATAGACAGCCCCCAACATGTATTGTCGGTGAAAAGGAGATGAAAACACAAACACAGACAGAAAGACAGGTTGAGCAAGCGATGGGGCCCAACTAACTAAATAGGAAAGGACAGAAAAGATGCTGGCTGCAATCCGCAAAAATTCTGCCAAAATAATGTCCAACTCGTCTGATAGAAAAAAGGCCCTGAAGTCACTAGACTTCAAAAACACTATATCAGCACTCAGGTATATTCTGAAGACTGAGCAACTTGACCAGAGACAAAAATGGATCTCAGCCTGTACCAACAAGGGCAGACAGAACAAAAACACTAAGTAAACAGACAATATCTCATGGAAAAATAAGAGAGCAAATACTTAGCTTTCAGAAGACAGGTACTGAACTGGTTTGCAAGAGCTCAGAGCAGAAAGGATCACCAGCACCCCTGTAGGGCGTTGGCTGCCTTATATCCACTCAGTGATTCCGGGTGTCCAGTCAGGCTCCACCTGTTCAGAGGACAGGTTCTTCCCAACCCAGTCAATTTCACTACCTCTCTTCACCAGCAGAGGGAGTTCATCAGACATCAACGGTGATGGGGAAAATGAACTCACAACAGGGAGCTATGTATATAGGTAGTTACTATTAGCTAGATGGTACACATCAGTGACAGTGTGGGGCCAAGTAGAAGAGGTATAGAGAAACAGAAAAAACAGACAAGCAATGAATGAATGGTAAATTACCAGGATGGTCCAGAATCTAAACTGTGGTGCAAACCCCAATGTGGGTTTTGGATATGATTCTACATCAGAAGGAGATGTTTAGCTAAAAATAACTAGTAGACACTGGAAGCCTACCTGTGCTTCTGTACGTAGGTAGTTCAAAATTCTTTCAGGCGACAAGTCCTTCATGCTACAGTTTTTTGGGAAGAATCCGTAAGAAAACAAAACTATGTGACTTTATGAAAAGACACAGGCACCTGAAAAGTTTGATGTGCACCATCATATTTTTCATACACAAAATGTGATTTTGTTTCTTTTTTATTGTTATTTTATTTAATTTTTAGTTTATATTTGCTGTTTTAAATTTCAATTTTTTATTTTTTTATTTTTTCATTTGGTTTATTTTGTGTTTTTCTGCATTTTTTTCTTTTTTTAAATATTTTATATTTTTTGCCTTTTTGTTTTTTTATTTCACTTTTTATGCACTTTTGCTTGTTGTTTTGTATTTCACTTTGACTGTTTTCATAAATTTGTTGATTTTGATTTTTAGAAAAAATATGTTCTTTTTGTTTTTCTCTTTCATTGTTTCCATAAATTTGTTCTTTTTGTTTTTCTCTTTCATTGTTTCCATAAATTTGTTCTTTTTGTTTTTCTCTTTCATTGTTTCCATAAATTTGTTCTTTTTGTTTTTCTCTTTCATTGTTTCCATAAATTTGTTCTTTTTGTTTTTCTCTTTCATTGTTTCCATAAATTTGTTCTTTTTGTTTTTCTCTTTCATTGTTTCCATAAATTTGTTCTTTTTGTTTTTCACTTTTACTGTTTCCATAAATTTGTTCTTTGTGTTTTTCAGTTTTACTGTTTCCATAAATTTGTTCTTTTTGTTTTTCACTTTTATTGTTTACACAAATTTGTTCTTTTTTTGTTTTTTTACTTTTATTGTTTGTTTACATAAATGTATTGTTTTTGCTCTTTTGAATGTATTTTTTTCACTTTCTTTTCATGCTTTATTTTGTTGAATGTATAATTTCTTTGCTCTGTTTTCTTTTAGTTTATGGATTTGTTTTTGTGTGTTTTATTTTTTCCTCCGCCTTCTCTTTTTTGTCTTTTACCATTTACCTTCAATACCTACAAATCTACACCAACCTTTCTTTAGTACAAACACAACATTGTTTTTTTTTATTATTATTTTTGCAGATATTTCTGCTGATAATAAGCATTTTTTTTTCTGGGTGAAATGCAAATGTCGAAGAATGTGATTCTCTATTGTAATAAAAGAAGTAGCTGGGCTGATTTGCTGACCCAGTGGTACTGCTGTATATAGACTTTTAGGAAAATGGAATCTCAATCACAGCATAGGCTTTCTTTGCCCCAGGCTAAAGAAGGTTTGGAGGTGATGCTGGGAGACGGGGATGAGGGATGTGTTCAGGGAAAACGCAGTTGGTTGGTTTAAGATGCAGCAATATTGTGCTTCATCAGACAGGAGTCGGGTCCTTGGGGAAATTCTTGGGAACACTTAGCTCAAGATAAAAGACTAGTCGCAAGCCGAGGCTCCCACAAGCACAGACCACAATGTAATTCTGCAAATCCGGTTGTATTAGAAAAATATTCAATAGGATGATTTTGGGTGAAGAGCAGACCTAATTAGACAATCGCCCACTGTTCTGCAGAATTATTATAAATAAATGCTATGCGTAATAAAATGGGTAAAACCCTCACGCCAGACAATGACCCTACAAAATAACATCTAACACATATCATAGGTCCTGCGGGGATCGACAGGAAATGCTTTATATAATCCATTGCTGTATTATACTTATCTTAGTGTAGAAAATGTAACCTGAAATCAAGGAGGAACATAAATCTACTATTGATAGATAGACTGAAGGGATAAGATAGATAGATAGATAGATAGATAGATAGATAGATAGATAGATAGATAGATAGATAATAGATATATACACTACCGTTCAAAAGTTTGGGGTCACCCAGACAATTTTTTTTTCCATGAAAACTCATACTTTTATTAATCATATCAGTTGCCAAATGAATGTGAAATCTAGTCCAGACATTGACAAGGTTCGAAAAAAAGATTTTTATTTGAAATAATAATTTTCTCCTTCAAACTTTGCTTTCGTCAAAGAATGCTCCCTTTGCAGCAATTCCAGCATTGCAGACCTTTGGCATTCTAGCAGTTAATTTCTGAGGTAATCTGGAGAAATTTCCCCCCATGCTTCCAGAAGCCCCTCCCACAAGTTGGTTTGGCTTGATGGGCGCTTTTTGCGTACCATACGGTCAAGCTGCTCCCACAACAGCTCAAAGGGGTTGAGAGCTGGTGACTGCGCTGGCCACTCCATTACAGATAGAATACCAGCTGCCTGCTTCCTCCATAAATAGTTCTTGCATAATTTGGAGGTGTGCTTTGGGTCATTGTGCTTTTGTAGGATGAAATTGGCTCCAATCAAGCGCTGTCCACAGGGTATGGCATGGCATTGCAAAATGGAGTGATAGCCTTCCTTATTCAAAATCCCTTTTACCTTATACAAATCTCCCACTTTACCAGCACCAAAGCAACCCCAGACCATTAGGTTACCTCCACCATGCTTGACAGATGGCGTCAGGCACTCTTCCAGCATCTTTTCAGTTGTTCTGTGTCTCACAGATGTTCTTCTGTGTGATCCAAACACCTCAAACTTGGATTCATCTGTCCATAACACTTTTTTCCAGTCTTTCTCTGTCCAATTCAAATTTCAAAAACTGACCTTCACATCCAAGCATAAGCATAGTGTGAACAGGTGCTTAACCTACAGTCACCAACTCGTATACATTCAAACAAAAAAGGAAGCACACTGTAGCGCCATAACATGCAAACAAGAAAAATGAAAAATTAAAAATTAATTGCATTGCTGCATTAGAGGTTTGAAAAATTTAGAAAGTTTAGCGCATAAAATGGCCAAGTTATGTGTACCTGGAAGCCACATTAAGGCATTTCTCGTTTTCCAGGACCCTATCTATGCCAATCCTCACTAAGACTGAAGTCTCCATCTGAATGGGAACCTATGAAAAATCCTCTATTTAGACTGAAGTCTATATCTCTGTGGAGGGGAAGCGGCCCTGCTTTGATTAAAAATGCCTGTGGCTAACAGGTGGAGTGCTCAGTCAGAAGGTAAATGAATACAAATTTCTCTGTCCATAACACTTTTTTCCAATCTTCCTCTGTCCAATGTCTGTGTTCTTTTGCCCATATTAATATTTTCCTTTTATTAGCCAGTCTCAGGTATGGCTTTTTCTTTGCCACTCTGCCCTGAAGGCCAGCATCATGGAGTCGTCTCTTCACTGTAGACATTGACACTGGCGTTTTGCATGTACTATTTAATGAAGCTGCCAGTTGAGGACCTGTGAGCCATCGATTTCTCAAACTACAGACTCTAATGTACTTGTCTGGTTGCTCAGTTGTGCAGCGGGTCCTCCCACTTCTCTTTCTACTCTGGTTAGAGCCTGTTTGTGCTCTCCTCTGAAAGCAGTAGTACACACCATTGTAGGAAATCTTCAGTTTCTTGGCAATTTCTCACATGGAATAGCCTTCATTTCTAAGAACAAGAATAGACTGTCAAGTTTCACATGAAAGTTCCTTTTTCTGGCTATTTTGAGAGTTTAATGGAACCAACAAATGCAATGCTCCAGATTCTCAACTAGCTCAAAGAAAGGTCAAGTTTACAGCTTCTCTAATCAGCCAAACTGTTTTCAGCTGTGCTAACATATTTGCACAAGGGTTTTCAGGGGTATTCTAACCATCCATTAGCCTTCTTACACAGTTAGCAAACACAAAGTACCATAATAACACTGGAGTGTTGGTTGTTGGAAATGGGCCTCTATACACCTATGAACATGTTGCATTACAAACCAGACGTTTGGAGCTAGAATAGTCATTTACCACATTAACAATATATAGAGTGTGTTTCTGAATCATTTAATGTTAGCTTCATTGGAAAAAACTGTGCTTTTCTTTCAACAATTAGGACATTTCTAAGTGACTCTAAACTTTTGAACGACAGTGTAAGATACAGTGGGCAGGGAAGTATTCATTGCAGCCATTTGGTAAATTCAAAAAAGTTCATTTCTTTCTCATTAATGTACACTCTGCACCCCATCTTGACTGAAAAAAACAGAAATGTAGAAATTTTTGCAAATCTATTAAAAAAGAAAAACTGAAATCTCACATGGTCATAAGTATTCAGACCCTTTGCTCAGTATTGAGTAGAAGCACCTTTTGAGCTAGTACAGCCATGAGTCTTCTTGGGAACGATGCAACAAGTTTTTCACACCTGGATTTGGGGATTCTCTGCCATTCTTCCTTGCAGATCCTCTCCCGTTCCGTCAGGTTGGATGGTGAATATTGGTGGACAGCCATTTTCAGGTCTCTCCAGAGATGCTCAATTGGGTTTAGGTCAGGGCTCTGGCTGGGCCAGTCAGGAATGGTCACAGAGTTGTTCTGAAGGCACTCCTTTGTTATTTTAGCTGTGTGCTTAGGGTCATTGTCTTGTTGGAAGGTGAACCTTCGGCCAAGTCTGAGGTCGAGAGCACTCTGAAGAGGTTTACATCCAGTATATATCTGTGCTTGGCCGCATTCATGTTTCCTTCAATGGCAACCAGTCATCCTGTCCCTGCTGCTGAAAAACACCCCAATAGCATGATGCTGCCACCACCATGTTTCACTGTGGGGATTGTATTGGGCAGGTGATGAGCAGTGCCTGGTTTTCTCCACAAATACCACTTAGAATTATCACCAAAAAGTTCTATTTTCGTCTCATCAGACCAAAGAATCTTATTTCTCATAGTCTGGGAGTCCTTCTGGGACTCCTTCAGTGAACTTTGTGCAGGCTTTCATATGTCTTGCACTGAGGAAAGGCTTCTGTCGGGCCACTCTGCCATAAAGGCCCGACTGGTGGAGGGCTGCAGTGATAGTTGACTTTGTGGAACTTCCTCCCATCTCACTACTGCATCTGTGGAGCTCAGCCACAGTGATCTTGGGGTTCTTCGTTACCTCTCTCACCAAGGCTCTTCTCCCACGATTGCTCAGTTTGGCTGGACGGCCAGTTCTAGGAAGACTTCTGGTGGTCCCAAACTTCTTCCATTTAAGGATTATGGAGGCCACTGTGCTCGTAGGAACCTTGAGTACTGCAGAAATTCTTTTGTAACCTTGGCCAGATCTGTGCCTTGCCACAATTCTGTCTCTGAGCTCCTTCGCCAGTTCCTTTGACCTCATGATTCTCATTTGGTCTGACATGCACTGTGAGCTGTGGGGTCTTATATAGACAGGTGTGCGCCTTTACAAATCAAGTCCTATCAGTTTAATTAAACACAGCTGGACTCCAATGAAGGAGTAGAACCATCTCAAGGAGGATCACAAGGAAATGGACAGCATGTGACTTAAATATGAGTGTCTGAGCAAAGGGTCTGAATACTTATGACCATGTGATATTTAGTTTTTTCTTTTTTAATAAATTTGCACAAATTTCTGCATTTCTGATTTTTTCTATCAAGATGGGGTGCAGAGTGTACATTAATAAGAAAAAATAATACACTTTTTTGAATTTACCAAATGGCTGCAATGAAACAAAAAGTGAAAAATGTAAAGGAGTCTGAATACTTTCCGTACCCACTGTAAATAGATAGATAGATACAGTAATAGATATATAGATACTACATAGATAGATAATAGCTATGTAGATAATGATAAATAGATAGATAGATAGATAGATAATAGATAGGAAGATAATGGACAGATAGATAACAGATATATACTGTAGATAGATAGATAATATTAGATAATATATTGATAGATAAATAGATAGATAAGAGATATATAGGGAATTATAGATAGATAATAGATATATAAATAATATATATAGATATATAATAGATTCATAATAGATAGATAGATAATAGATAGATAACAGATAAATAAATAGATTGATAGTAGAAAGATAGATAGATAGATAGATAGATAGATAGATAGATAGATAGATGATAGATAGATAATAGATAGATAGCATGTAGATATATAATAGATACAGGTGCTTCTCACAAAATGAGAATATCATCAAAAAGTGAATTTTTTTCAGTTCTTCAATACAAACAGTGACTCTCCTATATTCTATAGAGTCATTACACACAGAGGGATCAATTTCACGTGTTTATTTCTGTGAATGTTGATGATTATGGCTTACAGCCAATGAAAACCCAAAAGTCATTATCTCAGTAAGGCCTCTTTCACACATCAGGTTTTCGCCGTCAGGCGCGATCCGGCGCTTTTGACAGAAACCGGATCCGGCGAAATGCAATGCCGGATCCGGTTTCCCCCCCATTGACTTGCATTTGCGCCGGATCGCGCCGGATGGCCATGCGTTTCATCCGGTTTTCGCCGGATCCGGCAATGTGTCACGATCCGGCGTCTGGAAAAAACGGCTACTGTAACGTTTTTTGTCTCCGGCGTAAAAGCCGGACACGCCGGATCCGGCGCGTCCGGCTTTTTCACACAATGAAAGCCTATGAGCGCCGCAATGCGCCGGATCCGGTTTTTTTGGTCTGAGCATGCTCAGTAGCTCTGCCCACAAGACATATATAAAAGCAAGACAGTGGGACCCACAGCCACACCCAACATGCCACCCAAGAAAGCAACCAAGCGCAGCAGGAGAAGGCAGGAGACCACTGCAGCACCATCAGCACCACCACCCCAAATGGAGCAGCAAATGGAACATGCTGAGGAGGGGAGGCCAGCAGCAGATGAGAGACGGTAATTATCAAATCCCCCATTCCTCCAAACTAGGGCTATTGAATATCAAGATATTCATTGACCCTTTGTTTCTCTTTATTCAACAGCCGCCCAATAGATGCAGCAGCAGCAGCAGCAATGGCAGCAGCTGGAACACCACCCACAGGCATGGAGTGTGGCCACCAGGAAGACAGCACATCATCTTCTGGGAGCCCTCCCTCGCATCGTCAGCGTTTGACGGTAAGTTTTTATTTCCAAAATCCATCATCTCTGTAATATATGTCTATTCATTGCCTTTTATTTCAAAACAGGATTCACAAGATGAAGAGGAGCTCCCAGAAGAAGAAGGAAGGGGTGGACAGACACTTGGAGTGGGCTCACAATTGGTAAGTTTTTTGCATCAAACACAACATCACACTACACACAACACATAGAAAACAATGTTCTGCAGACCACACACAGCAAACAAATGCCTACATCCAAAGACATAACATTTTTTGTTTTCTTCTCTAGTCTTCCCAATCTGGTGCTCGGCCAAGAGGTCCTCGCAGTGCCTCCCAGGGTCGTCGGCGACAGCAACGCGGCGGTCACCAGCGTGTAAGTATAAATATTTTTGCTTTGTTTTTTTGCACTTTTTATTTCATTTCTTTTGTGGAGGCTAATTATGTTATTTTTGTCTTTTTCTTTAACAGCCTTCACAGCGTGCTCCCGACTCTGACGGTGAGGATGGAGGGATTGATGTGGACCACCTCATCGATCTCGTCAGAGAAAGGGAGCCGCTCTGGAATATGGCTGACCGCCGCCATGCTGACCTTATCGTTACCCGACGACTCTGGGAGGAAATCTGTTCGCTCCTTGTGGGCCGCTGGGAGGACCTCGATGTTCGGGCCCAGATTAAAGAGCGTAAGTATATACAGTACCGGTTGCTTGATGTAAACCAGTGTTTCCCGAACTCCAGTCCTCGTGGTCCCCACGGATCATGTGTTCAGGATTTCTATTTACTATGGAAATCCTGAAAACATGACCCCTGGGGACCATGAGGACTGGAGTTTGGGAAACACTGATGTTGTATACTAACCACTTTGTCCTTTCTCGTTTCAGGGAACAGAATTGTGAATCGGTGGCGGTCTGTGAGGGATCGTTTCAAGAAGGAGTTCAATAAAGAGATGCGGGCCCCGAGTGGATCTGGAGGACGCAGGAGCAAGTAAAAGTACGCAGAAGCCCTGTCGTTCCTCCGGGAAACAATGGTCACTAGAAGGTAAATATTACACACCACATGTGAAAAAAAATGTTAGATGTAAAATTTTTTTTTCAGCCAGGGCCATACCATGTCAGTATTTTAATTGTTTTTTTTTCTCTTTATTCCACAGCACGGTGAGCAGCACTCGGGAGCCGGCACGATTGGACCCTTCTGAGGCGATCCCTGAGGAGACCGGCACCGAGGGACACTTCGACCGCCCCGGTACATCTGCACCTTCCCAGCCTTCCCACACATTCGACCCATCTGTCCCATCCACCAGCACAGGAGCATCGTGGCCGCCTACATTACATGAAGCTGCTGGTGAGGAGATCGCTTTCCCTTTACCCCACCCTTCTGCCCCTGCCACCTCTAGTACACCTGCGGGTACTGGGCGGCAGCGGCAGAGGGGTCAGGAAAAGACTTATGCGCCACAGTTCTTGCATCTGAATGCATCTTTCCAGAACTGTCTAAAAGTCTTGTCAGAGCAAATCTCCGCAGGCTATCAGCAGATCAACTCCAGCATTCTGGAGGTGAAGACACTTCTGCAAACCATGCATTCAGAAGCAAGATCTTCGCCAAACCACACCTTTTTCAGGTCTGTTGTGGAGCGCATGGAAACGCTCTCTCCTGCCCAGCAGATGCATGTAATGCATTCATGCCACGCTGCTCTCCAGCAAGTTACCTCCCAACCTCCTCCTCCCACCACAGTAGTTCCTCAACCTGCACCCCCTCCAGCCACTTTCCATCCTCCCCCTCCTATTACATCTACACCCCCTCCAGCCACTTTCCATCCTCCCCCCTCCTATTACATCTACACCCCCTCCAGCCACTTTCCATCCTCCCCCTCCTATTACATACCATCCACCTCCCCAGCACCATCCACCTCCCCAGCACCATCCACCTCCCCAGCACCAGCAACCTCCCCAGCACCAGCAACCTCCCCAGCACCAGCAACCTCCCCAGTACCAGCAACCTCCCCAGTACCAGCAACCTCCCCAGTACCAGCAACCTCCCCAGTACCTGCAAACTCCCCAGTACCAGCAACCTCCCCAGTACCAGACATTTCCCTCTTCCAGCAACCTGCCCCGTACCAGACATCTCCCCACTTCCAGCAACCTGCCCCGTACCAGACATCTCCCCACTTCCAGCAACCTGCCCCGTACCAGACATCTCCCCACTTCCAGCAACCTGCCCCGTACCAAACTCCTTCCCCATACAACTTGCCATCAACATCATCTGCTCCTACAGTCCCTGCCCAACCCTCCACTCCACCACCCACCACCTCTTCTGCTTCCCACATGTCCACCCATTCTGTAGTTTTTTCCACACCTTCACCTCTAACTGTTCCTTCCCCACCACGATCCCAGTCCTCTCTCCACACTCCCAGTGTTGAAGTGTCCCGCAGCCCCTCCAGCAGTATTTCCACCACACACTACACAGATTTATAATGTGTGTATTTAAATAAAAATGACCAGTTTTATGGTTTCAAAGCTTTATTAAACAAGTTTATTAAAATTTTAAAAAAGTTTACTAAAAAAAACATTTTTCAATAAAAGTTAAATTATTTTACACTGGTTGTCTGTCATTTCTTTCTGCGGCGAAAAAGGTTAAATACAGGGTATTTAAAAGGTGAAATGGTATTCAAAACCAGGTATATAACTGTGGGTAAATTTTAGCTTTTTGCCACAGTTGTGTTCCTGGTTGTGTTTGAAGCAAAGTATTTCACCTAAAAAGTTGTGTTTATTGTTGGTGATTTCCTAACAATGTACACAACTTTTGTTAAAAGGTGAAATACTTTGCATAAAAAACAACCAGGTACACACCTGTGGCCTAAAGCTAAAAATAGTAAGACCATGACAAGATAGCCAACTTTGGTTGGCAAAGGTATATACTGTTGGTCCAGAAGGTACACAAGTTTGGTTAGGGCACAAATCTTTCACACTCTGTCATCCTGCCAGTGTACTCTGCCTTGAGGTGACATAAAGTATATTGCAAAATTGTCCCTCATTACTGAAACCGTCACAGAACTTCTAGTGGTAATGTCATGGTAATCTTGCAAGGTGGTTTCTTCAGAGGTGTCCTCAATGGAAATGGGTTCCTTGCAGAAAACAAAATTGTGGAGTACCACGCACGCTTTGATCACCTCGTCCACAGTTTCTGTCTTGAGGTTGATCGCAGTCAATAGGACCCGCCATTTGGCTGTCAGAATACCAAAGGTACATTCAACCATTCTTCTTGCTCTTGTGAGGCGGTAATTAAAAATGCGTTTTGGTCTTGTCAATCCTCTGCTAGAGTACGGTTTCAAAAGGTGTTCTGACAGCTGGAAGGCTTCATCCCCTACACAGACAAATGGCATAGGTGGACCAGATGTTTGCGGCAGCGGTCTAGGTGGTGGGAACTGGAAGGTGTTTCCATACAGTTTACGCCCCATGGCAGACAGTTTGAAAACTTGAGAGTCATTGGAGCGGCCATAGGCCCCAATATCAACCGCAATAAATTTGTATTCCGCGTCAGCGATGGCCATGAGGACAATTGAAAAATATTTCTTGTAATTGAAATATTCCGATCCCGATCCAGCTGGCTTTACAATGCGGATATGTTTCCCGTCCACAGCGCCCAAGCAGTTTGGAAACTGACATATCTGTTGAAACTTGTCAGCAATTTCAATCCACCTCTCTGTTGTGGGCTCTGGTAAAAACTCTTCAGCTAAGGAGTCCCACAGTGCACGGCATGTGTACTTCACTATTCCAGATATGGTGGAAATCCCGAGTCTGTACTGGAAATGCAGTGACGAAAGGGATTCTCCAGTTGCAAGAAATCTGTGGGGAATTAAAAAACAATAAATTAGTTTTAAATCACAGCATTACATACCAAAACTGACCTATAACACTTGGAGATACAAACTACCACCAACAAGATTGCAGTGAAAGTGTGCTCTGATGCGAGCATATCCAATAAATGTGGCTTACCTTAAAGTCACCATCAGACGCTCTGCGGGTGAAACAGAGAAGCGGCAATAGGTGTCCGCTTTTCTTATGAGGTGTGCAATGCGCTCCACCAAGTAATCAAAATTCTCCATTTTCATCCTAACATATCCAAAAAATTTATCCGGGTTTCGTCGAAGGTCCATGCAGAGTGTAGAATAGACCCCACGCGTCATTCTCTTGGCTGTGATGGGGTGGATCCACAAACGTCGTCTACGATGCCTGATGCGCTGCTGTCTCGCTCTCTCCTTCTCCAGAACAATCACCCTCAAATGATTCGCCTCCGCTATAAAATCCGCCAAATTCTTCAAAATATTTCCAATGACAACATCCATCTTCGCCAGTAACTTGCTCTTCTCTCCAACCTGCACTTTCTCCTCTACAACCTGTCAAAGAAGGGCTGTAGGAACATGCTATATATAGTTTTCCAGTAGCCAATCCCGTTCGGAAGGCCACAAGGGTCAATTTTAAAAACCGGATCCGGCGTAATCCGTCGAAAAACGGATAGAAAAACGGATGAACCGGATGAGACGGATCCGGTTTTGTCTGTCAAGAAAAAGACGGATCCGGCAGAAAACCGGATCCGTCACATCCGGTTTTACGAAACATTTGCCGGATCCGGCGTTCCGGCACGACGCCGGATCGCGCCTGACGCCGAAAACCTGATGTGTGAAAGTAGCCTAAATTAGAATACTTTATAACATCAGCTTGAAAAATTATTTTAATATCCGAAATGTTGGCCTCCTGAAATGTATGATCAGTAAATGCACTCAATACTTGGTTGGGGCTCCTATGGCATCAATTACTGCATCAATGCGGCGTGGCATGGAGGCGATCAGCCTGTGGCACTGCTGAGGGGCTATGGAAGCCCAGGTTGCTTTGATCGCAGCCTTCAGCTCGTCTGCATTGTTGGGTCTGGTGTCTCTCATCTTCCTCTTGACAATATCCCATAGATTCTCTATGGGGTTAAGGTCAGGCAAGTTTGCTGCCAGTCAAGCACAGTGATACTGTTGTGTGTATACCAGGTATTGGTACTTTTGGCAGTGTGGACAGGGGCCAAGTCCTGCTGGAGAATGACATTTCCATCTCCAGTAAGCTTGTCGGCAGAGGGAAGCATGAAGAGCTCTAAAATTTCCTGGTAGACGGCTGCGCTGACTTTGGTCTTGATAAAACACCTACACCAGCAGATGACATGGCTCCCCAAACCACTGATTGTGGAAACTTCACACCAGACCTCAAGCAGCTTGGATTGTGGCCTCTCCACTCTTCCTCCAGACTCTGGGACCTTGATTTCCAAATGAAATACAAAATTTACTTTCATCTGAAAACAACACCTTGGACCACTGACAACAGTCCAGTTCTTTTCCTCCTTGGCCCAGGTAAGACGCTTCTGGCGTTGTCTATTGGTCATGAGTGGCTTGACACCAGGAATGCGACACTTGTAGCCCATGTCCTGGATACGTCTGTGTGTGGTGGCTCTTGAAGCAATGACTTCAGCAGCAGTCCACTCCTTATGAAATCCTTTCAAGTCTGCGGTTATCCCGGTTGCTTGTGCACCTTTTTCTACCACACTTTTTCCTTCCACTCAACTTTCCATTAATATGCTTGGATACTGTTATGGTTCTGCAGCACAGGACTAGGGTAGGAGGGGGGAAAACTGACCCTGTACTGCGACTAGGCTGATACCCTATGGGGGAAGAGGTCCCTGAAAGATCTAAGGACTGGGTACCAAAACAGGTCACCTCCTAATAGAAAACAAAGAGAAGAGAAGGCTGCAGAAACAAACTGAAAACAGAAACTAAGACTAGCAGGACCAGAGGTCCCAGCACTGCACTAATTAAACACACAGAAAGCAAAGCTCCAAGCCAGAACTCAAGCGGATTAACACTGCTGTCCAGCAAGGAATAGAAGACAGGTGCAGGTTAAAAAAGGGTGATACCATCACCTGACCCAAGACAAACCCAGCGCGAGTGGAAAAAGACCAGCAGCCAGAACGTTACAAGAAATTGGCGGATAGTCACAAAATGAACAGATTCTAACAGATGCAGCACTCTGAACAGCCGGCTTCTTTAGCAATGACCTTTTGTGGCTTCCCCTCCTTGTGGAGTGTGTCAGTGACTGCCTTCTTGACATCTGTCAGGTCAGCAGTCTTCCCCATGATTGTGGAGCTACTGAAACAGACTAAGGGACCTTTATAAACACATAGGAAGCCTTTACAGGTGTTTTTTGTTATTCCAATTTACTGAGATAATGACTTTTGGGTTTTCATTGGCTGTAAGCCATAATCATCATCATTAACAGACATAAACACATGAAATAGATCACTCTGTGTGTAATGACTCTATATAATATAGGAGAGTCACTTTTTGTATTGAAGAACTGAAATAAATTAATTTTTTGATGATATTCTAATTTTGTTAGAAACACTTGTAGATAATAGATAGATGATAGATAGATGATAGATCAATCTTGAACCTGTAGAAAAATCAGCAATACTCCAAAGTTAGACAAATGAGATTCTGCTTTGATTTACACACCTCTCTTATTGAAAGATAGACCGCCACTGATCTGCTAATGACCTTTTCTGAGGACAAGACATTGATATCAAAGTTTTGCACAACCCTTTTAAGTTTAGAAAAGCTTTAACAAAAAAAAAAGAGTCCTGTCCCTCCTCCGCAAAAAAATTTTTTTTAATTAAAATATATTATATTTTTAAAATAAAAGTAATTCACTATGTAAAATGTTATATTGACTAGTGATTAAAGCATAACAACCTGTAGAATAAAGGTAAGTTGTTACAGCTCTTGTAATCTGGTCACACTAAAATTATAGAGCATAAAAGTAAAAAATATATATTCATATATTATACATATCTACAAGTGGTGCAATTAAAGGTACAATTTGTCCTGCAAAAAATAAAAATAACTATATCAACAAAAATATTAGCATTTTCTGGCCCTTGGAATGAGAAGATGGAAAAGAAGGAAAACTTGCTGCTTCTCTCTTTTTAACGTAGGATGTATAGGTATCGAGTGTGGCTGTATGGAGCAGGCTCAGGAGTTGAGCCTGCACCATATACAGTGGGTGCTGGCTGTGTTTTACAGTCAGCATCTGCCGTCAAGAGCTGTAATTGGAGCTACTTTATATCCCTGCTGTTTAAGCATTCATTTTGGTGTCCATCTCACCGTATAACACGTCAACGAGATCCCAGAAAAGCGGTGGGTTGGGAGCCATCATTGCCGCCATGTTGGTGCTGCTATGAAGCCCAGTTTGTCATCAGCAATATTACTAAATCTCACATTACTATAGTATTGCGGTATATAGTAGAACCCATTAAACAATAGCAGCTCCAAGTTCCCTAAAGGAACTAAGAAATAAAGTATATAATTAATTTGAAAAAAAATTAAAACAAATAAAAAAATGATTACTGCTTTTTTACTAATTAAAAAACAATGACAATTATAGAAAAGATAATCATGTCTGTAAAAGTCTAATCTATCAAAATATAAAATGATTTAAATAATATAATACCCCCAACAAATAAACTCCAGAATTGCTATTTTTTTGGTTGACATGCTTCCTCCCAAAAATGTAATAAAAATCTATCAAAGCCTCGTATGTATGTAACGGTCGGCCAGGGCAGCAGTCATGGCCGAGGTTTGCGGTATCTGTGCCCTGGCCTTCCAATACAGAAAAATCACTCTTCACTATCAGCTTACTTGCCTTTCCGTCCCCTGCGCCATCAGGGTCTGTTCTCCATTCTTTATGGTCACTTCCAGCTGCTTCTGAATAAACAGAGACACAGTCCAGGTGCAACTCGAAATGCAGAACTTTACTTTCATGACATCGCAGCTCATACAGATTCGTTACATTATCGACAGCTTGTACATTACACGTTACCTCATTTTTCTCTGCACTCCTCTCCCTGTCACACTGCAAGCTCCCAGGTAGGACCATTTCCAACGGCTCCTCAGTGTCCTCCCTGGCCAGCCTCACTGCATATCGGTGTTCCCTCAGCCGTTTCACCCTGGTTCTGAGGGCATCAGCCCAAGCAATGACCTGCCACATGGTGAGCGACCTGTCCTGTTGTGCTGCTGTGACTTCTCCTGTAGCCCAAGTTCCTGTAGGTGCTGTCGCCACTATGCTGTCCCACTGACTCTGGATGGCTGGGTTCCTCCTTAAACATTGCGGGGCTCTGAGTAGCTCAGGCATTTAGCCCGCCTGAGCAGTTTGAGCTACCTAGCACTGACTTACTCTATACAGAAACTATTCCTGCCTTACACCCAGCTAGCCCCTCCTACCCATAACTATTTACTGTGGGGAAATTTATTTCTACAAAATGAACTGGAATGCCCCCCATCTAGTGGCCAAACATGTACACTACACTTTCCCTAGAAATAGCATTAATACCTTACATTACATACAATATGTACACAAGGATCTGGACGGTATAAACAAATAACCGCTTTTTTACATCCCCTTACATGTACCTAAAAGTGGAATCAGTAAAAAGGAATAAACTATTCATCTCTATTGACAAAGACATTAAAAAGTTACAGTGCTAAGAAAATGGCAACATAAATCAAATTTTTTTTTCAAAATTTTGGATTTTTTTTTTAAATATATAAAAAAATCTTACAAGTTTGGCATCACCATACTCGTATTGACCTTAATAATCACATTGCCAGATCATTAGTCTTGCACATTCTCACCTATCCTGAAAAACGTCCCTTTGGAGTGGAGCCGTTACAGACATGTGCAACACGGCTACATTCATTGCCTATGGGAATGCTGGAAATGGTGGAGCAATGGACTCAGCTATCCTTAGTAGTCCCATAGAAGAGTTCTGGCGCCATTCCATTCTTGGAGTCAGACAAGAGTCAGCAATAGTGCAAGTTCCACCACTTAAAAAGATGAGAGGCGTCTGTAATTTACAGACTAGGTCCCCCCGCGTGGTTCTGGGATTTTTGCTCACCGTTCTTGTGATCATTCTGACCCCACGGGGTGGGATTTTGCGTGGAGCACCAGATCGAGGGAGATTATCAGTGGTCTTGTATGTCTTCCATTTTCTAATTATTGCTCCCACAGTTGATTTCTTCACTCCAAGCTGGTTGGCTATTGCAGATTCAGTCTTCCCAGCCTGGTGCAGGGCTACAATTTTGTTTCTGGTGTCCTTTGACAGCTCTTTGGTCTTCACCATAGTGGAGTTTGGAGTCAGACTGTTTGAGGGTGTGCACAGGTGTCTTTTTATACTGATAACAAGTTTAAACAGGTGCCATTACAACAGGTAAAGAGTGGAGGAAAGAGGAGACTCTTAAAGAAGAAGTTACAGGTCTGTGAGAGCCAGAAATCTTGATTGCTTGTTTCTGACCAAATACTTATTTTCCACCATAATATGTCTGTTTTTTTTTTCATTTTATTTGCAATGTGATTTTCTGGATTTTTCTTTCTCAGTTTGTCTCCCATAGTTGAGGTCTACCTATGATGTAAATTACAGACGCCTCTCATCTTTTTAAGTGGTGGAACTTGCACTATTGCTGACTGACTAAATACTTTTTTGCCCCACTGTAACTGTTAATTTTGGTGATAGCCCTTTAAGTATTTTTACAATTTGTCTACTCTTTTGTATGTCCAATGGGGAGAAGGTGGATAAAATGTTATTCTGCAAAATAGTACCAAAAAAAAGGTTATCCTCTTTCCATAGGGTAAGAGGAAATTTACAAATCACCAGGGGTCTGACCGCTGGAACTCAGCTCAATCCCAATAAGGGGTTCCGACTCTATTGATTGTCTGTGGAAATGACAGAGAAACCTGAGTCCTGCAAGTGTAATTCAAGTTACAAATATTTTTGATATACTATGTGGAAAAAAGTATGTGCCCCCTCCACATTACACCTTCAAGAGCTTTTCTGACCTCCCATTCTAAATCCATAGACTTTAATTAGAAGTCGGCATCTCTGCAGATATAACAGCTCCTGCTCTTCAGGGATGCAGTCAGGGAGTAACATCCTCCTGGAATCACCAAACCCAGACTCCATTATCAGACGCAGATAGATAAGTGCGATTTGTCACTGCACAGAACATGTTTTGCTCTAAAGTCCAGGTGTAGAGGCTTTACACCCCTCCATCCAAAGCTCCATGTTGTGCTTGGTGATGTACGGCTGCATGCAGCTGCTCGGCCACAAAGCTCCTGGCAGGGGTGCACTGATTGTGCTGATACCAGAAGAGGCCAGGACTCTGCAGTTATGGGGTCAGCAGATCGGTGGTGACTTTTGTGCCCTTTGCTACTCAGCACTACCCCCCCCGCTCTTTAATGTTACGGGGTCTTCACTTCGTGGCTGAGTTGCTGAGGTTCCTTCTACTTCTCAATAGTTTCACTCACAGGTGATGGGGGAAGATTGAGTAGGGGAAATGTCATGAATGGACTTATTACCCCAGTGTCTCCAATTACGGGACCATGATGGTATCAGTGAACTCCTTGCCACCTGCTGATCTGTCACATGATAATAAAGGCAGATGGCATGGCGGAAGCCGAATGTTACAGACCGAGGAGTGAGGTGCTAGAAGTTACGCCCCGGTGGCGAGGGACCAGATGTTATACACCAAGGGGAGAGGGGCTGGATGGTATACACTGGGTGCGAGGGGCCAGATGTTATACACTGGGTGCGAGGGGTCGGATTTTATACACTGGGGGTGAGGGGCCGGATGTTATACGATGAGGATGAGGGGCTGGATGCTATACACCAGAGGCAAATATTTGGTTGCTATACAATGGGGCAATGGGTTGGATATTATACACCAGGGGCGAGGGGCCAAATGTTATATGCTAGAGGGCGAGGGACCGGATGTTATACACTGGGGGAGAGGGGCCAGATGCTATACACCAGAGGCAATGGTTTGGTTATTATACACTGGGGGTGTGGGGCTAGATGTTATACCCTGGGGAGAGAGGCCAGATGTTATACCCCGGGGGCGAAAGGCCAGATGTTATACACTGGTGGTGACGGGCTGGATGCTATACACCAGAGGCAATGGTTTGGTTGTTGTACACTGGAGGCGAAGAGGCCAGATGTTATACACTGGGGGAGAGAGGCCAGATGTTATACCCCGGGCGTGAGAGGCCGGATGTTATATACTGGGGGGTGAGGGGCCAGATGTTATACAGCAGAAGAGAGGGGCCAGATGTTATACACTGGGGCAGTGGGACTTGATTTTCAGGATTTCGATGTGTAACTCAATACCTTAGGCCACATAGTTTACGCTGTTGCCTTGTAAATGTATTCTTTATCAGGTCCAGAGACCACTACTGATAGTTAATGCTTGATTGTGCACAGTTTGATGTACAGCCTTAATAGAAAGTCTACGGGGTCTCGAACATAAGATAAGCGCTTCCGCCTCCTGGTTTAGATTCCCACGATTCCATTTTACTTTTTCAATCAAGAAAGAGCTTGAAATGAGTTGGCTGCAGTCTTCGGAGATCTCAGAGTTTTACAGATGTCATTTTAGGGTTTCTGGAGTACTTCAATTTGTGAATCAATTCACTGCGAATCAATTTTTTTTGAAAAATTGAGCAAAGCCAACAAATGTACATTGTAAAAAAATGTGCTCATTGCTATTATTAAGGTGGCTGCCAATACAGGCATTGTGGGGGTTGTGCATGGATCTATCATGAGAAGTTGGAAAATGAGCCATTAGTATTTTACAGTACAGATAGTGTCCGTCGGGATTTTCACCGGACACATCCTTCCTCTTGGAAGGTAAGGGTTCCCGGAAGTAGGACAGGAAGCTTTCAGCCATGAATTTATGGGCTGGATGTTCATACTGGAAGTTCTGTCTTTGGCAGAGGTGTTGTTGTACCATAAGCAACCAATTTAATGTGCATGCTCTAATATTTATTCTATAATCTAATGGTGGCTCATGTTTGTAGTGCCCTGTCCAAGGCGGCCCATTAATTGTGTGCTTTGTCCATTGCGACCGATTACTGGTGTTTAATTGCTTTGTGTCACACCGCGATGATTCAGTGTCATAACATCCATATCAGGGATCCAAAGATTAGACTTTTAACAAAAACCTTTTTAGTCTGTACTAGAGGCCTAATAATCAATGTCTGGCTTTGTTGTTTTTTATTAAAGTGTTCAAAATTGTTTAGATTATTATTATTATCCATGATGGCCTAAGCATATAATTTGAAAGAAACTGGATCCAGTGGATTGTGCTGTTGGCTGATCCGCAAATTAAACAATGGAACATTGCTCATGCGAATTGTGACAGGGGGGATGATTACAAATATAAAGCAAAATTGTCAATGAAAAAGTCTTGGGTGTAAGGATGGAAAGCAAACTATACTTTACTATTACTTGGCAAAAACTTTTTCAAAGTAGGAGGAAGGAGTGAAAATAGCAGTAAATTAGTGCTGTCACTCATTTTTCCCAGGTCCAGAACCAAGCCCTCTGTCTCCTTCTTCAGGTAAGATCCCTGAGATACGATAAGTTGATAAGCTCCTTCTTCCTATAAGATCCCTGAGATAAGATAGTTTGGATCAGCTCCTTCATTAGGTAAGATCCCTGAGATAGGATAGGTTGGATAAGCTCCTTCGCCAGGTGAGATCCCTGAGAAAGAATAGGATGGATAAACTCCTTCTTCAGGTGTGATCCCTGAGATGGGATAGGTTGGATAAACTCCTTCTTCATATAAGATCCCTGAGATAACATATGTTAGATCAGCTCCTTCTTCAGGTAAAATCCCTGAGATAGGATACGTTGGATAAACTCCTTCTTCATATAAGATCCCTGAGATAAGATAGGTTGGATCATCTCCTTCTTCAGGTATAATCCCTGAGAAAGGATTGGATGGATAAACTCCTTCTTCAGGTGTGATCCCTGAGATAGGATAGGTTAGATCAGCTCCTTCTTCAGGTAAGATCCCCGAGATAGGACAGGTTGGATCAGCTCCTTCTTCAGGTGGGATCCCTGAGAAAGGATAGGATGAATAAACTCCTTCTTCGGGTGTGATCCCTGAGATAGGACAGGTTGGATAAACTACTTCTTCATATAAGATCCCTGAGATAAGATAGGTTGGATCAGCTCCTTCTTCAGGTAGGTTCCCTGAGATAGGATAGGTTGGATCAGCTCCTTCTTCAGGTGGGATCCCGGAGAAAGGATAGGATGGATAAACTCCTTCTTCAGGTCAGATCCAAGAGATAGGAGAGGTTGGATCAGCTCCTTCTTCATATAAGATCCCTGAGATAAGATAGGTTGGATAAGCTCCTTTGCCAGGTGAGATCCCTGAGAAAGAATAGGATGGATAAACTCCTTCTTCAGGTGTGATCCCTAAGATAGGATACGTTGGATAAACTCCTTCTTCATATAAGATCCCTGAGATAAGATAGGTTAGATCAGCTCCTTCTTCAGGTAAGATCCCTGAGATAGGATAGGTTAGATAAACTCCTTCTTCATATAAGATCCCTGAGATAAGATAGGTTGGATCAGATCTTTCTTCAGGTAGGATCCCTGAGATAGGATTGGTTGGATAAACTCCTCCTTCATATAAGATGCCTGACATAAGATAGGTTGGATCATCTTCTTCTTCAGATGAGATCCCTGAGAAAGGATTGGATGAATAAACTCCTTCTTCAGGTGTGATCCCTGAGGTAGGATAGGTTGGATAAACTCATTCTTCATATAAGATCCCTGAGATAAGATAGGTTGGATCAGCTCCTTCAGGTAAGATCCCTGAGACAGGATAGGTTGGATCAGCTCCTTCTTCAGGTGTGATCCCTGAGAAAGGATTGGATGGATAAACTCCTTCTTCAGGTGTGATCCAAGAGATAGGAGAAGTTGGATCAGCTCCTTCTTCATATAAGATCCCTGAGATAAGATAGGTTAGATCAGCTCCTTCTTCAAGTAAGATCCCTGAGCTAGGATAGGTTGGATCAGCTCCTTCTTCATATAAGATCCCTGAGATAAGATAGGTTACATCAGCTCCTTCTTCAGGTAAGATCCCTGAGAAAGGATAGGATGGATAAACTCCTTCTTCAGGTCAGATCCAAGAGATAGGAGAAGTTGGATCAGCTCCTTTTTCATATAAGATCCCTGAAATAAGATAGGTTAGATCAGCTCCTTCTTCATGTAAGAACCCTGAGATAGGATAGGTTGGATAAACTCCTTCTTCATATAAGATCCCTGAGATAAGATAGGTTAGGTCAGCTCCTTCTTCAGGTAAGATCCCTGAGATAGGACAGGTTGGATCAGCTCCTTCTTCAGGTGGGATCCCTGAGAAAGGATAGGATGAATTAACTCCTTCTTCAGGTGTGATCCCTGAGATAGGATAAGTTGGATAAACTACTTCTTCATATAAGATCCCTGAGATAAGATAGTTTGGATCAGCTCCTTCTTCAGGTAAGATCCCTGAGAAAGGATAGGATGAATAAACTCCTTCTTCAGGTCAGATCCAAGAGATAGGAGAAGTTGGATCAGCTCCTTCTTCATATAACATCCCTAAGATAAGATAGGTTAGATCAGCTCCTTCTTCAGGTAAGATCCCTGAAATAGGATAGGTTGGATCAGCTCCTTCTTCAGGTGGGATCCCTGAGATAGGATAGGTTGCATAAACTCCTTCTTCAGGTTTGTTCCCTGAGATAGGATAGGTTGGATAAAATACTCCTTCGGATAAATACTTTAATTTTTTAAGACGTGTTTCGGAGATACCTGACTTTATTAAAAACAACACGTTGTGGAGATAGCCATATTTATTATTAAAAGCTCAAAAAATGCCTAGTGTGAACTTAGCCTTACTGTGCAATACCAGACACAGACCATGAACAGGTATAGCGTTGTTTTTAGCAGAAAGCAGAATATTTTTTCTATTCCTAACAACCCCTTATATTGCTTGAACCAAATTTAGGTTTTGGGGGGTTTGCTTTTTAGGGGGCAATTTTTAGATTGATTATCTGTCCATTAATTTGACTTAAATTGAGCCTCAGTCATCTGACGGAATTGATTAAAAAGAACCTGTCACTTGCCATTAATGTGTAATTTCTACCTGGTGTAAATGTCGCTGTTCTCCTGAATCCAGTGATGTTTTTCTTTTGTTTCTGCGCTTCTCTGTTCCTGAGATATGGCCTCCTCTTCACCTTTACATAAATCTAATCTTATATGCCAACTGGGTGTGGTCCCCAATAAGACTGCCCCAGAAGAGCAAACAACCACGCCCAGTTGTTGGAAAGCAAGACTAGATTTATTCTCAGGTAAGAGGAGGCCATATCTCTGGAACAGAGAGGCTCAGGAAGAAAAGAAAAACATGGCCGGATTCAGGAGAACAGCGGCGTTTACACCAGGTAGAAAAAATAATAACAATTTTTAATATTTATTTTAGAATACATATTTATATCAAGTCAGGGATTCTCTAAAAGGGGGAGATTTACACTGGGCTGATATATACAGACTTACATTAAAGTGAATGTGACTGGGCAGCAATACCATCCACAACCTGTAATCAAGGGTGGCAGTGTTTAAACGCAATTACTGACACTACAGCCATTTTTGACTGCTCTTCCCACACTCACTCTGACTAAAGTTTATTTATTTTAGCTTTGTCATGTACTGTGGCGTTAAAGGCAGTCCTGTGACTGCAGAGCCCCCAGATGGGGGTGATAGTTGCCCCAGACCGAGTAGTGGACGTTGATGCCAGGCTCCACTGTTGTGGATGATTTAATAACGCTCCCCTCCTATACAGCACAACGGTAACGCAGATTAGCAATTCATTATCCATAAAAAAAAAAAGATGATTTGAGCTAATCCCTTCATCTACTATGTAAATGCAGGAGACAGAACGGCAAGAAAAGGAAAATAATCTGCACTAAACTCTGATAATGATGACAGCGCACCCGGCGTTAGAAGGAATGTCCAAGTGTTCAGCGACTAATCCCTCCAAGGGTCTGCTGCCTAATGAAGAGTGCTGGAAGAGGGGAGCAGGCAGCTGCTCGTACCGTTATACAGCCGCCTGCGGGCGGGGAACCGGCAGATTGGACGGGAGGCATCCATATTACACCAGAGCTGATGGACTGCGCCACAGCCTGTGCAGGCGCCATAGCCACAGAAAGGGAAACAGGGGCATGGAGAGGTTATAATAGTGTCCATCATGTGAGAAGAAAGGAGGCAGATAGAGATAGATAGATAATGGATAGATAGATAGATAGATAGATAGATAGATAGATATATAGATAGTCGGATAATAGATAGATAGACAGATAATGGATAGATAGATAGAGAGATAGATAATAGATAGATAGATAATGATAGATAGATAGATAGATAGATAGATAATTGATAGATAGATAATTGATAGATAGAAGATAGATAGATAGATAGATAGTCAGATAATTGATAGAAAATAGATAGATAGATAGATAGATAGATAGATAGATAGATAGATAGATAGATAGATAGATAAATCAAGAAAAAAGGGCAGCACTACCAAAATAATACAGCAGGTGCAAAACCTATTCAGCAGTGCCCAAACAGCCAAAATTGACAAAAGGAAAAAAAATAGGCAGCACTCAAATTAAATGTGAAAAAAGTGGATACTTTACTGATCCTCAGATGGCAACGTTTCAACGGTGACCCGTCTTTGTCAAGCTAGATAGATAGATAGATAGATAGATAGATAGATAGATAGATAGATAGATAGATAATGGATAGAATAGATAGATAGATAAATAATAGATAGATAGATAATAAATAGTCAGATAATAGATAGATAGATAGATAGATTGATAGATAGTCAGATAATAGATAGATAGTAGATAGATAGATAGGTAGATAGATAGATAAAAAGATAATAATATATAGATAGATAGATAGATTATAGACAGATAATAGAGAGATAGATAGATAGAATTTCTCAGATGTATATAAAGTTTTTAACTTATTAACTTTCCAACAGTAACCATTAATGAACAAGTGTTTTTTTTCTTGTTGGACACAACAACTAATCCAATAAAACAATTTCACAGGCCGAAAACCGGTCTGTAATGAGCTGAAAGTTCGGTTCTGGTAAATCCAGACTGCACCTAATGCACTTACAGTATCTATATAGTGCTGGCTAATCTAATCCAGAGGATTCAGGTGCATTATTTATCATCATGTTGCATTGATTAATTATGAATTAGATTTTTTTCTTTAGTAAGAGTAAATATAAAATATGTGAGCTTTTCAGAGACCACCTTACAGGACTATTATTGATAGATAGATAAATCGATAGATAGATAATAGATGGATAGATAATAGATACATGGATAGATAGATAATAGATAGATAGATGGATAGATAATAGATAATAAATAGATAGGTAGATAGATAATAGATAGATAATAGACAGATAATAGATAGATAGATAATAAATAGATAGATAATAGGTAGATAGATAATAGATAGATATATAGATAGATAGATAAATAGATAATAGATAGATGGATAGATAATATATAGATAGATAATAGATAGGTAGATAGATAATAGATAGATAGACAGATAATATATAGATAGATAGATAGATAGATATGTCTGGTATGTTTGCATATAGCACACAGTGTAAGTGTAGAGAAAATTAAATGCTTTGTTTTACAGCATGACGATGAGGGATTGCATTGCAGAGCTGTATATGAGGTCTGACTACATTTATGTCTGTATATATAGTGGAATGTTATTAGATCGCTCAACTGCCGGAATTAAAAGAAGCTCAATGTGTAATCAGTAAGATCAGTATTTCGCTTTTGGAGTGGAAAGTTTTCACTACCATTGATTATTATTATTAGTACTAATGTCGGGTTTTCTTGAAAATGAATCAAGTCTTCGATGAAAAGTCACAATCACCCTGATGGAAGAGCTGAAGAGATGTCACAGGCAAGCCACACTCTGAAATGACAATATAACACACAACATATAGCTAGTGTAACACACTGTACACACACAATCACACTCATCGCACTGCAAATACAATAACAGGTGCGAGATACGGTGTATAATACTCTTGAGAAACAATACAATGTATATGCCACACTTCAGATACAATATAACACACACATATCACCCTTCTAAAAATGCAATATATGCATAGAAAGCACATACAGTCACTGCCACACTGCAGATACAGTGGAGACGAGGTGCTGGTGCAGCAGATATTTGGATAGAGCTGGTTCTTGGTTTTTTTTAGTTGTAATTGTAATCGATGATTGAAGATTTTACTGTGGAAGAAAATAAGAATATAGAGAATTTTACAAGATGATGGGACATCAGTTATAACAAGCCTTAAGGTACATGGCATGATACAAATCAATGATAAGACAATTCATTGATGATATATTGTTATTAGTATAGGGGGAAAAACATGAGTTATGGCACACAAAAAAAGATTAAACAAGACAATAAAATGAGTTTTATGATATAACATGTCCTGCAATGTAACATTAGGATGCATGAGAAGCCAATTACACCAAGTATTGCGACAAGGGGTGGAAGGAGTTAGACTAAATCACTAGAAGATCAGATATAAACACACCAAGGACAACATCTGCAAGGAGTTTGTATGTTCTCCCCGTGTTTGCGTGGGTTTCCTCCGGGTACTCCGGTTTCCTCCCACATTCTAAAGACATACTGATAGGGAATTTAGAATGTGAGCCCCATCGGGGACAGTGATGATAATATGTGCAAAACTGTAAAGCGCTGCGGAATATGTTAGCGCTATATAAAAATAAAGATTATTATTATTATATAAAACATTAAGTTCTTGCTTGATAGTGTAGAAGACAAAGACCTTAAAAAAATAGAAAGTTATGGCAATATACATGAGAGTTCTGGTATAAGACATCACTTGTGCCATTCAGTGGGTATATAGCATACCCTTATGACAAAAGTCTGTAGGACACAAAGACATGAAGTCAGGGGGCTATGACATTGCATTTCTCACTTGCTTTGAGGCAAAACCTACAGAAACAGTAGTGAAGTGACATTTCCCAGGATAACAGAGGCTCTCATTTCTGTCCCATTGTTACATAACAGTTGATAATGTGATCCAACCTAGAGGGGGAGATTTGTATAGAAGAGTCCACAGGAGTATCAGTCTTCTATATCACACCTGTATACATATTGATACATTTTACATATATCATCATCACCCTTACAATAGTTTATTGAAACTTGGCACAAACACATTAGTTTGTAAGACAACTCCTGCACCTATAGGAGGCCATACCAACAAAGAAACCAGATGTTGATAAATGTTCTTCATCCTCCTTAAGAAAAGCCTCCATCCAATCCAAGCATCTTCTCCATATTCCATTTTGTACATAGTATTTTTATTTTCTCTGTGTGTGTGTTGAAGCACAGAAGTTGCTTGCAGTCTTGTCTTCTGCTCCTCCTTCTTCTTTCCATTCATGGTGCTCTTCCCTCCTCAGACCTCCTCCTCCTCCTCCTGTTCCTCCTTTTCCTCCTCCTCCTCCTTGTGTTTTATTTGATGAAGTGAAATGGAGCACATTGGCTTGATGAGGCTGCTAATAACACGTAGATCGTGGCTTTTTTTTGCTGTTGACCCCTATGAGGGCTACTGAGGTGCACTTTTTCCATTTCACACAATGAGCCTTTTTGGGCTTCTAGGCGTGTGCCTTTGTCCATTAAGAAGAGGCACTTGAATGACAGCTCCTCCTTAAGACATTTTTTTTTAAGAGTCTAGCCAACCCTCACTTAAACCATGACCCCCTTTTTCCAGCTCGTCTTTTGTTTGCCTGCGGGCCCCTTATTAAGACACCTTCCTCATTTTTTAACACTTGAAAGCGAGACCACATTAACTCCCAATTAAAAAAAAAAAACAGTCTCACTTCTTAATGTCTTGCGGCTGTGTCTCCACTTCTGAGGAGTGGTCTATTATCACAATCCACACAGGCAATTGCTGCCCAGATTCCTTGGTCTACTTCCTTACATTTGCCCCTTTACATTGTATTGCCAACCTGTTTGCTTTGTGTAAAAAAAGAAAATAGAAATCGAACGATGTATCAAAATGTATCAAAATCCGCCGCGTTCCATTCGAACTCGATTCGAAACGATACATTCGGTCTCTTCTGCAGCCGTTAGTTCGCATAAACAAGGCATAAAACAATCGATTTCTTCCCATTATTATCGGACTTGTGTCAATATTTGGATTTATCACTCGCTCTATTTACAAATATCGCTAGATTCCGTTTCCTATTGTTCTTACACCCTAGATTCGGCTTCGACGTTATTATATTTTTCTAACAGGGTCTTGGATGGATTTTTTTTTCTTTAACCCAATAATCTAAGAAGAAAAAAATAATCCTAAAATTCATAATAAAATGCAATAAAATAGAATAAACCTAAGCAGCAAAAAAAAAAAAAGATTAGAAAGAAATGGATAAAATGTCGAAAGATCCCAGAGATCCCTATTAGGGGAAGATACAATATTTATTCCTTGTCTCTTGGGATGAAGCTGCTCTATCTATTGTCCTCCCATTTCTCACTGCTGATGCTTAATTTTCAAAACTTCTATATTGCCAAGGGACCTACGACATCAGCTAAAGAATTATCCAGCAACTACAAAATCTGATCCAGGGAGCTGGTTTTGAGCAGAGGGGAAATTTTTTTTTCTCCTGCAGCTTTTGGAGGGGAGAGTAGGCGAAAAAAAAGAAGGTCTGATCTGGTGCTCCTCTGCAAGCCCTGCATTACCTGCTGGAAAACCTAACAGGAGAAGGATTCTTATAGGAGAAGCTAATTCTATTTCTAAGATATTATCTAGAGAAGAAAGAAAAGGCAAATATGTCAACTTCATTCCCAGGACTGGTTCATGACTCAGAGGTATATTTTATCTTTTTTTTTTTGTTTTTATATGCCAGCTATTATATGTTTATTATGACTCTAACCCCCCACTTTTTAATCCTTCTAGTCAATGAATTATATGGCTTCTCCACAAAAAAAAAAAAAAAAAGTTACAGAAGAAGGAGATGGAAGGAAATTCGTTATGACATCTGTCGTCTGGAATGGCATTCTGCAATACAACAGTTGTTATAACGAAAAAAAAAGTAGGGGAAGAAAATAATCCCTGATAAAGCGCTACAAGCATAGGGGGGCAATGCTTCTATCTCCCAGTGATCATCTCCAA
>NW_027361761.1:5707500-5870000 GCF_039654945.1 Dendrobates tinctorius | reverse complement strand
TGATATAGAGATAGATAGATAGATAGATAGATATAAGAGAGAGATATAGAGATAGATAGAGATAGATAGATAGAGAGAGCGAGAGAGATATAAAAAAAACAAACAAAACACAATACTCACCTCTCCTCCTCGCTCCCACGCTGATTCCGGGTCCAGTGTCAGGAGCTGCCCCCTCTGCCAGACACACAGCGGGTGCGCGATGTAGTGACGTCATCGCGCACTGGCTGTGAGCCAGGAGCAGAGAGGGCTGAGGGCGGCGCCGGCCCTGATGCAGAGCGGCTTACTGGGCTGGGGGCGGGGCCTCTGGGGGGTGGAGACCTGAAATGATATTCACTGCTTCGCAGTGAATATTCATTTCTCTTTAGCAGTGGGGACAGGGGCTCCTGCCTCCTGACACCCGCTGCTGCTCCGCTGGCAGGGGCCCCATAGCAGCTGCATGGTGTGCGACACACCACTGGCTGGGGGCCCCTGGAGCAGCGGGGGCCCTAGGCAACTGCTGGCCCTGTATGCCAGCAGGTGCCAGGGCCCACCAGATGATTCTCCGGTGGGCCAGTCCGACGCTGGGACTAATTAACCCCTTCACGTCCAGTGACACAGCGTATACGTCATGAAAGTCGGTGCCAATCCGACCAATGACGCATATGCTGTGTCATGAGTTTAAAGCCCCCCTGCGGGTCGGGTGACCGGGGTCACTAAAAGGTCACCCGACCCGCAGATATAGCGGGCTTTGTACTTCACCACAGGGGTCGTGGCTTTGCCCCCAAGTGGCTACGATCGCTCTGATTGGCTGTTAAAAGTGAAACAGACAATCAGAGCGATAGTAATATTTCATCAATGAAAATTGATGAAATATTACAATCCAGCCATGGCCGATGCTGCAGTAGCATCGGACATGGCCGGAAAAAGTTACCTGACCCCCCCACACACTGGCTGGTGGGGGGCGATCGGCCCCCGCCACTGAATGACAGCGGCGATGTGCCGCTGCTGTCATCATCTGCCCCCCGCCTTCCTTGTGCTCCCCCCTGCTGTCCGATGACCCCCCTCCTAACCCCCGGTGCTTACCGAGTGCCGCTGTCGCTCCCGGTGTCCCGCGCTCCCGGATCATGGGCGCCGCCATCTTGGAAAATGGGCGCAAGCGCACTGCGCCTGCCCGAATCTGCCGGCTGCAGATTCAATTCATTCATTTTGATCACTCTCACAGTGATCAAAAGGAAATAAAAAGAAATAAACCCCCCCTGTATCACCCCCATAGGTAGGCACTTAAGATAAAATAAAGAAAATATTTTTATTTTTATTTTTCCGTTAGGGTTAGGGCTAGGGTTAGGGCTACGGTTAGGGTTACGGTTGGAATTAGGGTTAGGGTGGAATTATGGTTAGGGTTGGAATTAGGGTTTGGGTGGAATTAAGGTTTGGGTGGAATTAGGGTTAGGGTTAGAATTAGAGTTAGGGTTGGAATTAGGGCTAAGATTAGGGTTAGACTTGTGGTTAGGGTTATAGTTAGGGTTGGGATTAGGGTTAGGGGTGTGTTGGAGTTAGGGTTGTGGTTAGGGGTGTGTTGAGGTTAGGGATGGAGTTAGAATTGAGGGGTTTCCACTGTTTAGGCACATCAGGGGGTCTCCAAACGAGACATGGTGCCACCATTGATTCCAGCCAATTTTGCGTTCAAAAAGTCAAACGGTGCTCCCTCCCTTCCAAGCCCCGACGTGTGCCCAAACAGTGGTTTACCCCAATATATGGGGTATCAGCGTACTCAGGACAAACTGCACAACAACTTTGGGGGTCTAAGTTCTCCTGTTACCCTTGGGAAAATAAAAAATTGGGGGCTAAAATATTATTTTTGCGGGAAAAAAAATGTTTTTTTTATTTTCACGTCTCTGCGTTATAAACTTCTGTGAAGCACTTGGGGGTTGAAAGTGCTCACCAGACTTCTAGATAAGTTCCTTGGAAGGTCTAGTTTCCAAAATGGGGTCACCTGTGGGGGGTTTCTACTGTTTAGGCACATCAGGGGCTCTGCAAACATAACGACGACCGCAGACCATTCCATCAAAGTCAGCATTTCAAAATGTCACTACTTCCATTCCCAGCCCTGACGTGTGCCCAAACAATGGTTCCCCCCCCACATATGGGGTACCAGTGTACTCAGGACAAATTGGACAACAACTTTTGGGGTCCAATTTCTCCTGTTACCCTTGTGGAAAAAAACAATTGTGGGCTAAAAATCATTTTTTGGAGGAAAAAAATTATTTTTTTATTTTCACGGCTCTGCGTTATAAACTTCTGTGAAGCACTTGGGCGTTCAAGGTGCTCACCACACATCTAGATATGTTCCTTGGGGGGTCTAGTTTCCAAAATGGTGTCACTTGTGGGGGGTTTCCACAGTTTAAGTACTTCAGGGGCTCTGCAAATGTAACATGACGCCCGCAGACCATTCCATCAAAGTCAGCATTTCAAAGTGTCACTACTTCCCTTCCGAGCCGCGACGTGTGCCCAAACAGTGGTCCCCCCCCACATATGGGGTACCAGTGTACTCAGGACAAACTGGACAACAACTTTAGCTGTCCAATTTGTCCTGTTACCCTTGTGAAAATAAAAAATTGCGGACTAAAAAATAATTTTTTGAGGAAAAAATATTTTTTATTTTCACCACTCTGCTTTATAAACTTCTGTGAAGCACCTGGGGCTTCAAAGTGCTCACTATGCATCTAGATAAGTTCCTTAGGGGGTCTAGTTTCCAAAATGGGGTAATTTGTGGGGGCGATCCAAAGTTTAGGCACATATAGTTGTGGCCAAAAGTATTGACATCCCTGCAATTCTGTCAGATAATACTCAGTTTCTTCCTGAAAATGATTGCAAACACAAATTCTTTGGTATTATTATCTTCATTTAATTTGTCTTAAATGAAAAAACACAAAAGAGAATGAAGCAAAAAGCAAACAATTGATCATTTCGCACAAAACTCGAAAAATGAGCCAAACAAAAGTATTGGCACCCTCAGCCTAATACTTGCTTGCACAAACTTTAGCCAAAATAACTGCGACTAACCGCTTCCGGTAGCCATCAATGAGTTTCTTACAATGCTCTGCTGGAATTTTAGACCATTCTTCTTTGGCAAACTGCTCCAGGTCCCTGATATTTGAAGGGTGCCTTCTCCAAACTGCCATTTTTAGATCTCTCCACTGGTGTTCTATGGGATTCAAGTCTGGACTCATTGCTGGCCACCTTAGAAGTCTCCAGTGCTTTCTCTCAAACCATTTTCTAGTGCTTTTTGAAGTGTGTTTTGGGTCATTGTCCTGCTGGAAGACCCATGACCTCTGAGGGAGACACAGTTTTCTCACACTGGGCCATACATTATGCTGCAAAGTTTGATGGTAGTCTTCAGACTTCATAATGCCATGCACACGGTCAAGCAGTCCAGTGCCAGAGGCAGCAAAGTAACCCCAAAACATCAGGGAACCTCCGCCATGTTTGACTGTAGGGACCGTGTTCTTTTCTTTGGATGCCTCTTTTTTAATCCTGTAAACTCTATGTTGATACATTTGCCCACAAAGCTCTACTTTTGTCTCATCTGACCAGAGAACATTCTTCCAAAACGTTTTAGGCTTTTTAAGGTAAGTTTTGGCAAACTCCAGCCTGGCTTTTTTATGTCTCGGGGTAAGAAGTGGGGTCTTCCTGGGTCTCCTACCATACAGTCCCTTTTCATTCAGACGCCGACGGATAGTACTGTGAAGGGTTAATACTAAAATCAGAGCTGAAGTTTCGTTTTATCCATTCTCTGAAGGTTTAGTTTCTTCATTTTTGTTGCTGTAAGATAAATTTTTATAATTGGCATGGGCTGTCATGAAACCAGACTGTTCCCATCTGTACAAGATAAGGGAGGCAGGAGTGTAAAACTTTGAAGAATATGCCATTATACTACTCTCTATTTGGATACGGACATATATGTAGTTTCCGGTTTCCTTGCAATATTATTGGCTTATAAAGTGAAATGATGCTATGGGTACTTGAGAACCTTGCATAATTAAGCAAAAGATTATAAAAGATGTGACTAAAATAAAGGGGCTTAGTGATCTGCCTCGATCCTCCCGTACAGAGACCCCAGTCTGCGTGTGGTCATTTGAGTTGCTAGCAACACTGGAATAATTTGGACATCACTGGCTCGACCGTGAAGGGTTAATTTAGCCCTCCCAAAATAGCTACCTCGACAGTACGGGTTGGCACTGTTGTACCCTCGGACTGCAGGGCAGCTTGAACTTGTTTGGATGTTAGTCGAGGTTCTTTATCCAACATCCGCACAATCTTGCGTTGAAATCTCTTGTCAATTTTTCTGTTCCGGCCACATCTAGGGAGGTTAGTCACAGTGCCATGGGCTTTAAACTTCTTGATGACACTGCGCACGGTAGACACAGGAACATTCAGGTCTTTGGAGATGGACTTGTAGCCTTGAGATTGCTCATGCTTCCTCACAATTTGGTTTCTCAAGTCCTCAGACAGTTCTTTGGTCTTCTTTCTTTTCTCCGTGCTCAATGTGGTACACACAAGGACACAGGACAGAGGTTGAGTCAACTTTAATCCATGTCAACTGGCTGCAAGTGTGATTTAGTTATTGCCAACACCTGTTAGGTGCCACAGGTAAGTTACAGGTGCTGTTAATTACACAAATTAGAGAAGCATCACATGATTTTTCGAACAGTGCCAATACTTTTATCCACCCTTTTTTATGTTTGGTGTGGAATTATATCCAATTTGGCTTTAGGACAATTCTTTTTGTGTTTTTTCATTTAAGACAAATTAAATGAAGATAATAATACCAAAGAATTTGTGTTTGCAATCATTTTCAGGAAGAAACTGAGTATTATCTGACAGAATTGCAGGGGTGTCAATACTTTTGGCCACAACTGTAAGGACTCTCCAAACACGACATGGTGTCCGCTAACGATTGGAGCAAATTTTCCTTTCAAAAAGTCAAATGGTGCTCTTTCCCTTCTGAGCCCTGCTGTGCGCCCAAACAGTGGTCCCCAACATATGGGGTACCAGCGTACTCAGGACAAACTGGACAACAACTTTTGTGGTCCAATTTATCATGTTAGCCATGTGAAAATAAAAAATAGCGTGCTAAAAAATCATTTTTGAGGAAAAAAAAATGATTTTTTTATTTTCACTGCTCTGCGTTATAAACTTTTGTGAAGAACTTGGAGGTTCAAAGTGCTCACTACACATCTAGATAAGTTCCTTAAGGGGTCTAGTTTCCAAAATGGTGTCACCTGTGGGGGATTTACACTGTTTAGGCACACAGAGTCTCTCCAAATGCGACATGGTGTCCGATAACGATTGGAGCTAATTCCCAAAAAGTCAAATGGTGCTCCTTCCCTTCCGGACCCTGCTGTGCGCCCAAACAGTGGTTTATGACCACATACGAGGTATCGGTGTACTCAGGAGAAATTGCCCCACAAATATTAGGATCCATTTTATCCTGTTGCCCATGTGAAAATGAAAAAATTGAGGCTAAAAGAAAATTTTTGTGAAAAAAAAAGTACTTTTTTTTACAGATCAATTTGTGAAGCACCTCGGGCTTCAAAGTGATCACTATGCATCTAGATAAGTTCCTTGGGGGGTCTAGTTTCCAAAATTGGGTCACTTGTGGGAGAGCTGCAATGTTGAGGCACACAGGGACTCTCCAAACGCGACATGGCAACTGCTAAATATTCCAGCATATTTTCCATTCAAAAAGTCAAATGGCGCTCCTTCCCGTCCGAGCCCTGCCGTGCACCCAAACAGTGGTTTATGACCACATATGAGGTATCGGTGTACTCAGGAGAAATTGCCCAACAAATTTTAGGATCCATTTTATCCTGATGCCCATGTGAAAATGAAAAAATTGATGATGAAAGAAAATTTTTGTTGGAAAAATTAAAATGTCCATTTTTTCCTTCCACGTTGCTTTAGTTCCTGTGAAGCACCTGAAGGGTTAATAATCTTCTTGAATGTAGTTTTGAGCACCTTGAGGGGTGTAGTTTTTAGAATGGCGTCACTTTTGGGTATTTTCTGCCATATAGACCCCTCAAAGTGACTTCAAATGTGATGTGGTCCCTAAAAAAAATGGTTTTGTATATTTTGTTGTAAAAATGAGAAATCGCTGGTCAACTTTTATCCCTTATAACTTCCAAACAAAAAAAGAGTTTTGTTTCCAAAATTGTGCTGATGTAAAGTAGACATATGGGAAATGTTGTTTAGTAACTATTTTGTGTCACATAACTCTCTGGTTTAACAGAATAAAAATTCAAAATTTGAAAATTGCAAAATGTTCAAAATTTTCACCAAATTTCTGATTTTTTCACAAATAAACGCAAAAATTATCGACCTAAATTTACCGCTAACATGAAGCCAAATATGTCACGAAAAAACAATCTCAGAATCGCTAGGACACTGGTCAGAATTGCAAAAAATGGCCTGGTCATTAAGGTCAAAATAGGCTTGGTCATGAAGGGGTTAATGTATATATTTATTAGGAGGGGAAATTGCTATTTATTGTTGGTGGGGGCGCAGTGGTGAATTATAATTTATATTTGGAATGGTGGATTGCATAATAACTAATTATATATTAATGCTGGGTGCACGTCTGTATTTAGATGTGTAGTGTAGAAGAAAGGGAAAAGTGGGGAATGTGCTCTGGAAGCGGTGCTCTAGGTAACTGTGTTATTTTACGCAGAGACGAGTCCTGACTGAAAAAAATGATGGCGGTCTGTGCTGGATGAAAAAAGAAAAGCAAAGATGAGGGACTTCAGCTAGAGACGTCACTGGTGAGTCAGTGTGTTATCTGTACACTGACACTATATACTATAATCTGTTCACTGTACACTATATACAGAGCGTCTTTGTATAATGTCACTGGTAATCACTGTATTACCTGTACACTGACACTATATATAGACCTCCTATGTATACTGTCACTGGAGATCTCTGTATTACCTGTACACTGGCACTGTATACAGAGCTCCTGTGTATAATGTCACCGGTGATCACTGTATTACCTGTACACTATACACTATATACAGAGCTCCTGTGTATAATATCACTGATGATCCCTGTGTTACATGTACACTGACACTATATACAGAGCTCCTGTGTACAATGTCTCCGGTGATCACTGTGTTACCTGTGAACTGACTCGATATACAAAGCTCCTGTGTATAATGTCACTGGTGATCGCTGTATTACCTGTACACTATACACTATATACAGAGCTCCTGTGTATAATGGCATTGGTGATCGCTGTATTAACTGTACACTATACACTATATCCAGAGCTCCTGTGTATAATGGCATTAGTGTTGTGTTTTTTTTATTAATGATTAGTATTGTAGTATTCGGTCACAATGTGGTGGTAGTATGTGATCTGGTTATGGTTATGATGTGGCCATATTTCTCCCTGTATGTGGTATTATTTGGTGACTATGTAATGGTAATATGTGGTCTGGTCATGGTGTGGAGGTATTTGTTCCTTGTATATGGTATTATACGGTAACTATATCAGTTATGGTACCATATCTAAGCAGTAACCTTGGTTCTGGTACAGTATCAATGTAGTAATCTAGATTCTGGTACAATATGTATGCCGTAAGCTTGGTTCTGCTTCCGTACTTTGTAGTAGACATAGTAAGCTCTGTTCTGCTCCCATATCTCTGTAGTAAGCTCTGTTCTGCTCCCATATCTCTGTAGTAAGCTCCGTTCTGTTCCCATATCTCTGTAGTAAGCTCAGTTCTTTTCCTATATCTCTGTAGTAAGCTCCAGTCAGTTTCCATATCTACGTAGCAATCTAGGCTCCGGTCTTGTGTCTATGTAGTCAGCTTGCTTCTGTTACATTATCTAAGTAGGCAGCAAGCTTGGTTCTGCTCCCATATATATGCAGCAAGCTCTGTTCTGTTCTCATATCTATGTACCAGCCTGTTTTTAAAGCCTGTTATCTCTGCTGCTTTAATGCAGCAGCCAGAGATAAGCAGGGCAAAAGCACCGCAACTGGAGGGCCACTGCCTTGTGATTGCCCCCCCGGGCTGAAAAGTGCCAGCAAGCCCCTGGGTTCAGGTCTGGAGATTGGGCTGGCCATGACAGGGATTTGATGTGGTGGTCCTTCATCCACACATTGATTGACCTAGCTGTGTGGCATGGCACATTGTCCTGCTGGAAAAACCAGTCCTCAGAGTTGGGGAACATTGCCTGAGCAGAAGGAATCAACTGTTTTTCCAGGATAACCTTGTATGCGGCTTGATTCATAAATCCTTCGCAAAGAATAACCTGCCCAATTCCAGCCTTGCTAAAGTATCCCCAGATCATCACCGATCCTCCACCAAATTTTACAGTGGGTGCAAGACACTGCGGCTTGTACGCCTCTCCAGGTCTCCATCTAACCATTAGATGGCCAGGTGTTGGGCAAAGCTGAAAATTAGACTCATCAGAGAAGATTACCGTATTTTTCGGACTATAAGACGCACCGGACCATAAGACGCATCGGACCATAAGACGCACCCCTATTTTCAGAAGGAAAATAGGGAAAAAAATAATAATGTGTCAAATGGGGGTCCGTCTTACAGTCCGAATTCAGCTTACCTGGGAAGGGATCCGGCACAAGTGGAGAAGTAGTCACAGGGGTCATTCAGTGGTCCAGGCTTGTGAGGTGGCGGCGGCTCTGTGCTGGGGCAGCTGCGCTGGGGCTGGGGCGGGTGGGCTGTGCTGGGGCAGCTGTGCTGGGGAAGGGGCAGCTGTGCTGGGGCAGGGGCAGCTGTGCTGGGGCTGGGGCAGCTGTGGCAGGGGCAGCTGTGCTGGGGCAGGGGCAGCTGTGCTGGGGCAGGTGGGCTGGGGCAGGGGGCAGGTGGGCTTGCCGTGCACTTCACCCCAGCTGACATTTTCCATTCCTTTTGTAGGTCACTTGATGTCATCCTGCGGTTGCCAAGTGACATTCGAATAAGATGACGGTCATCCCGGTCAGTGGAGAGTCATTTTTATCCTCTGCCGGTCTGTAGCTTTGTTGTCCCCAATGTCTGCTGCTTGACCTTGTTGTAATGGACTGCTGTCTTAGAAATTTTAAGGATGGAGGCAACATGATGCTCATTGTATCCCTCTGCTAGTAAATCGAGAATTGAACCCTTCTTTTCCTCACTCAACACTTTTCAACTCCTTTGGCATGGATAAAAGTTATTTTTTCATTCCTATTACTTTTGGGATATTACTAGCACTTGTTCTGCCATCCAGCTTGTCCTATTGCAAAAGGATTGTGAACACCACAGCTGTGGTTTTTATACTTTCCTTCATTAAATAAGATTTGGTTCAGGTGATCAACTAATCAGAAGCACATTAAGTAGAATGAGGTGTGCTCTGGTTGGAATTCACCTGACAGTGGAATGGAATGGCTGTCAGACGTGGAGAGAAGCTGATTTTTATAAAACTGTGCAGTGGTCTCTTAATTTCTACCAGAGCTGTATATATATATGGTCTTCTTCTGTCCTTGTATATTGACAATTTTGATGAGGTGTCCAATAACTCTTTGGGTGGATATTGTGTATTCAGGTCGCCTCTGTAAAAATGTATTAAACTTTAAAAAAAAAATATTTTCATGATAATATATACTGTAACATGTTTGGGGGTTGACTGACTGCACTGTATACACTGATTTTCGGTTAATCCTTGAATATAGAATTTTTATTGTGTATTGAGGCATTTTTGTGTCCTTTCCTTAAATTCTATATACAATATCCATCCTGATATAATCTGCAAGTACTTATATCTATATACAAGTATGGATGTCTATATATTCAATATAACCAGTAGTATCTGCTATAATATTTTTCTCTTTTTCCTTCGTGGTTGATCCATTGCATTGTACATTTTAATTAGGATTTATCTAACCAATTATTAACTGTATATGGTGATTTAGCAGTATCTTTCCCCGTCTGTAATTGTATACGATATGATGTATTGTTGCTTCCTATATAAATTTCTATAATGTTTGGATATAATCATCTGATGGCTGATTGGCAGCCGTGTGCTTTGTTAATTTCTGCATTTATATCATTTTGTATTATTATATTAACTTTTTGAGGTATTGTGAATTCTGATGGCTGCTTGACAGCCCTTATATATATTTATGCACTAGTTTGCTGCTGATATGTATATTCTTTTTTATTTGTATGTACCCCGGTTTTGCCAGTACTTTATATGGTCCTCCATCTGTTGCACAATAGTGCGCATGCACCTCCTTGCTGCCGCCGTCCCCTATCGGCTTCTGGGTGTTGCGAACTCCCTTGCTCGCATTTCTGAGTCGAAGTTCCCTCTGCTCCCTCTGGTGGTTACTGAGAGTAGTGGAGCTGGCCAGGTGGATGGAAGTTCTCCACCTGACGACAATAATTGGGAACCTGGGATTACTGGCTGGGAGCATATAATGGAGCTGGCTGCTCTTGAAGGTTGCTGGTGATTTTTCCTCCTTGTGCATTTGGAGTTCTTTTTTCCCCTGCCTGATCTGCATGTTCAGTTAAATGATTCTTTTGCTAATTCTTTGCATCTAATCTGGTTGTGCCTTTTTTTTGGGCCCCACCGTTTGCTCAGTCTGTTTTCTTCCTGTGTTTGTGTCTCATCTTGTCTCATCGACACTATATGTTTGGGGGCTGTCTATTCCTTTGAGGATCTGCTCCGGGGCAGTTTAGATTTCACCTTTCTGTGTTTAGGCTTAGTTAGTTCTCCGGCTGTGACGAAGCATCTAGGGCAGGAGTCCCCAACGACGTGTCCGCGGCCCAGGACCGGGCCGTTGGGTTTCTTTTGCCGGTCCGCGGAGCTGCCGCAGACCAGCAGTAAATACTGACAGTGTGCTCTGCGGCTGTTCATTATCACCGGGGGCCGGGGCGAGTCGCGCGTACAGGCGGCAGTGTGCTCTGCGGCGGCTGTTCATTATTGCCGGGGCGAGTCGCGCGTACAGGCGGGGGAACACGCTGACATTGTTATGTGTCAGCGGCAGCGCTGTCTGTGGGCAGGGAACAAGCCCTCTGCTTTCCCGCCCGTGGCCATAGTAACCCTGCAGCCGTGGCCCGACTGAAGCAGCAGGGAATGAAGAGCGGAAGAGAGGTATTTTTTTTGTATATATGTATATGTGTGTGTGTTTATGTATGTGTGTGTATCTATATGTGTGTATCTGTGTGTATGTATGTCTGTGTATGTGTGTATCTGTATCTGTGTTTATCTGTGTGTGTATCTGTGCATGTGTGTGTGTATGTATGTATGTGTGTATCTGTGTGTATGTATGTGTGTGTATACTGTATGTGTGTATCTATATGTTTATCTGTGTATGTGTATATATATATGTATGTGTGTGTACTGTATGTGTGTGTATATATATATATATATATATATAAATAAAAAAAAAATTAAAAAAAGCCAAAAAGCCCCCCCCCGCCCCACCTTCACCCCGCTGGGCCATGGAAGAATGGTCTTGCTGGTGTGAAAAAAGGTTGGGGACCACTGGTCTAGGGCATCGTAGGAACGCTCCACGGCTACTGCTAGTTGTGTTGCTAGGATCAGGGGTCTGAAATCCGCTTAGTTACCAACTTCTCTGGTCTTCTGGTGGCTTAGTCTGTTCCTGCTGTCCTCCTCGGTGACCCATTCATAACATCTGTGCATGCGATGCACTCGGTGCCGGCTCACGTGGGGCCTCACGTGTTTCTGGTGTCGGCTGCTGGGTAGTGAACGGGCCGGCGGATTGCCGCTTTCGTCATGATGACGCGTCAACAATTGCTGGCTTCCGGCCTTAATTGACTTCCGGGCCTCTGCCTTTTTAAACCCGCATATTGGTGACACTTCCATGCCCCCTGAGGAGGGAGTCTTTTATCCGAAACATGCGTCGGGGCGTGCGGGCTGACCAGATATTTCCACTGCTACTCTCTGCCAGGTAATCTTTAGATGCGACCTGTATATTAATCTCTTACCTTGATATTTAAAGGCTCAGTGTACTATTAATAGGTAACATTGGCCAGTTTACACTACCGTTCAAAAGTTTTGGGTCACTGTGATACCTATGTGATATGTATGGTGTGTGCATGAAGAAGATAGGTGTCCAGATTCCAGATTAGGTGACCACGGGTCTTATTATTCCCTTTTGCATTTAATTCAGCACAGTTTAAGATGGCTGAAGTGGTTGACCTGATAAAAGCATGGGGGTTTTGGTGAAAAAACAATTAAACAGCGCCTGCGTGACATGAGCTGATTACAAGCTCAAGAATTAACCACGCAGGCGCCAAGCAGATAGCTGAAAGGGTTGACCGCTACATGACCTGATAAGAGTATGGAGGTTTTGGTGTAAAACAATTATACGGTGCCTGTATGACATGAGCTGATTACGCACCCAAGAATTAATCATGCAGGCGTCAAACGTAAACATGTTATATGAGTATTACTTACAAAAAGTGTACTGCGCATGACTGAACTGATATCTGATCGTAAACAGCATATAACAAAGGGGGTTCTCACTGATGAGCAGGGACATTCCAGGAGATTTTATGGACGCTTAACTTCTGTGATGATGAGCTGCTGGATATTTCTCCTTCTCACTAGTCGAGTCCCCCCGATAGAGGAGTGATGCTGCAATATCTGGTAATATATATATTGATGCTTACTTTCTCTATGTTATAGATGATGATGATGATTGTGTAATGTTAGACTAGCACTGCTATAATTCATGTGCCTATAATACATATATTGGACTATTATATTAATAAACTATAAATTGTTTTACCGATATAAAGACCTAGTAGTCTTCTTGCCTAATTAGGATATTAGTGAGCGCTACGTACGTAAGGGGCTTGCCCCTCTTAAGGTGAAAACTCGGTAAGACAGTCACCCAGACAATTTTGTGTTTTCCATGAAAACTCATACTTTTATTAATCAAATAAGTTGCCAAATGAATTTATAATCTAGTCCAGACATTGACAAGGTTCGAAAAAAAGATTTTTATTTGAAATAATAATTTTCTCCAAACTTTGCTTTCATCAAAGAATGCTCCCTTTGCAGCAATTCCAGCATTGCAGACCTTTGACATTCTAGCAGTTAATTTGCTGAGGTAATCTGGAGAAATTTAACCCCATGCTTCCAGAAGCCCCTCCCACAAGTTGGTTTGGCTTGATGGGCACTTTTTGCGTACCATACGGTCAAGCTGCTCCCACAACAGCTCAATGGGGTTGAGACCTGGTGACTGCGCTGGCCACTCCATTACAGATAGAATACCAGCTGCCTGCTTCTTCCCTAAATAGTTCTTGCATAATTTGGAGGTGTGCTTTGGGTCATTGTGCTTTTGTAGGATGAAATTGGCTCCAATCAAGCGCTGTCCACAGGGTATGGCATGGAGTTGCAAAATGGAGTGATAGCCTTCCTTATTCAAAATCCCTTTTACCTTGTACAAATCTCCCACTTTACCAGCACCAAAGCAACCCCAGACCATCACATTACCTCCACCATGCTTGACAGATGGCATCAGGCACTCCTCCAGCATATTTTCAGGTGTTCTGCGACTCACAAATGTTTTTCTGTGTGATCCAAACACCTCAAATTTGGATTCGTCTGTCCATAACACTTTTTACCAATCTTCCTCTGTCCAATGTCTTTCTTTTGCCCATATTAATCTTTTCTTTTATTAGCCAGTCTCTGATATGGCTTTTTCTTTTCCACTCTGCGCTGAAGGCCAGCATCCCGGAGTCGCCTCTTCAATGTAGACGTTGACACTGGTGTTTTGCGTGTACTATTTAAAGGGAATCTGTCACCCCTTTTTTGAGATATCATATAATGATATAATTCAATTGTGTGTCACATAAGGATTCTCTTAGTACTTTTGCTTCCCCCTGACCCCGAACCTTTCGTGCATAAATACCTTGTTTATATCGGTTCAGATGTATGTAAACTGCCACGGTCCGATGGGCGGGGCTTATTCAACTGCACCCCACCTCCCTGTCTTGCTCTACACAAGAAGAAATGTGTAGAGCAAGACAGGGAGGGGGGGGCAGCTGAATAAGCCCCGCCCAACGGACCGGACAGCGGCAGTTTACATACATCTGAACCGATATAAACAAGGTATTTATGCATGAAAGGTGCGGGGTCAGGGGGAAGCAAAAGTATTAAGAAAATCCTTATGTGACACACAATTGAATTATATCATTATATGATATCTCAAAAAAGGGGTGACAGATTCCCTTTAATGAAGCTGCCAGTTGAGGACCTGTGAGGCGTCAATTTCTCAAACTACAGACTCTAATGTACTTGTCTTGTTGCTCAGTTGTGCAGCGGGTCCTCCCACTTCTCTTTCTACTCTGGTTAGAGCCTGTTTGTGCTCTCCTCTGAAGGGAGTAGTACACACCGTTGTAGGAAATCTTTAGTTTCTTGGCAATTTCTCGTCTGGAATAGCCTTCACTTCTAAGAAAAGAATAGACTGTCGCGTTTCAGATGAAAGTTCTTTTTTTTCTGGCCATTTTGAGAGATTAATGGAACCAACAAATGTAATGCTCCAGATTCTCAACTAGCTCAAAGGAAGGTCAGGTTTATAGCTTCTGTGCATTGCTCCCTGCAGCCTCCATGGATCGGACTTTGTTTCCAGCAGATCTTGCAGGCACTCGATCAGATTTAGATCTGGGGAATTTGCAGACAAGTCCTCCCTTTCATCTCATTCTCATATTCGTCCATTACTGAGCAGTAGTGATGAGCGAGCGCTGAAATGCTCCATAATTCTCTACTAAAATCCAGCAGACCGTAATGATCGGGTGCTCAACCCAAGTAACGAGCATAATGGAAGTCAGTGGGGAAACGTGAGCATTTTTTCGGCTGACCCCACCAGGAGGTCTGGAGGGGACCGAAAAATCAATAAAAAGGATGGAAATTGAATGGGAAAAGCATAGGGAAGACCCCTGGATGCGTCTCTGACAACATCGTCCCCAGCAGTGACCTGGGAGTCAGAGGATTCCGCCACTTTCATGGACTAACAATGAAACATACAAAACCGAAGATAAAATGGATTTTACAGGAAACAATGTAAAGAAACATTCTTTCCTGTATAATGACTTGTATATAAGGCAAAATAAATCCCGCCATGGAAGACATATGCCAGGAGTTTATCAATTCTCTCCGTGTTTGTGTGGGTTTCCTCCGGTTTTCATCCCACGCTCCAACGACGTACTGATGGGGAGTCCAGCTTGTGACCCGCAATGGGGACATTGATGATGATGATGTATATAAAGTGCTGCAGAATGTGATGGCGCGCTATGTATAAGGTATGGGGGCATCATAAGGTATGGGGGCATCATAAGGTATGGGGCATTGTGTGGGCATCATAAGGTATGGGGGCATCACAAAGTATGGGGGCATTATAAGCTATGGGGCATTGTGGGAGCATCACAAAGTATGGGGGTATCATAAGGTATGGGGCAGTGCAGGGGCATCATAAAGTGCTGCAGCATCATGTGACTGTGGGGGCATCATAAAGTACGGTGGTATCTCATACATTGTAAGTACATTATAAGGACTACTGTGGGGCCCCTCATACTGTGTTGGGGCTACTGTGGGGCTCCTCATACAGTGTTGGGGCTACTGTGGGACCCCTCATACTGTGTTGGAGCTACTGTGGGGCTCCTCATACAGTGTTGGGGCTACTGTGGGGCTCCTCATACAGTGTTGGGGCTACTGTGGGGCTCCTCATACAGTGTTGGGGCTACTGTGGGGCCCCTCATACAGTGTTGGAGCTACTGTGGGGCTCCTCATACAGTGTTGGGGCTACTGTTTGGCTCCTCATAAGGTGTTGGGGCTACTGTGGGGCTCCTCATACAGTGTTGGGGCTACTGTGGGGCTCCTCATACAGTGTTAGAGCTACTGTGGGGCCCCTCATACAGTGTTGGGGCTACTGTGGGGCCCCTCATACAGTGTTGGGGCTACTGTGGGGCCCCTCATACAGTGTTGGGGCTACTGTGGGGCCCCTCATACTGTGTTGGAGCTACTGTGGGGCTCCTCATACAGTGTTGGGGCTACTGTGGGGCTCCTCATACAGTGTTGGGGCTACTGTGGGGCTCCTCATACAGTGTTGGGGCTACTGTGGGGCCCCTCATACAGTGTTGGAGCTACTGTGGGGCTCCTCATACAGTGTTGGGTCTACTGTGGGGCTCCTCATACAGTGTTGGGGCTACTGTGGGGCTCCTCATACAGTGTTGGGGCTACTGTGGGGCTCCTCATACAGTGTTAGAGCTACTGTGGGGCCCCTCATACAGTGTTGGAGCTACTGTGGGGCTCCTCATACAGTGTTGGGGCTACTGTGGGGCTCCTCATACAGTGTTGGGGCTACTGTGGGGCTCCTCATACAGTGTTGGGGCTACTGTGGGGCTCCTCATACAGTGTTAGAGCTACTGTGGGGCCTCTCATACAGTGTTGGGGCTACTGTGGGGCTCCTCATACAGTGTTGTGGCTACTTTGGGGCCCCTCATACTGTGTTGGAGCTACTGTGGGGCTCCTCATACAGTGTCGGGGCTACTGTGGGGCTCCTCATACAGTGTCGGGGCTACTGTGGGGCCCCTCATACAGTGTCGGGGCTACTGTGGGGCTCCTCATACAGTGTTGGGGCTACTGTGGGGCTCCTCATACTGTGTTGGGGCTACTGTGGGGCCCTTCATACAGTGTTGGAGCTACTGTGGGGCTCCTCATACAGTGTTGGGGCTACTGTGGGGCCCCTCATACAGTGTTGGGACTACTGTTGGGCCCCTCATACAGTGTTGAGGCTACTGTGGGGCCCCTCATACAGTGTCGGGGCTACTGTGGGGCTCCTCATACAGTGTCGGGGCTACTGTGGGGCTCCTCATACAGTGTTGGAGCTACTGTGGGGCTCCTCATACAGTGTTGGGGCTACTGTGGGGCCCCTCATACTGTGTTGAGGCTACTGTGGGGCTCCTCATACAGTGTTGGGGCTACTGTGGGGCTCCTCATACAGTGTTGGGGCTACTGTGGGGCCCCTCATACTGTGTTGAGGCTACTGTGTGGTCCCTCATACAGTGTTGGGGCTACTGTGGAGTTCATTATACTGTGCATAAGGGAGCTGTACATGAGGACATTATCAAATGCTAAGTCGGCACTTAAGAAGCATTATTGTTATAGGGGCACTCAAAGTATTGTGACTGTCAAAGGTGATTATCATTTTCTGGAAGCAAAATGTGGACACTGTTTTTTAGGGCACTTGCACAGGGTATTACTATTTTCAAATTTTCAAAGGGGTAATTTTACCATCCGGGGGGCATAAATGAGGCATTTTACTTTGTAAAGGGCACAGTGATGGCATTACTATGAGGGGCTGTAAGAGGAGCACTGTTTTTGGACCACACAACAGATGCAGTCATAGGGGCACATTCAGCAGCGGCTCAGTATTGGGGTATCAGCGGGATGAGGGGTCTGTACAGGTTGGGAATAGATGGTGATGGGGCTGGAAATGTGAGAAGTCAGATGTGTCTTTGTTGTATTCTCTGCAGACGAGTCCTTGCTGGAGAAGTTGTCATGTCGGTCGGGGTCAGATGGAAAAGAAGGGAAAAGTGAATGACTCCACCAGAAAGATCGTCAGCTGTAAGTCACCATCTATAACTGTGCTGTGATGTCTTACATGTTCTGCAGGACTGGTATCTACCACTGACCATACGGCGGTAATATCAATGTTGGTCTTTGTGTAGAGATTACTTTCAGTAACAGCGCGGTCATCTGCTTCTCCTACATCCACTATAGTGTGCACCACCTTAGTAGTAATCATCAGGGTTACCGCTTAGATGTTTCACCTTACCTTCTGAGCTGAACCTCTAGCTGCGCCTCGGGGGGAGTAAATAAAAGGTGGTGCAGAACTGTGGAGAGCTTTGTGTATAAGAGTATTAAGTTTATATTGTACTCTGTAGCGGATGGGTAACCAGAGCTATGACTGGCACTGGGTAGAGGTATCGGTGGAGCAGCTGGATAGAAATACGACCCTGGGTGCCACATTCAGGATGGATTGGAGAGGATAAAGTTTGGTTAAAGGGAGACTGATAATACTACCATACAGCACTCACATTATACTACCATACAGCACTCACATTATACTACCATACAGAGCTCACATAATACTATCATACAGATCCCACATAATACCATCATAGTGATCCCACATAATACTGCCATACAGATCCCCCATAATACTACCATACAGTGCACACGTAATACTACCATGCACTGCCTGCATAATACTGCTACTATGTGAACCTCCTTCAACCTGCCAGCATCAGATCTGCATCTTTGAAAACGTGCGGAGCCTACAAATCTGGGAGCAGCGGCAGGTAGGGGGAGGTTCGGGGGGCTATCATTTCTCAGCCTCAGAATAACTGGACCAGGGGTCTACAAACACAATCTGCTCCTCTGTAGTCTCTAGCGATGTCGGTCTGTACATGTATAGTGCTGGTTACAGCGCCCCCTGGTGTCCGACAGTTATTCTGCATAGAATCCTCAACAAAAGCAAATCTGTCTGATATTTCGCGCTGAGTCCGGTCTTTGTGTTACATCCAGACAGAAGACTGGTGATTTTCCGCACATTTATCAGATTTCTGAATATTTTGGAAGTTTTCTAGATATTTGTCACAGAAGCTGGAGATGCCGGGGATTGTACCAGGGGCCTCATATATGCAAGGCATGCGCTCCACCCCTGAGCCACATCCCCTGTACACACCGTCTGATGTGTGATCTCAATTCTGAGAACGATCTATGACGAGAATCTGACTCTGAATCTACCATCATAGATCTTCTCACAATTAGTTTTCCTTTTTGATAATTCTGCAGCATAAATGACATCATCTTCCAACAGTCTGGACTATTAGGGACGAGGCAAAACTACTCGTCTTTAATTCCTTATTATTTCGTTATATTTACAATATGGGAAGAGGAGGGGATTCTATTTTTGCCATTTTTGCATCTTTTTTAAGCAAATTTTTAAAAAAATACAATTCTCCTTTTTCCATATTTTTAAAGGGATTGTTCACTAATGGATGATTCTTTTCTATTGTCTCAATCAATTAGGAAGAAAGCGTACAACACCTCCCGGATGGGAACATCTCCAAGCGCTGCGCCCCTGACGGTCTCGTGACGCTGCTTATGTCCCCTGATGGGCTGCAGACAATCAGCGGCAGCTGAAAGGCGACATCTCTCCTGATCCTGTAGGTAAGTGACCTATCTTCTTGTATCGGGCACCATCAGGGCGCTCTACAGCAATGTACAATGGGAACCAATCCCTTTAAGTATAAGAAAATCGAAATAATTAATCGATAAAAAGATTTACCTTTTCCATAAAAGCCCAAAATATTGAAAAATTATGTGATCTGTCCCACATGGTAAATGCAGGGAAAAAGAATAATAGCTTAAAGGATTTGTCTCAAGATCCCGATCTTCAAGAGCACACCGCTCCTCGGCCTCCTGGTTGTCAGGGGGTGGTGCGCTCCTGACAATTGTTTTCCCAGCTCCACATAGTCTGAATCCGTAGGGGGTAGAGGGGATAAAATAGGCAAAAATAGCCACCCTCAATAGTCAGCACATGTACATGTCAGCAATATACAAAACCCGAGTGGAGTGGAGCAGGCAGAGTTGAAAGACCCGACGCGTGTCGCCACTCTGGGTGGCTTCGTCAGGGGTACTGACTGCCCATCTGCTGTGCCAATATATATAGTTATTAAATAATTTGATGGAGAACAGCTGCGCCGCTGCTTACCATAACAAATAGCAGGAAACACCTGAAGACACAAGTCCGGCCCGCAGTCCATAGCGGTGGCTGTAAACTCATAGTGCCGGCGTGTGACGTCACAGAGTGTGCTAGACTGTATCAACTGCACAGACATCGGCGTCTTAGAGGCCGGATGTAAGGTACTCCTGGGGTGGACTCACTAGACCGTGGCAACGAACCTCCCGAGGGCGAGCTGACCAGGTGGACCACCCCCTATACAGGGAGTGTATGGGGCAAGCCCACGGGTAACTATCACCCCGGTAGCCGGTACCCGGGAAAGTATAAGCGGACAGACGGGTAGATCCAAATAGCAGGCACTGGACAGACGACACGGCTCGGAGACACAGGAGAGACGGCACGTCTTGGCGGGACAGGAGGGATGGCTCGGCTAGAAGACACAGGAGGAACGGCACAGCTTGGCGAGACAGGAGGGATGGCACGGCTTGAAGACACAGGAGGGAAACGGACGAGGACTGAAGCCACAGAACCTAGGAGAGAGAGCACAAGAGGAACTGGGTAAATACACGGGAGAAAGCTAGGGAGCACTAGGAGGGCGGCCAGAGTCACTAGCAAGTTCTAGTGATAGTCAGGCATCGCCTCCAGAAGGAGGCGGCCTGATATAGGGAGAGAGAAGGGCTTCCCGGTCATGACCTCCAGCTGGAGGAGGAGACGCGCGTCCTCAGGTGGGGGAGGGCGCGCGCCCGGCCATAGCGAGGAAACGCGCCCGCCGAGGAGGAGGAGCGGGAGCGCACACCAGGGGGCTGGACCGAGGCGGCCGTGGGCCGTGGACGGGAGACCGGGAGAGACCGCGCCGAGGCCTGCAGCGGCCGGCGCGGCAGCGAGGAGAACCCCGGAGAGCGGGTGAGCCGGGGCCGGAGGGAGGTAAGAGGAGAAGTCCGCGGCAGCCGCCGCGTGACAGTACCCCCCCCCTTACGCGCCCTCCTCCGCAGACCGGACAAAAATTTAGCCAGGATTCGAGGAGCTTGGATATTCTCCTGGGGCTCCCAGGATCTCTCCTCAGGACCAAAGCCCTTCCAATCAACCAAAAAAAAGGTTTTCCCTTTTTGCTTTCTCATGGTCGAAATATCTCTCACCTCAAATACATCGTCTGCGGCGGCAGGCGGAGGTGAATGAGGAGCTTCAGAAAGGAAACGATTGAAAATAACTGGCTTAAGCAAAGACACATGGAAAGCATTAGGGATGCGGAGAGAGGCGGGAAGACGCAATTTATAGGAGACATCATTAATACGGGACAAGACCTCAAAATTCTCCCTCAAACGGAACAGTACGCGGCGGACATCTCTTCTATGGGTGGACAGATCAGGAGAGAAGACCAGGATATCGTCGAGGTACACCACCACACAGGAATACAGAAGGTCTCGGAAGACGTCGTTCACAAATTCCTGAAAGACTGCGGGAGCGTTGCATAACCCAAAGGGCATGACGAGATACTCATAGTGTCCATCTCTGGTGTTGAAGGCGGTCTTCCACTCATCTCCGGAGCGAATACGGATGAGATTGTAGGCTCCACGGAGATCCAATTTAGAAAAGATTCGTGCCCCACGTAGCCGGTCGAACAACTCGGGGATGAGAGGTAGCGGATATCTATTCTTAACGGTAATCTCGTTGAGACCACGATAGTCAATACAGGGGCGCAGGGACCCGTCTTTCTTCTTGACAAAAAAGAAGCCAGCTCCAGCAGGGGAAGAAGACTTTCGGATGAAGCCCCTGGCCAAATTCTCCTGTACATATTCGGTCATGGCCTGGGACTCGAGTGGACTCAACGGATAGATCCGCCCTTGGGGCGGAGTCGAGCCAGGAACAAGCTCGATGGGACAATCATATTGCCGGTGCGGAGGGAGGACCTCCGCTTCCTTTTTATCGAAGACGTCCGCGAAGGCCCAGTAAGCCGAAGGCAACTCCGCAGGGCCCGAGACAGGAGACGAGCATTTGAGGGGTCGTACTGGGCGGAGACATCTGGTTTGGCAGAAGCGGCCCCAGCGAAGAATGTCTCCGGACCACCAATCCAGAACAGGTTCATGCATCCGCAACCATGGAAGACCCAGGAGCACGGTGTGGGACAAAGACGGCAGCACGAAGAAGGTTATCTTTTCACGGTGCAAGACCCCGATCTGTAACTCCAGCTCTTCAGTGACCAGTGTAACAGCTTCGCGCAAGGGAGCACCGTCGACAGAGGCTAACTGCCGGGGAACCTCCAAGGACCTGACAGGTATCCCTAATCTCTTCACCGCCTCGAGTTGGATGAAGTTTCCCGCAGCCCCAGAATCAATATAGGCTAACTCCGAAAAACGTTTGGAGCCCAGGAAAAACACAACAGAAAGGGTCAAGGGTAGAGAGGTGTCAGTGACACCTAGGGAGGCCTCTCTTACCTGTCCTAGGCAGAGGAGTTTCCCGGCCTCACAGGACAGGAACGCAGGAGATGGGAGGCGCTGCCACAATAGAGACAAAGGCCATGAGCGAGCCTGTCCTGGCGGCGAAGCTCCGTGGGCCTGAGTCGGTCCACTTGCATGGGTTCGGGAGCTGCGGCCACGGCGGAGGACCGCGAGCGTGGTGGGCTGTGTGTCGGAGGAGAAAAACGATTGGGCCTTCTCTCCCTGGCGATCTCGCGGGAACGCTCCCGGAAACGTAGATCCACTTGTGTTGCCAGCGAGATGAGGTCCTCCAAAGACGTGGGTGTATCCCGGCCTGCCAGCTCGTCCTTGATTCGGGACGATAAGCCTCGCCAAAAAGCCCCAACCAGGGCCTCATTGTTCCACCCCAGCTCCGAGAATAACATACGGAACTGGATGGCGTACTGTCCTACCGAGAGAGTACCCTGGCGAAGGCAAAATAAAGACTCGGTAGCAGAGACCAGGCGACCGGGCTCATCGAAGACCTTACGAAAGGTCTCCAAGAAGGCCGCGAGCTGGGAGACTATCGGGTCATCGCGTTCCCACAAGGGATTCACCCAGGCCAGTGCCTCACCCTCAAAGTGGGAAATCATAAAAGCCACTTTGGACCAGTCGGAGGGATACTGTAGGGGAGCCAACTCGAAATGCAACTGGCACTGGTTGATGAACCCCCGACAGAGTTTGGGATCTCCACTATAACGTGGGGGTTTGGCCAACCGGGGAGAGGAGTGTGGGACTGCCACAGGTGCCGGGACTGCGGCTGCCGTCTGTAGGGCTAGTAAGCGGTTATCTACAGAGGCAATGTAGTTCAAAATATGGGCCTGGGTGTCGCGCTGCTGGGCCAGTTCCTGCTGCAGGCCGGAGATCTGGGAAGCAATTCCCGGATCGGAGGTCTGCAAAGAGGAAAGTCGGGACTCCATCGATTTGAGGAACGACATGATCCTCGCCTGGTTCTCACGAAGGAACAAAAGTTCCTTTTGGGTCGGGGTCGAGGTACCAGCGGGATCCATGGTCTGACTATCCTGTAAGGTACTCCTGGGGTGGACCCACTAGACCGTGGCAACGAACCTCCCGAGGGCGAGCTGACCAGGTGGACCACCCCCTATACAGGGAGTGTATGGGGCAAGCCCACGGGTAACTATCACCACGGTAGCCGGTACCCGGGAAAGTATAAGCGGACAGACGGGTAGATCCAAATAGCAGGCACTGGACAGACGACACGGCTCGGAGACACAGGAGAGACGGCACGTCTTGGCGGGACAGGAGGGATGGCTCGGCTAGAAGACACAGGAGGAACGGCACAGCTTAGCGAGACAGGAGGGATGGCACGGCTTGAAGACACAGGAGGGAAACGGACGAGGACTGAAGCCACAGAACCTAGGAGAGAGAGCACAAGAGGAACTGGGTAAATGCAGGGAGCACTAGGAGGGCAGCCAGAGTCACTAGCAAGTTCTAGTGATAGTCAGGCATCGCCTCCAGAAGGAGGCGGCCTGATATAGGGAGAGAGAAGGGCTTCCCGGTCATGACCTCCAGCTGGAGGAGGAGACGCGCGTCCTCAGGTGGGGGAGGGCGCGCGCCCGGCCATAGCGAGGAAACGCGCCCGCCGAGGAGGAGGAGCGGGAGCGCGCACCAGGGGGCTGGACCGAGGCGGCCGTGGGCCGTGGACGGGAGACCAGGAGAGACCGCGCCGAGGCCTGCAGCGGCCGGCGCGGCAGCGAGGAGAACCCCAGGGAGCGGGTGAGCCGGGGCCGGAGGGAGGTAAGAGGAGAAGTCCGCGGCAGCCGCCGCGTGACACCGGACACACGTCACAGATAAAGGAAGTGAAGGAACAAAACCTGGTTGCTGCGCAGGCGCTTGAAGTCGTGAGACACCGTCTTGTTTACAGCTCAGTTGCTGTAGTAGCTAACTATGTAGGCGGTAACCGGGCGGATCAGCCAAACACAGGGTGAACAGCCTGACCTCACAAGCGCCAGTGAGAAAAGGCGCTAATCAAATTAAAGTATTGAAATGAGTGTTCAGTATACAAACACAGCGTGTGACAAATACAACGGCACGAATAATTAGATACACCACCTGTGCACTTGACCCCATCCCTTCCCACCTGCTTCCCAACCTCACTAACATGATCATTCCAGCCCTAACCCATCTCTTCAACCTATCCCTAACTTCTGGTACCTGCCCTTCTGCCTTCAAACATGCCACCATAACACCCATCCTCAAAAAATCAAACCTTGACCCAACTGCTCTGCCCAGCTATCGCCCCATATCACTGCTCCCGTTTGCTTCCAAACTCCTTGAACAGCATGTCCATGCTCAACTTTCCTCCCACATCTCATCTAACTCCCTCCTTGACATCCTGCAATCTGTCTTCCGCCCTCACCACTCCACTGAAACTGCCCTGACCAAAATTACTAATGACTTACTCACAGCCAAAGCTAACAGACAGTTCTCCATCCTTCTCCTTCTTGACCTGTCCTCTGCCTTTGACACAGTTGACCACTGCCTACTGCTACAGATCCTTTCTTCCCTTGGCATAAAAGACCTTGCCCTGACCTGGATTTCCTCATACCTTTCTGACCGCACATTCAGCGTTTCCCACTCACACACTACCTCCTCATCCCGCCCCCTCTCTGTTGGAGTCCCCCAAGGCTCTGTCATGGGGCCCCTACTTTTTTCCATCTATACTCTTGGCCTAGGACAACTCATAAAGTCCCATGGCTTCCAGTACCACCTGTATGCAGATGACACTCAGATCTACCTCTCTGGCCCAGATGTCACCTCTCTGCTGTCCAGAATCCTGGAGTGTCTATCAGCCATATCCTCCTTTTTCACCTCTCGCTTCCCAAAACTTAACGTAGACAAAACTGAACTCATTATCTTTCCTCCATCTCACGTATCTTCCCTACCCGATCTATCTATTATGGTAATCGGCATCATGCTCTCTCCCGCACCTGAAATCCGCTGCCTTGGAGTAACTCTCGACTCTGCCCTGTCCTTCAAACCGCACGTCCAATCTCTTGCCACCTGTCACCTCCAACTCAGATATATTTCCAGAATCCGTCCCTTCCTCAGTCTTCAATCTACTAAAACTCTTGTACATGCCCTCATCATCTCCCGCCTTGACTACTGCAACACTCTCCTCTGTGGCCTCCCTGCTAACTCTCTTGCACCACTCCAGTCTGTCCTCAATTCTGCTGCCCGACTAATCCACCTTTCTCCTCGCTACTCCCCTGCCTCTCCCCTCTGCAAATCCCTCCATTGGCTCCCAATTCCCCAACGAATCCAGTTCAAGCTACTAACACTGACCTACAAAGCCATCCACAACCTTTCCCCTCCCTATATCTCTGAACTAATCTCCCAATATCTTCCCTCACGTACTCTTCGATCCTCCCAAGACCTCCTACTTTTCTCCACACTTATTCATTCCTCACACAACCGCCTCCAAGATTTCTCCCGAATATCCCCTATCCTCTGGAATGCCATGCCTCAACACGTCCGATTATCCACCACCCTCAGATCCTTCAAATAGAACCTGAAAACCCATCTTTTCAGGAAAGCTTACAGACTGCAATAACCATTCTGCTGCCTCACCACCGCCAGAGCTGCTGCACCCCCGACCTTCTGTCTCTTCCCCACTATCCGGTAGATAGTGGGGAAGAGACAGAAGGGAGGAAATGGTTGAGGAGGTAAAAGTGGCTGGGACCCTAGGAGGTAGCGACCATGCTATTTTAGAATTTTGGATAACTAGAGGAGGAAGACCTGTGAAGACTCAGACGTCAAGGTTAGATTTCAGAAAGGCAGATTTTAAGGGATTCAGAAAGAGAATTGGAGGGATCCAATGGCTGGATATCCTTAAAGACAAAAATGTCCAGGAAGGATGGGAAATCTTGAAAAATGAAATTCTCAAAGCACAATTGTTAACAATTCCGAAAAGAGGGAAGAATAGGAATCATTTAAGGAAGCCAGGATGGATGAACACAGAACTTAAGCACATGCTAAAAAGGAAGAAAAAAATGTTTATAAAATGGAAAGAGGGAGGCATATCTAAAGAAGAATATAATGCTGTCTGCAGAACCTGCAGGGCACAAATCAGATTATCTAAAGCTGACAATGAATTGAGGCTTGCAAGAGATGTCAAAAGCAATAATAAAGGATTTTGGGGATATGTCAAAAGTAAAAGAAAAGTCAAAGATGCTATAGGATTTTTACAGGATGAAAATGATGAAATGGTAAGACAGGATGTTGATAAGGCCGAACTCTTAAATTCCTATTTTGCATCTGTTTTCTCTCAGAAAGGAAATGTAACATCAACTGTTCTTCACTGTCCTATTAAGGGAATAGAAGAATCCAGGATATCTATAAACAGAAAGATATTGAGGAAACACTTAGCTAACCTAAATGAATTCAAGTCTCCAGGTCCAGATGAATTACACCCCAGAGTACTGAAGGAGATAGCAGAAGAAATTTTTGAACCCCTCTCCATAATCTTTGAAAATTCTTGGAGAACAGGAGAAGTCCCAGAAGACTGGAGAAGAGCAAATGTTGTTCCTATCTTCAAAAAGGGGAAGAAGGTGGACCCAGGCAACTATAGGCCGGTGAGTCTGACTTCTATACCAGGAAAGATCTTTGAACAAATTATTAAACAACATGTATGTCAGTACCTGGATAAGAATGAAGTGATTAAACAGAGTCAGCATGGGTTTGTAGCTAATAAGTCATGTCAGATTAACTTCATTTCCTTCTATGACGGAATCACTGATTGGGTGGATCAAGGAAATGCTGTAGATATAATATATCTTGACTTCAGCAAAGCATTTGACAAAGTATCTCATACAATCCTTATTGAAAAAATGACTAAGTATGGAATGGACAAGGCAACTGTTAGGTGGATTCATAACTGGCTTAGTGATCGGACCCAAATAGTGGTCGTAAATGGCTGCACATCCAGTTGGAAGAATATCTCAAGTGGGGTACCACAGGGCTCTGTCCTGGGCCCTGTATTGTTCAACATCTTTATCAACGATTTAGATGAAGGAATTGAGGGTAAACTGATTAAATTTGCTGATGACACAAAGCTAGGAGGGATAGCTAATACTAGAGAAGAGAGAGAGGATTCAAAAAGATATTAATAAACTGGAGAAGTGGGCAGCAACTAACAGAATGGTTTTTAACAGGGAAAAATGCAAAGTACTACATCTGGGCAATAAAAATGAGAAAAGCATATACAGAATGGGAGGAATAGGGCTAAGCAACAGCACATGTGAAAAAGACTTGGGTATACTAATAGATCACAGACTGAATATGAGTCCACAGTGTGATGCAGCAGCAAAAAAGGCAAATGCAATTCTAGGATGTATTAACAGAAGCATACAGTCTAGATCACGTGAAGTCATTATTTCCCTCTACTCCTCTTTGGTCAGACCTCATCTAGAATATTGTGTCCAGTTTTGGGCACCACATTTTAAAAAAGACATCAACAAACTGCAGCAAGTTCAGAAAAGAGCGACCAGAATGGTGACCGGCCTGCAAACCCTGTCTTATGAGGAAAGGTTGCAGGATTTGGGAATGTTTAGTTTGCAAAAGAGAAGACTGAGAGGAGACTTAATAGCTGTCTACAAATATCTAAAGGGCTGTCACATTGTAGAAGGATCAACTTTATTCTCATTTGCACAAGGAAAGACTAGGAGCAATGGGATGAAACTGAATGGGAGGAGACACAGATTAGATATTAGAAAAAACTTTTTGACAGTTAGAGTGATCAATGAGTGGAACAGGCTGCCACGAGAAGTGGTGAGTTCTCCTTCAATGGAAGTCTTCAAACAGAGGCTGGACAGACATCTGACTGAGATGATTTAGCGAATTCTGCTTTGAGCAGGGGGTTGGACCAGATGGCTCAGGAGGTCCCTTCCAACTCTACGATTCTAAGATCCTATGATTCTAAGTCCTCAAGGACAAGGTCCTCTCCCCTCTGTACCAGTCTGTCATTGTAAATTTGTTGTGGAAACTTGTTTACTGTTAACGATATTTATAACTTTGTATGTAACCCCCCTTCTCATGTACAGCACCATGGAATTAACGGCGCTATATAAATAAATAATAATAATAATTAAGTATAGCGCAGCTGTTCCCCATCAAATGATTTAATAACTATATATATTGGCACAGCAGACGGGCAGTTAGTACCCCTGACGAAGCCACCCAGAGTGGCGACACGCGTCGGGGCTTTCCACTCTGCCTGCTCCACTCCACTCCACATGGGTTTTGTATATTGCTGACATGTACATGTGCTGACTATTGAGGGTGGCTATTTTTGCCTACTTTATCCCCCCTACGGATTCAGACTATGTGGGTTATTTGTATGTTACATGCCTAGCCTTTAGGTTGGGGTCTTTATACTCCTGACGGAGGATGATTGGGATTGCATTGCCTTTGTGATCTATGTACCTTATTTGATGAAGACATTTCCTAGGCAATGTTATTCTATGTGTGCTGCTCCATGCTACCAGTGTTCATCCTTTGTAGGTTATGAATTTGTTGCCCACTATAATCACATATTGTCTATTCTCCTAACTCATGTATGGGTCAATGTTTCTATGTGAGGGTGCAGATACCTTTCATTTGGGTATGCTGTTTACATGGACCTAGGGTTATAAGTATTATTCCCGGTGGGGTTTTTTGGTAGCAGGTTTTTTGCTCTATTATGAGCTCTGTGCAGCTTGTGTATGTGTCACATGTGTGACCATTTTTAATGTTTTTAATATCTTTTGTGTCTGTTTTTCTGTGTCCAATAAAATTGGTACTGTATATGCTATTCCCTGCCTGGGGTGAGCCCCTGTGTGTGGCCTATTACTTTTTCTTTTTTGTTAATTACTCTAGTGGTGGCTGAACGCAGAGAGAATTTTATGATTTAGTGAATCTATTAGTGAGATCTCATGATAAATAGGCAAAGAGAACTCCAGATGCAACTAATATAAGCAGCCTGTAGGCTAACAATGGCACTGTCATATTTTACGCTCAGGTTGTGCACCGGGAATCCTTCTTTTTAGAAATCTTATTTTTGGGGGGATGGCACGGGCTCAAAAGTTGTGACCATCTGCAGCAAGAGCCAGTGGTTATACACAGGTGATCTCCTTCTGTATGTGCTGGGACCAGACCTAACCCCGATCCCAGCACTTTAAGGCTAAGTGCACACGTTGCAGAAAATTTCTGCACAAAAACCTGAATCCCTTCCCAGAAACCGCACCTATTTTTCCGCGGCGGTTTTTGCGCGTTTTTGGTGCATTTTTTACCGCAGCGGTTTCTAAACGGATGGAAGAAGCCAAAACCGCAGAAAAATCCGCAAAATTAATGTGCATGCTGCGTTTTTTACCACAAAGCGGTTTTTTCGCGATAAAAAAAATGCATCAATGTGCACAAAAAGTGCAAAATGCATAGAAAAGACTGTGCAGCTTATTTTTAGCGGTTTTATAGTGAAAACCGCGGTAAAAACCGCTAAAAAAGCGCTGTGTGTGAACACAGCCTAACTCCTCAGATGCTGCTATCAATACTGATTAAGGTACCTAAGGAGTTGGACAGATGAAGATCGCTCCCTCTGTCAGCACATCGGCACCCCCCTGCTTGGATTCTTACAGTAACCAAAGTCCTAACTTTGGCCTCTGTTCTTGCCCTATACATTATTCTATCAGATCCCTCGTAGGCTGCAGACAGGTTAGTGCACTGCAGTACATAAGTAGTACTGTGTATTATCAGTGCAATCACATGATCACATGTTCACCCCTATGAGAAGTGTAAAAAAAAAAGTTTTCGAGTGTAAGAGAAAAAAAATAACAAAATCATTTTTATACTTTGAAACTATATAATTTTTCATCCGGTATGTGCTGATTACACCGCCCCCTAGTGTCTGACACATAATTGACATCAAATTCTTAAAAGTGAGTCGTTCTGATACTTAGTGGTGAGTCCGATCCTTGCGCTACATCCAGACAGATGATCAGGGAATTTCCTCAGATTTTTTCAGATTTCTGAATAATTTGAAAGTTATCTGGTAACACTCTAAGAGAACATACAGTGCTGCAGCCAATCACTGATCTCTACCTGGGTAGGCAGCACGAGCCGCAGAGCTCACTGATTGGCTGCAGCACTAATAACTTTTGTGCTCTAAATTATGATGAATTTTTCAAATGCGCTTGGCTTCAGCAATTCCAGGATAAGCTGCACTCACTTTCAAGAAAAGGTGGAGCTGGAAGCTACTGGCTTATAAACTACAAGAGAAAAAGAATGTGGGTCAAAAAATGATGAATCTTAAAATATATGTCTTATAGGAGACAGGTCCTGGAGTGGAAACATACAGACATTATTGTATGGCACTGTGGTTTTGGAACAATAATAGATGGGAGTGTTTATAAATGTTCACAATACAATGGGTTAAGTTCAGTGCATAACAAATACTGCTATAAAGTGCCAACATAATACTACCAAATAGGGCCCACATAATACAACCATACAGAGTCCACATAATGTTACCATACAGAGCCCACATAATACAACCATAGAGAGCCCACATAATATTTCCATACAGAGCCCACATAATACAACCATACAAAGCACATATAATACTACCATAGAAATCCCACATAATACTAGCATACAGCGCACAAATAATACTACCATACAGCACCCAGCCCCATAATACTACCATACAAAGAACACATAATACTACCATACAGAGCCCACATAATACTACCATGCAGAGCCCACATAATACAACCATGCAGAGTCCACATAATACTACCATACAGAGCCCCCATAATATTACCATACAGAGCCCACATAATACTACTATACAAAGCCCACATAATACAACCATACAAAGCCCACATAATATTACCATACAGAGCCCACAAAATACAAACACACAGAACCCATATAATGCTACCATACAGAGCCCACATAATATTACCATACAGAGCCCACAAAATACAAACACACAAAGCCCATATAATGCTACCATACAGAGCCCACATAACACAACCATACAGAGCCCACATAATACTGTCATACAGAGCCCACATAATATTATCATACTGAGCTCACATAATATTACCATACAGAGACTACATACAGTGGGTTTGGAAACTATTCAGACCCTTTAAAATTTTTCACTCCTTGTTTCATTGCAGCCATTTGCTAAATCCAAAAAAGTTCATTTTTTTCTCATTAATGTACACTCTGCACCCCATCTTGACTGATAAAAGACAGAAATGTAGAAATTTTTGCACATTTATTAAAAAAGAAAAACTGAAATATCACATGGTCATAAGTATTCAACCCTTTGCTCAGACACTCATATTTAAGTCACATGCTGTCTATTTCCTTGTGATCCTCCTTGAGATGGTTCTACTCCTTCACTGGAGTCCATCTGTGTTTAATTACACTGATAGGACTTGATTTGTAAAGGCGCACACCTGTCTATATAAGTGTCATGATCTCAGTGCGGGTTTGACTCGCACACGTGGGGTTAATGTTTGGAACCAGTGCTGATGACTGGCATTTCTGGGGTTAAAGGCTGTGATCCCGATGCAGGCTTACCTGCACACCTGGGGCTATGATTGTGGCCTCTCCCTGGTTCTGGGGGAGGCTTCTTATAGCCTCAGGATGCTCCCATCCCTGTCAGTTATACTTTCGCCCTTGGCATTGTGTGGTTACCCCTGAGTGTGTTAGTTCTGTGTTCTGGTTGCTTGATTCTCTGTGTATGACTCGGTCTGTTCTCTGGATATCGCTTTGGATTCTGCCTGGTACCTCCTATGTCTGTTTGGTTTTGATCTCTGCTTGGCCCTGATTATCCGCTCTGTCTCCTCCCTGGTACTGTACTGATATCTTGTGTATGACCTTTTGCTTTGTCTGACCTCCCGTCTGTTTATCCCTCCTGTACCTCGCTGGTCTGTACCGTGCATGACTTCTGCTTTGCCATAACCTGAGTTCTCTGACACAATTAGTTGAAGCACGCTTTGTCACCTCTGCTGCCCTGCTCCCCAGGTAACTCTTAGCACTGCTTCTGTACTCAGGACACATGCACTGGCTCTATGAGCAAGTGTAGTGCGGTGTCTCTGACAATAAGACCCCACAGCTCACAGTTCATGTCAGACCAATTGAGAATCATGAGGTCAAAGGAACTGGCAAGTAGCTCAGAGACAGGATTGTGGCAAGGCACAGATCTAGCCAAGGTTACAAGAGAATTTCTGCAGTATTCAAGGGTTCTAAGAGCACAGTGGCCTCCATAAGAAGAAGTTTGGGACCACCAGATGTCTTCCTGGACCTGGCCGTCCAGCCAAACTGAGCAATCGTGGAAGAAGAGCCTTGGTGAGAGAGGTACAGAAGAACCCCAAGATCACTGTGGCTGAGCTCCACAGATGCAGTAGGGAGATGGGAGGAAGTTCCACAAAGTCAACTATCACTGGAGCCCTCCACTAGTCGGGCCTTTATGGCAGAGTGGCCCAACGGAAGCCTCTCCTCAGTGCCAGACATATGAAAACCCGCATAGTTTGCTAAAAAAACACATGAAGGACTCCCAGACTATGAGAAATAAGATTCTCTGATCTGATGAGACGAAGATAGAACTTTTTGGTGATATTTCTAAGCAGCATGTGTAGAGAAAACCAGGCACTGCTCATCACCTGCCCAATACAATCCCAATAGTGAAACATGGTGGTGGCAGCATCATGCTATAGGGGTGTTTTTCAGCTACAGGGATGGGATTACTGGTTGCAATTGAATAAAACATGAATGTGGCCAAGTACAGAGATATCCTGGATGAAAACCTCTTCCAGAGTGCTCTGGACCTCAGACTTGGCCAAAGGTTCACCTTCCAACAAGACAATTATCCTAAGCACACAGCTAAAATAACAAAGAAGTGTCTTCAGAACAACTCTGTGACCATTCTTGACTGGCCCAGCCAGAGCCCTGACCTAAACCCAATTGAGCATCTCTGGAAAGACCTGAAAATGGCTGTCCACCAACGTACACCATCCAACCTGACGGAACTGTAGAGGATCTGCAAGGAAGAATGGCAGAGGATCCCCAAATCCAGGGGTGAAAAACTTGTTGCATCATTCCCAAGAAGACTCATGGCTGTACTAGCTCAAAAGGTGCTTCTACTCAATACTGAGCAAAGGGTCTGAATACTTATGACCATGTGAGATTTCAGTTTTTCTTTTTTAGTACACTTGCAAAAATGTCTACATTTCTGTTTTTTTCAGTAAAGATGGGGTGCAGAGTGTACATTAATGAGAAAGAAAATAAATTTTTTGAATTTACCAAATGGCTGCAATGAAACAAGGAGTGAAAAATTTAAAGGGGTCTGAATACTTTCCAAAACCACTGTAATACTAACATACAGAGCCCACATAATGCAAACATACAAAGCTCACATAATACAAACATACAGAGCCCACGTAATAGAACCATACAGAGCCCACATAATACAACCATATAGAGCCCACATAATACAACCATATAGAGCCCACATAATTACTATCATACAGAGCCCACATAATACAACCATATAGAGCCCACATAATTACTATCATACAGAGCCCACATAATACAACCATACAGAGCCCACATAATACTATCATACAGAGCCCACATAATACTACCAGACAGAGCCCACATAATACTATGATACAGAGCCCACATAATACTACCATACAGAGCATACATAATACTATCATACAGAGCCCACATAATACTACCAGACAGAGCCCACATAATACTACCAGACAGAGCCCACATAATACTATGATACAGAGCCCACATAATACTATCATACAGAGCCCACATAATACTATCATAGAGCCCACATAATACTATCATACAGAGCCCACATAATACTATCATAGAGCCCACATAATACTACCATACAGAGCATACATAATACTACTATATAGAGTTCACAAAATAAAATGCCAACATAATTTATCACAATATGTTTCTAGTAGAATCAATTTGCATTACCCTGGCTCAGTGGTCACATCAGTGTTCTGTGGCCACCATACGAGAGCCCAGCTATCCTGCTCCTACCCGTCAACACCCCTGATTAGTAGGTCTGGCGTAACATCAAGTGGACATCATGCCGCAGCCATAATGTCCCAGAAGGCCTACAAAAAAGATGTGCTGGGAACAGCGTCAGGTAGGAGGATGTGTGCGGGGCTCCCATCTAGCAGCCACAGGAGTGGTCCCGGGTCCTGTAAATATGATTCGCCCCTCTCTAGTCTCCACCTATAATTGAACGCGCACAATGGCGGCGCGCTCGTCATGTTTTGTGACATGAGTCATTGTCACATCCATCAGGGGATGTGGCTCAGTGGTTGTTAGGAACGGCGGAACGCACTAAATAAAATAATAAAGTGCGATCGCCGCTCGGGGTCCACCGTGCAGAAGGTGTTATAACTGCTGCTGAGTAATAGCAGACGTGCTATATGGCGATATAATGCGCACAGGGTTAAACATCACCCAGGTGCGCAAAGCAATCACTGTTTAATCACAGAGATTCCAGGAGGAGTAAACACAAAAAGGCTGAGCCTGTTAGCGTCACAGGTCTCAGATATATGCACACACGGTATCAGGTCACAGGTGCAGGACCAAAGGCAGAAGGAACTGCGTCCGTCTAGACCTACCGTGTGTGCGGCGTAGCAACTGCGGGTGCAAAAAAGAGCTGCAACTGCAGCGCGGCGTAGGACACTGCCGCGAGACGATAGTGCCGTGTGGAGTAGCACAATCGGACGCTAGTGTAGAGGCGCGGTGTGCACAGTGGCCTAAGGCTTGCCACTGACTGGCGCTGACTGCTGAACTGTCCACATGCGTAATATCAGAGGGAAGGGGTTTCAAATAAGTCAGTCACCAGAATCATACATCCGACACCATTCACACATCTAGCAAGTAATGTCTATACTAGCGCATGGCCATGCGGTCCTTTTATAGCCGTGTGCTGCCAGGACCTTCCAGATCTCTGAGATGGACCAATCAGATCAGGGGAAGGACCTGAACACGTGACTCCCGAGCTCCAATGGGAGATCGTCTCATGAGCATGCTCAGTGGAGCGGCAGCGGGACTTAGCCTCAGGAATGACTTGCTGCAAAGCTGTATGTGAGGCTCTGGACTCCTGTTGTGTAGCTACAGGAATCCGACGCCTAACAGTGGTGGAGCGCAGGCTTTGCATGTATTTCTATGCAGCTGCACACTCCGGTCCCGAGTGCCGGCGGCAGTGCTGGGTATTGAGGCGAGAGACTCGCGCAAGTTTCTCGCATTCCACACGCGAGTGTGACCCCGGCCTAAGGGGCAAAATGTCTGACAAGTCTCTGAGCTTAGAAATAAATAATTCAGATAACATCACAGCAACGAACAAGGACGTCCCTCGTGTGTGCGGTCACCAACTCGTGGCACCATGCCAGTGGTCGACCATTCTAGGTTGTGTCCACACTGAGTCTTTTTGGACCAGGAACTCTGGAAAAGTGCCCTGTCCCGATGGTCAGTGCAAGTCCCAGCAGTCGGACCCTCACCCATCTAGAAGTTATCACCTGTCCTTTGGATCGGTCAGTCAGTGAGCATTTATATATATATATAAAAATTTTCCAAATGTTAACTATAAAAAAAAATCCCTGTGAGGGAAGTCTTCTCTGCCCTGGGATAACATCCGGGGTTATGCACGAGACTCAGAAGATTGGAATAAATTGGCTTGGGAGCTCATTGGTTAAACATTAATTTTCAGAAATAACCTACATGTCAGTGTAAACCGTTTCCTGCACACAGGATTGCGGTATAAATGGGACGGAGCGTCCGTCTGCTAAGTTCTGCAGGGTCTCTAGTAATCAGAGAAATACACAGGAGCATACACAGAAATCATGGGGCTCCAGGACAAAAGAGTGCCCCCCCAGATCTGCAGCATAGTGACAATCACCCTAAGCATTTCCCCCCTTCACCCCCTGGTGTACTTTAACCCTTTTTCTGACACTGTTACGTGATGTACTGACACTACAGTCTATGGGGTAATCTCTGCTGGCTGGGATGGCGCTAGTAATGGGGGCATTATGGACTCCGTTATATGGCTGTGTTATTTATATACTGTATAACAGAACCATATATTTGTACAGTATGGCACAGTTATTTCTCTGCACTGCATGGTGCCATTATTTCTGTGTACTGTATTTGGCCAGAATTTATGGTGACCTCAATGCTGAGAAATACAGGACGATACTTACCCATCATATAATACCATCAGGAGGCGTCTGATTGGCTCCAAATTTATTCTGCAGCCGGACAATGAACCCTAACATCCAGCGGGAGTCCTGGAAGTGATGATCCGGACCCACAGACCCTAGTTTTATTGATGTGTACTATATGGCGGTATCATTTACTTGTACAGTATGCCAGTGTAATGTATGTGTACCGCATGGCGGTATCATTTACTTGTACCGTATACCAGTGTAATTTATGTGTACTGTATGGCGGTATCATTTACTTGTACAGTATGCCAGTGTAATTTATGCATACTGCATGGCGGTATCATTTACTTGTACAGTATGCCAGTGTAATTTATGTGTACTGCATGGCGGTATCATTTACTTGTACAGTATGCCAGTTTAATTTGTGTACTGTATGGCGGTATCATTTACTTGTACAGTATGCCAGTTTAATTTGTGTACTGTATGGCGGTATCATTTACTTGTACAGTATGCCAGTTTAATATGTGTACTGTATGGCGGTATCATTTACTTGTACAGTATGCCAGTGTAATTTATTTGTACCGTGCACTGCATAATTGTGTTATTAATGAGTGATTTATGACGGCATTACTTAAATGTTCAGAATGGCAGCATTAATTCTGCCTACTGTAATGTGGTATACTTTATACATGTACAGTAGTAAGACAATGCCGAGAACGGAAAATAACGCCACATTTAGGTAAAAGGCTCTGAGCTCCAGTAACATCAGCGGATCAGAACAGGTTTCTGCCCAGATTGACGGCCATTCTTAGGTGGAGCACAATCACGTCTCCTCTGTGCCACTTTTGTCCGGGGTTAGAGGATTAATGTCTGTAGCCCGCCCATCAGACATGTGTAACACAGGTAATTGGATGCAGCGACACAAAGGCACAGAGCAAGGGTTAACAGGGGAAAACAGTGGTTTGATTTAATAGTTACAGGGATAAATCTCCTTGCAGGGAGCAACAGGGAATAAATCAGATGCGAGGAATTACAAAAGGAAAGAGCAACTTAAGGTGGCAGTCTATATGTAAGTCGGTTTCACTTAACGTGAGTTGGGTGCCTGTCACTTCCTCTGGGTTGAATGCCGGCTGAGGTCTTCCCAGAGGCGTATATAGGCTTTCTGGCACCCGGGGCAAGAATTCAGTTCGGCGCCCCCCCCCCCCCCCCCCCCGCCAAGTACATATGCGACTTGCACACTTAGCCATGTACCCACGAGCCGCTCTCCCTAATGCTCTCAATGTTCAGTAAAAAACTGAGAGAAGCAGGAAGAGAAGCTCGTTGTCACAGGACCATACCTATGAAAATCGCATATGAGTGAAGTGTCCGTGTAATGAGACTGGAACTTTCAGAGCTGACTTCTGACATTGCAGCTTCTGAATTCTCACAACGAATGCACTGCACACTTTTAGGATTCTCCCTTGCTGATGTACCGTCATGTCAGCACAAGTATGTGATTTATATACTTCTGGCCACATTCCGACTAGACGTGCCCGGCCTCGCTCTGTTCATTTTCACTGAGTGAGGCCACACACGTCTAGTCAGCATGTGACCGTATTTATGTAAATTACCGGCACGAGAGAATGCTAACAGCGTTCAGTGAGCACTGTGAGAATTCAGAAGTCTGCAGTCACATAGAATGACTGCAGACTCAGCACAAACCTGGACAACCCCTTTAATGTTCCTAACAAATAAAAACATGAGAATTAGTCAGTATCACAAATAACATTTACATCCAGGTACCTTATAGATGACGTCGTCTCTGCAGTCGGTCTCCTTTTCTTCTTCTTGTCCAGACCCCATGATGAGTTTTCTCATCCACATCTCGTCTCTGCAGACTTCCATCTTCTCCGGTCTTCTGCAGCAAATCTCCACACGATGCCCTTAAAGACAGAAGTGTCATTATAATGCCCCTAAATAAAAATATCTGCAATATACTGTCGCCTCACACTATTCCCCTCTAGCATCCCACCTGTTCACCATACTGTCTCCTCATATATTTACCCCCTCACTCTCTATACTGTCTGCTCACACATATCCCTGACTCCCCATACTGTGTCCACATACATTAACCCATTCGCTCCCCATACTGTCTGCACCAATCCCCCATACTGTTTCCTCATACATACTCTTTATTTTGTGTCCTCAAATCTCCCCACACATTAAATCCCCCCATCCTCAATCCCCCACACACATTAAGTACCCCCCATCCCCACTCCAAATCCCGCCACACATTAAATAACCCCCCATCCTCACTCCAAATCCCCCCACACATTAACCCAATCCCCACTCATTAACCCCCATCAGCACTCCAAATCCCCCCACCCCAAATACCCCCACACATTAACCCCCATCCCCATTCATTAACCCCTACACACATTGACCCCATCCCCACTCATTAACCCCATCCCCACATTAACCCCCATCCCCATTCATTAACCCCCACACACATTGACCCCATCCCCACTCATTAACCCCCATCCCCACTCATTAACGCCCCCACACATTGACCCCCATCCCCACTCATTAACGCCCCCACACATTAACCCCCATCCCCATTCATTAACCCCCGCACACATTAACCCAATCCCCACTCATTAACCCCCATCACATTAAATAACCCCCATCTCCACTCCAAATCCCCCCACACATTAACCCCATGGCATCCCCACTCATTAATCCCCACACACATTAACCCCCATCCCCACTCTAAATACCCCCACACTTTAACCGCCATCCCCTCTACAACTCCCCCTCATCTCCCATCTTCGGTGGTTCTTCAGCTCCACAGTGGAGCACACTTACCACCAACGTTTGCTTTGGGCGCCGGGGAGTGACGTCAGCAGCGTGATCACATGACCTGATCACGCTGCTGACGTCGCTCTGGCCCGGCGGTCAGAGCTTCATTTGTACTGGCGTCTGTATAGACGCCAGTACAATTGTTCCCTGGGAGCCGGCACGCGCTTCTTGTCTATTTTCTTCATGGCATATAATTGGTTGGAGTCTTTTTGGCGCACTAAGTGAACGGATCTGAAGAGAAGAAAAATTCATGGTTTATAATAAATTCTTACTAGCAGTCTGCCTATAGACCTCATCACATGTCTCCAGCACTAATGGTGAATAACAGATGCGCAGCCGTCACTACATCGATGATCATCTCTCGGAGGTCCTCATCTGTGTCACCTCCTGACTCACCGTAACAGTGATAATTAGATGTGGACGGTGACGTGGACTCATCATTCCTTTATGGTAACATTGTGCGGGCCAGGCACAGAGACTGAGGATCGTCATTAGGATCCCTGGGAAATATAGATTATTCACAAGTAAAACTCACCCAAAAGCTCCACTGCTGTATAGACGCCAGTACAATTGTTCCCTGGGAGCCGGCACGCGCTCCTTCTCTGCGCCGGCTGTCAGCCGACACAGAGAACCGCCGACTCTCAGGCGGGGGGCGGCAGAACGCAGCCGCCAGGGAGGACACTGCGGACCGCTGCATTAGGCGGCCCGACTGCGCCCCCCCTGCTGGCTGCGCCCGGGGCAACTGCCCCGGCTGCCCCCCCCTAGATACGGCCCTGGGTCTTCCGCCTATCAAGTCGGTCTTTCTCTTCTGGCGGCAGCGGGCGGTCACCGGTCTGACCCGCTGAGCCCCTAGTCCGTTACGCTGCTCTGCAGCCAAGAGTATTTCACAGCAGTCTCCCACTCGGCGTGCAATCCTCTGTATGCCCGACAACATGTCCGGGTCCTTTCTGCACCTGACCCTTATCGCTGCCACGCAGCCTATCGTTACTCGCGGCACGGCGCAGGTCCTCACTGTCACTTCTCTCTGGCAGGAACCCTCTCTCTCTTCCCACGCAAACACCCTTATCCTCTCCTGGCTCACCACGCCCTCTCTACGCAGGTCATGGGTCTCCTCCGTTCTCAATTTCCTTCCCTACTGCAACACTAGGCTCGGTCCCAATAGGTTTTGCCCAGTAGTTCCGGACCCGTTGCCCTGTCAGCACTCACAGTCCGGTCTTCTCCCCTCCACATGTATGACGTATAGCATTGACGGCCCATAAATGTCTAATAAATTCAAAGTTCATTAATCATTTTCAAATTTGTATTAATTTATTTTATAATTAAGAATTGCATGGAAGGATGAGGAGATGTTCTTGGAGGAACCTCATTCTTCTTCTTTTGCAGATGTTCCTTGCTGGTCTGTAGGCTACATTTGGATGGTACAAGTCCTCCCATACAGGTACAGCATTGATGGTGGACATGCTGTACTTTCCTCGTGGCATTAGACGTGGAGTTTTTCTGCTCTCGTGATGTTTATGGAGCCGCCCTCACAGGCTGAAAATAGGCAGCTTTCTCTGATGGAGTGAGCCGCCCTAGATAATCCTCACCAGCAGGATGAGATCACCCGGCGGAAGACAGAACCTATGAGAAGAGACGCAACACTAAGGTAGAGCTATTCGATAGCGCTATCCATGAAGAAATTGCACGGGTAGCGTTATCCCTTAGCTCTATTCCTAAAGGAAATGAATGAGTAGAGCTATCCGATAGCGCTATCCCTCAATGTTCCTGAGAGTAAGCTATTTCACATGGTTGAGCGCACTTGGGATCTGCCCCCAAGGCCCTGCCCATGCCCAATGTTTGGTCCGTAGACCGCGGCTAGGAGTTAGTCCCGCTTGTGTGTACAAAATTATGGGGCTTTTACAATTGTTCAGTATCTTAATAAAATACTTCTTTGTACACACAGTTGACATGCTCGTGGCGTTAGATGTAGAGTTCTTCTGCCCTTGCGATGTTTATGGAGCCGCGCTGACAGGCTGCAAATAGGCAGCTTTCTCTGATGGAGTGAGCCACCCTCGATAATCCTCGCCGGCAGGATGAGATCACCCGGCGGAAGATGGAACCTATGAGAAGAGACGTAACACTAATGTAAGTAACAGGACTCCATATCAGAGGATCCCGCTGTGCTGTCACTGTGGCCGGACGGCAGAGGAATCATCCATACACAGGTACGGGGTGATTGTCCGCCATCATACATGTGACAATCCCACCACTGACAGATCTGCTCCATGGCCGACATCACACAACATGGGGCTTATTGTCACACTCACCTCTTCTTCTTTTCCCTTCTTCTACTCTCTCAGGTTTTTGTTGTTTTTTCAGTTTTCTTTTCCCCTGAACTGGAGATTCTATTAAAGAAAAGACAAGAAAAAGATGTTAATTATAAACTCCTAAAAGATGATCGTTGCATCGTTCTGTCGGATTCTGTTCTTCTTGTGTCCTGTAGTCCTGGTAATAGATTATTGCCCCATAATGGGGAGAATACGTCACATATACATAACATAGGCCGAGGGGGTGAGAATTAGATTGTCCAGGGCAATGATTAATGTCTCCCATAGGTTTTCTGTGGGCCGCCATGTGGGGTCTCCTGGAGAGGAGCCAATACATTTGAGTGGAATTGATTTCTACTTGCTTTTTCCAAAAATCCACATTCTCCAAAATGTGGATTTTTGTAATTAGCTTATACAACCCCAACGTGAGAGACTCTGGGATTTCAGTGCGAGTGGCGGCAATCTGAAGATACAATGACGTCCAATTGGGTGAAGGAGAGGAGCGGAGGGGCCAAAGAGGGGAGCGGTGAGGTGAACGTGAGCATTTTTTTTAAATGTTTTTCCTATTTCGTTGATTACACTCTGAGGTCTAGAGAGAACCCAGACCATAATAATGAACGTCATATTGATGGAGAACAACTTCTCTACAAACCAAATTTCTCAGTAAAATCCACACAAAAAGGTAAATTTTTATTTTGCCTGATCTGCTCATCTCTAGTGTCTCCCCTCCATTATCAACATGATCTTACTGTCAGCGTGCCACCGTGTTATCATATAATCAGCTAGATAAAGCATCAGGGTAACATTAAGAGCATAAAGGTCAGTATGAGCCCATATGGGGCCGTGGGCGCAGTATTTGGGATCAGCTCAGCACAAGACGGAATGGCCGCTTATACCTTGTGAGGCATAAAAGTGAGAATTTTTGCACACTGAAGTTCTGGACTGTTCACCGTTTGAAAGGCACAAAAAAGTAGTAATTTTGTGAGCCGTTATGTGCACGTTCACATTAGACTTTTTGATCACAGGCTGTAGTAGGATGTCCTATAGACCTGTACACACCTGAACATGAGGATGAAGAGGATGACTTGCTGCTTAGAGTACTGAAGCTCATATTGTCTCTACCAGTTTTAGAAGCGGAAGATTTTTTCTGCCTGTTTGGTAAAAGGAAGAAGAATAAATTAGAAGGAAAAACGGCACAAAAGAGAAGAACACCCATCTATAAGGCCTATATGGACAACATGGTGGAGACACCCTGCTATGGACCCCCATCTACCAACAAGAATGGAGAATCACTATAATATTGGCCTGTAATGAGCTGTATATGATTGGCTTGTTGCAATGATCAGCTGTTATCGCCGGCGTCATTACGAGCCTTAAACCTGGTGATCATTGGCTGGTGGGTGCTTGTTTAGTCTTGAGTTACACCTGTCTTGTAGTTGGTCTTCTGGACATTTACCAGAAACAGACCCCATAATAATCATCTACTCACTCGTCTGAGCACTTGTCTCTGCTCTTTGGGGATAACCCTGATGACGTGGGATCCTCATCATTCATCATCCTGGTATTGTTATATGGCTAAAACAAACAAAGAAAATTAATATATATATTTATTTTTTTAAACGTTTTTGTTTATAATTGTAAGGTTTTATGGATTTTATCAGCCACACACTTACTTCAAGGAACCTTTGGGAAGCTGATAAAAAGTTCTGGATTTCTGGCAAGTCATTCTCTATTCTGACGTCCTCGTCTGAATCCATATGTTTATGTATGCTAGAGCGAGCTGCAAAGTACAAGTGTTATCAGAAATTGTTAGTATAAGACAGTCACCGTGTTATCATGAATAATGGTGGGAACTGATTGACACATAACATGGAAAACAAGACACACAACAGTTTTCTGCAGATGACATCTCATTCTACTTACGGTCAAAGTATCTAGTGTCCTCATCAGACTCAAGCTCCGGAATGAACAGGGGCTTCTGACTTAGAAGATTATCAAAGTCTAAGTCACATAGAAACGGATGCATTTTGATCTCTTTTGCTCCTCCTGGAAAAGAAAAGAAAGAAAATGGTAAACCATTGTCAGAGAGACAACTCCATATCTCAACCATTTATGTTAATCTGAACTGAAGACGTAACAGAGCCTATGTGAAGAAAATGTACTGAAAGTCATACCCTGAAGAAAGGGAATAGATAAGCAGGTAAAGCATAGAACCTCAGTGCTGATCCTCAAGGGCATGATCATTTATCTGGTCCCAGAGGTGTCATAAGTCATTATTAATACTGTTATATACATTACCTGTCCCAAGTCTATGGGCTGGATTTTTTCTCAGCAGTTCAGTTATCAGGTCCTGAGCATCGGGTGGAGGAGTATCATTATCAAATGTCCACGTTACGTCAGCTGTTATATAAAAAGCAAAATATTACAGTAAAGAAAACCTCTCTTTATTTACTTTCATAAACAAACCTTTTATTTAACTACTTCTGGATTGGCCATAGACTATAAACTTGTAGGCAGTCCACACTTATCTCTGCACTGACATTCTAAAACATCAGTGCAGAGTAAACAGCTTGCACAACATGGTGAAGCTGTGGATGAGTGAAGTGACTGTCGCACACAGCCACACTCCGCAGAGAGAATCTAAACATGGTTCTTTTCATCGTATGCATAACACTGAACGTTGGTCCGTTGTGTATACGGATTAGGAAGCACTGACAGAAGTGTAACTTAAAGCTTGTGGACCCTAATGCAAAAGCTCCAATGGGGCCCCTAATTTTTTCAAGTCTTTAATACTAATACTTTTTTCAAATGATCCAAAGGGAACTTTTGGGTCCCCTAGGAAAAGAAGTTGGGTCAAGTGGGGATGACCTGGTCATGAACTGGTTAACACAACAAACACCTAAACCAAAGAACTAATCTGACCAAATCGCAAGAAGATCATAGAAGGCAGATTCTCTTACTTACCAGTTTGAATTTTGTATAAAATCTGAAGTGTAAATTTCCCAACAAATGGTAGACGGCCTGTAAGGAATTTATGTAGGGTGATTCCTACTGCCCACCAGTCGACAGGCCGTCCATAGCCTTCCATTAGGATGACTTCTGGGGCATAGTAACTAATGGTGCCAATCACCTGGAAACCAACAGAAGAAGAAGGTGAGGATCAGAGAAGATAACAGTTGGAAAATGTTTTCTAGATGAGAAAATATCAGAGATGGAGAAACAGATGAGATCAGTAAAGAACAAGATCCTGTAGGTAAAGCTAACCTCATTGTCACGGAACTCTTTGGTGACATCCTCAGTTGGAGGCTTGTAGATGTCTGATGTGACTCTCATGAGGCCAAGTTTGGAAATCCCAAAATCGGTTAGCTTGATGTGACCGGTTGATGTTATCAGCAGACTGTGAAAAAAAGATGGTGTCAGTCCCAAGTAATAACTTGTAAATGGTATAACAAACTCTAAATGTCATCCCCTTTATTCTACTACAGGGGGCACTTACTTCTCCGGCTTCACATCTCGGTGCACCACACCATAGCTATGCAGGTATTCCAAAGCCAGAACTGTTGCGGCAATGTACATGCGGGCACTGGTGGTACATATACGACCATTCTTCTTTATAAGACTCTCGCAGTCTCCTCCTACAGCAAAAAGAAAATATGACAGGAGATGGTTCGTTACAGTGTAAATTGAACATGATGAGTGTGAATGAAAACTAGAGATACAAGGAGATATGTTGTATCCTGCAGAGCATATACTATTTACTGCAGGGCGGCCTACCTGGTACATAGTCCATGACCATACATAGGTGATGAGGAGTCGTAAAGGAGCAGAGCATGGAGACCAGAAAGGGACAATCAATGAATGACATAATGTCCCTCTCTACAAAGATCCATTCCAGGTTATTTTTAATTTTCGGGTTCTTCTTGTCTATTTTCTTCATGGCATATAATTGGTTGGAGTCTTTTTGGCGCACTAAGTGAACGGATCTGAAGAGAAGAAAAATTCATGGTTTATAATAAATTCTTACTAGCAGTCTGCCTATAGACCCCATCACATGTCTCCAGCACTAATGGTGAATAACAGATGCGCAGCCGTCACTACATCGATGATCATCTCTCGGAGGTCCTCATCTGTGTCACCTCCTGACTCACCGTAACAGTGATAATTAGATGTGGACGGTGACGTGGACTCATCATTCCTTTATGGTAACATTGTGCGGGCCGGGCACAGAGATTGAGGATCGTCATTAGGATCCCTGGGAAATATAGATTATTCACAAGTAAAACTCACCCAAAAGCTCCACTGCCGATCAATTTAATCGGTTCATAGTCAGTCTTACACGGGTTTCTCAATGGGGCGAATGATCTGATCAAGGCCTAAAAAAAGAAGAAATGGCATTAAGGCTGCGTGCACACGATGGGTATTTGGTGAGTTCTCTATGCTGGTAATGCGGCTGATGTGATTTATCTGGACTTTGCAAAGGTATTTGATACTGGTCCACAAAACAGCCTTATACTGAAGCCACAGAAGCAGGGACTGGGGGAAAATATATGCAGATGGGTAAGGAATTGGTTAAATTACAGGAAAAAAAGTCATCATAAATGGTACTTTCCCTAAATGGCATATAGTCAGCAGTGGGGACCACAGGGATCTGTACTGGGAGCAGTGGGGATCACAGGGATCTGTACTGGGAGCAGTGGGGACCGCAGGGATCTGTACTGGGAGCAGTGGGGACCGCAGGGATCTGTACTGGGAGCAGTCTCTCGAGATCTTGTGATGTTGCCAAGATCTCAGTCTGAGCATTTTCCCGGAGGCCACTGCAGCGCAGTAATGGATGTGCAGGGGATCTCCGGGCTTTCACAAAATGCCGGCGGAGCCCCCCGCACCACAGAGCACTGCAGGCATTTTCACCCGCAGCGATGCACATCAGAACACCCCCTCATCCCAGCCTGCGGCCTGCAGCAACTCGCCACTCCTGCCTCCTCCAGCAGCGACCCTGCTTCATCGCAGCCACCACCCCTGGTAAGCAATAAGATGCATGGATTATTAGAGGCACCACCATTTTATTAAGAAAAGTGTTTTTTTCCTCCTCTAAAATTTAGGGTGCGTCTTATAATCCGATGCGTCTGATGTGTGGTCAGTACAGAGGACGGGATTGGAACATGACTTATTCCTTCCAGAGACCATACTGAGGACCAGGGGGCACTCATTACTGGTGGAAGAAAGGCAACTCCGGCAGTTACATAGGAAAGGGTTCTTTACAGTTAGAGCAGTCAGACTGTGGAATGCCGACCACAGGAGGTAGTAATGGCCGTCACTATAACAGCCTTTATACAAGGGCCGGATGATTTCCACAGTACACAGAACATTGCGGGTTACAGATAAATTAGTGATGAGATGTAGAATTGGTGGAGGAAGGTCGGACTTGTTGGATCGGGGGCTTTTTTCAGGCAATGTAACTATGTTAGATAAATCATGTCACTTGCTTTTTTTCACAGCGTTTTTTTTTGTTTTCGTGCATTTTTTACGTTGCAGTTTTTGTCTCATGTTTTCTATAAAGCTGCTTTGTTTCTAACGCTTCCTAGTACTTGGCTGGGAGAAAACTTCACCGCGGATTACAGGCGTTTTTACCTGTGGATTTTCCGCATCTAACGTGATTCTATGATGAAAATCCGCACATAAAACTCAGCAAAGTCGCAGGAGAAATTGACATGTTGTGGATGTGAGTGAGGACGAGGAGGCAGGAATAATAATGCCGCCATCACACAGAGGAGGCAGGAATAATAATGCCACCATCACACAGAGGGGGCAGGAATAATAATGCCGCCATCACACAGAGGAGGCAGGAATAATAATGCCGCCATCACACAGAGGGGGCAGGAATAATAATGCCGCCATCACACAGAGGGGGCAGGATTAATAATGCCGCCATCACACAAAGGAGGCAGGAATAATAATGCTGCCATCACACAGAGGAGGCAGGAATAATAATGCCGCCATCACACAGAGGGGGCAGGAATAATAATGCCGCCATCACACACTATAGCTCTGATCTACATGAAGAATAGGGATATCCCATCGTCATATGGGTATAATACTATATGTGTCCTTCACCCCCGTTACCTGATCATACACAGACTCTGATACTTACACTGACAGATTCCTGGATCTCCGGGATCTCACATATTCCACCGTCAGTAATTGCCGGCACAGATATTCCTATAATAATGAGGAGACGTTGTGTATGAGACGATATCAGCACATAATATATAACATCCATATAAAGAAGGAAATGACGCGAGCTGTGTGCATGGTGTAATACTGGGTATAGGGGATTCTGCACACCCCGTATACAGTTATGGCTCATCCAGAGATGGATATTCTCTCCCATAAATGGGCCATTGTTCAGGATCGGAGTCATTCTAGAACAATTACATGATTGGGGACCTATGAGCCTCCTTGTACATTTTGGGGGTGAGAAGAGCCCAGAGGAGAGAAGCAGAATTACCTGCGCCCCCTCCATTATAGTCTATAGGGGGCTCAGGAGCCGTCACCGGCCTCATACAGGGGCTGGAGAGTAAATCTACACGTTCTCTGCGCTCTCTACAATATCTCCATATGTGACTGTAGGAATATTAGATGATCGCTCACCTTCCATCAGATCAGGGTTCGGCCCCCGCTGACTGGTATTAGGGTCCGGGATATTCAGCTGTTCCCCCTCTTCAGAGTCGCCTTCTGATGATTCCTGATGGGAGTAATATGTGCAATTAATACAACATTTCACAAATACTAGATTACCATGATGGAGGGAGACGGAGGTGGAAACACAAACTCCGCAGCGCTGAGTACAGACTGTCACCACCGAGGATGGAGCCGCAGAGACAGGCGGCCGTAGAATATCCTCTGCCTCCAGCATCGTATATCTGCCCTTATGGTATATGAATGGACACAGGGGGTACAGAGAAACCATGGGGCCCATAGAGAGAGTCCTAATGGGGCCCCATCCAAAATATAAAGCATTGTGTGGAGGAGGTTTGGTCCCAGTGTACAGGCGCAGACACAGAGGGGCGTACCGGCCATGTGTTGTGGGGCTTACAGAGGCTTTCCTCCCCTACTGAGCCCCCTTACTGTCCCGGGCTGGACTGATGGGCCCCATAGAGGCCCCATGCCCGGCCACTCTTTGGCTACATGGCTTCTCTCCAGTCTGTGCAATGCACAGGACACGTATACGCCGCACTCGGAGGCTTGTCATATGATATTATTATGCTATTATATATATGTTATTATATATGTTATGATATTATGATATTCTATTTATATAATTCAGTTTTATAAATTTATTTTAGATTAGGTATTTATATATTCGTATATGTTATATTCTATTTATATATTATCTAGGTATCTATAAATATAACATAATATATATAATAACAATATTATATATATCAATATAATTTAATAACATATATCAATATAATAAATATAATATATAACATAATAATATATCTAAATATATAATAGCATTCAAATGTATTATGATAATGCATAAATATAGTAATGTACAATAACATATATAAAATATAATAAAATATAATTATATATAAACACTAGCTGAAGAGCCCGGCGCTTCCTGGGCATAGTAACTAACTGTGGTTAGTTATAGCAAATTATAATTATCCTCCATCCCATAGTCCAGTGCCCATATACCCATCATACATCCTCCATCCCATAGTCCAGTGCCCATATACCCATCACACATCCTCCATCCCATAGTCCAGTGCCCATATACCCATCATACATCCTCCATCCCATAGTCGAGTGTCCATATACCCATCATACACATCCTCCATCCCATAGTCCAGTGCCCATATACCCATCACACATCCTCCATCCCATAGTCCCGTGCCCATATACCCATCATACATATCCTCCATCCCATAGTCGAGTGTCCATATACCCATCATACATCCTCCATCCCATAGTCGAGTGTCCATATACCCATCATACATATCCTCCATCCCATAGTCCAGTGCCCATATACCCATCATACATCCTCCATCCCATAGTCGAGTGTCCATATACCCATCATACATCCTCCATCCCATAGTCCAGTGCCCATATACCCATCACACATCCTCCATCCCATAGTCCCGTGCCCATATACCCATCATACATATCCTCCATCCCATAGTCGAGTGTCCATATACCCATCATACATACATACACACTTTGAGCTTTATATATTAGATATAATATATATATATAATATATAAAATATGAATACATGTAATATCACATAAATAAAATATAATTATATATGTTATAATAGTATATTTATATATATAATATTATATGTTATTCTATTCTGTTTATATATCTGACACCTGTTGGAAGTTAATATAAACCATTGCTATACACCCTGATACGCACACCGGCTGCTCTGCTCCCTGACAGTATCACTCCCAACATTGCTGCCCGGAGCCGTCTGTGCGGAGCTTCTGCTTGACACCACTAGTACCGCAGGAGAGTGAGCTCATTGGGGATTGGATGACTTATAGTCCCACCCCTCCTGTCCTGTGATTTGGATTGGTTACTCTCCCAGGCCACCTGTCACAATCAAGCTCCGCCTTCCAACTGCCCGCGAGCAGCGGCAGCAACTTCATATAGAGAAAAAAAATCACAGACGATGTTTCCTGACGGACGCTAAAAATAACACCAGGGTTTTTTCTGACTGTCCGTGAATTAACAGACTGTCGGCAACCCTGGCACAGGGCCCCCATCTCACGTGGTCTGCCGCTATGGGCGGTACACCCCCGACTGCTGATCTGGAGAAGATCAGACCAGGACGTGTGCTATAGAAGATGATGGATCCTTACCTGGCGCTCCAGGGAGTCGGCCGGACGTTCCAGTATATACAGGACATTTAGGACCAGTTCTGTAATAAAGGCCAATTCTCCACTCGTGGATTTTTCTTCAGCCTATAATGATGGAAATAAATAGAAAAGGAAAATCGTGAGAGAACATGAAGAATGGAGGAGGCCGCTTATGTCACCACATCACTCCTGCTATCTGCTCTACAATCACTACATGTCTGGTGACTTGGTGCCGGTTATATATTATACTAGCTGAAGAGCCCGGCGCTGCCCGGGCATAGTAACTAACGGTGGTTAGTTATAGCAAATTATAATTATCCTCCATCCCATAGTCCCGTGCCCATATACCCATCATACATATCCTCCATCCCATAGTCCCGTGCCCATATACCCATCATACATCCTCCATCCCATAGTCGAGTGTCCATATACCCATCATACATATCCTCCATCCCATAGTCCAGTGCCCATATACCCATCATACATCCTCCATCCCATAGTCGAGTGTCCATATACCCATCATACATCCTCCATCCCATAGTCCAGTGCCCATATACCCATCACACATCCTCCATCCCATAGTCCCGTGCCCATATACCCATCATACATATCCTCCATCCCATAGTCGAGTGTCCATATACCCATCATACATACATACACACTTTGAGCTTTATATATTAGATATAATATATATATATAATATATAAAATATGAATACATGTAATATCACATAAATAAAATATAATTATATATGTTATAATAGTATATTTATATATATAATATTATATGTTATTCTATTCTGTTTATATATCTGACACCTGTTGGAAGTTAATATAAACCATTGCTATACACCCTGATACGCACACCGGCTGCTCTGCTCCCTGACAGTATCACTCCCAACATTGCTGCCCGGAGCCGTCTGTGCGGAGCTTCTGCTTGACACCACTAGTACCGCAGGAGAGTGAGCTCATTGGGGATTGGATGACTTATAGTCCCACCCCTCCTGTCCTGTGATTTGGATTGGTTACTCTCCCAGGCCACCTGTCACAATCAAGCTCCGCCTTCCAACTGCCCGCGAGCAGCGGCAGCAACTTCATATAGAGAAAAAAAATCACAGACGATGTTTCCTGACGGACGCTAAAAATAACACCAGGGTTTTTTCTGACTGTCCGTGAATTAACAGACTGTCGGCAACCCTGGCACAGGGCCCCCATCTCACGTGGTCTGCCGCTATGGGCGGTACACCCCCGACTGCTGATCTGGAGAAGATCAGACCAGGACGTGTGCTATAGAAGATGATGGATCCTTACCTGGCGCTCCAGGGAGTCGGCCGGACGTTCCAGTATATACAGGACATTTAGGACCAGTTCTGTAATAAAGGCCAATTCTCCACTCGTGGATTTTTCTTCAGCCTATAATGATGGAAATAAATAGAAAAGGAAAATCGTGAGAGAACATGAAGAATGGAGGAGGCCGCTTATGTCACCACATCACTCCTGCTATCTGCTCTACAATCACTACATGTCTGGTGACTTGGTGCCGGTTATATATTATACTAGCTGAAGAGCCCGGCGCTGCCCGGGCATAGTAACTAACGGTGGTTAGTTATAGCAAATTATAATTATCCTCCATCCCATAGTCCCGTGCCCATATACCCATCATACATATCCTCCATCCCATAGTCCCGTGCCCATATACCCATCACACATCCTTCATCCCATAGTCCCGTGCCCATATACCCATAATGCATATCCTCCATCCCATAGTCCCGTGCCCATATACCCATCACACATATCCTCCATCCCATAGTCCCGTGCCCATATACCCATAATGCATATCCTCCATCCCATAGTCCCGTGCCCATATACTCATCACACATATCCTCCATCCCATAGTCCCATGCCCATATACCCATCACACATATCCTCCATCCCATAGTCCCGTGCCCATATACCCATCATACATATCCTCCATCCCATAGTCCCGTGCCCATATACTCATCACACATATCCTCCATCCCATAGTCCCGTGCCCATATACCCATCACACATATCCTCCATCCCATAGTCCCGTGCCCATATACCCATAATGCATATCCTCCATCCCATAGTCGAGTGCCCATATACCCATCACACATCCTTCATCCCATAGTCAACCATTATGACATCATAATGAGCGGCAGGGCTTGCAACCTTTGATGAATCAGCGTCGGCATGGCAACCATTATGACATCATAATGAGGGGACGGGCTTGATATGCACACACTTTTTCCCCATTATGTAGATAGGGGCAAAATTGTTTGGTGAATTGGAACGCGCGGGGTTAAAATTTCGCCTCACAACATAGCTTAGGATGCTCTCGGGGTCCAGACGTGTGACTGTGCCAAATTTTGTGGCTGTAGCTGCGACGGTGCGGATGCCTATCCTGGACACATACACACATACACACTTTGAGCTTTATATATTATATTAGTGTCGGCCTAAAGAATAATTTTATGTGAATAAACTTATATATGTGCAGATTTCTGCCACTTACCTCTTGCACCAAAGTCCTGATGTTCTCCTGTAAATGCTCAAGATATTCTGAGCTCATATGACCTTGCTGGTATTTGGTCAGGCAGTCTCTCACTAGCTCCATAACCAGCCGGTAAGTGAAGCTGAGGACGCCATCGGGTAGTGGTAGCACAATCTCAGGGGCATAGTTGGTAAGAATCCCCTGGAGCAGTGCCAACACCTGAAAATTGTCTGGAGGAAGTTCAGACATTTCAAATAAATCCAATCGCATTCAGTATATCACTAGCTCTAGAGCTAACCACTGAAAACAATGACACCGGAATGTCAAAGTGACACTTTAGCTGTAAACACTGGAATATGTAGGAGTGGTGCATTATGATGTCATAATAGCAGTGATGTCATCACGGAATGTTGAGATGTTTCCTTATATGGAGCTTCTGGCCATATAAGGAAGTTGCCTAGCAACACTATAGGCTGAGCATCAGTACCAGATGCAGGCATGGAGGAAAGAGCTGTGAGCTTTACTCCTCTGACCAGTGTCTATATGAAACCCGGGTTCAGTTCAATTCCCCAACAAAACAAGCTCCATGACAGATTCTTAGTTAACTCCTTCTGCATCAGGCAATAGACAGCTCGGCACAGAGTCTATAGAAGGCAAATGGCGCAACATGTTTAATAAAACCTCATTGCAAAAATTACTTTTAGCCCTACAAACCTCCTTTGTGCAGATGAAGACCAACATGAGACATTTTAAAGCTTATGTGAAGCATCGGGACATTTTTTTTTTGAATTAAAATGAAAGATTCCTGAGTCGTTAAGGGGTTAAAGAGGGATCTGGTAGGAGAGTAAAGGTTTATTTTATTATTATTTTATTTCAAAACCACACCACCATTGGACTATGTGTAAAGTAAATAATTGGAAACCCCCTTCAAGAACACAGCTGTGACATTTATCACTGATCGTCCATATTGCCATATCATTTAGTTTTATAACTTTTCTTGTATTTATGGGGTCCTATGCTGCAGTTTGACCCCACAATGCCCCCCACATCCCCAACGATTTATGCCCGTACCTGTATGGTGTGTACAAGACTGCCCCCTAGTGTCCAACAGAATCTCAAAATTAAAGGGGTTGTCCACTAGTGTTTACAAATGGACCCGAATGACTCATTTCTGTAGTTACTGATCCCCAGAGTGACTTTTTTTTATTTGCACCTCGTTCATTATTTAATTTCTGCCTTTTTACATTAAATTTTCTTGGTTTTGTCGGTGTCCGCAGCCCCAACCTTGCGGTATAAAGGTTCCCAGTTCTGGTGATCTGTGGGCGTCTCAGTGATCAGACCCCCAACAGTCTACACATTTTCACTTATATTGTACATCCAGATGTAACCTAAAACAAACATTGTTTTCGGCCGTGTTCCCACAGAGCTTTTTGGAGGCGTTCAAAAACAAGTTTTTCAAGTGAAAACTGCTTCAGGAAAATCTCCTTTTTTGGGAATTTTTTAAAGAGTTTTTCTTTTTTTGAACACAGTTTTAGAAGAGTTGTGTTTTCCCTGAAGAGCTATTTGCAGCCTTTTGGTCGGACACTACCTGTTTTGGAGACACATCTTTCAGCATTCACCTTGAAGGAGTGATATTCATGCTCAGAGCCGGCGTCAGCAACCGTTGCACCCGGGCAAGTGCCGGGGCCCTGAGCAGGCAGGGGCGGCACACACCGTCGGGGACACGGTGCGCTATGGGGGCCCGTTGTCTGCGTCAGAGCTGAAACTCGTGAGGGGGCCCCCCCACTTGCTCAGGGCCCCGTCTCTTGCGATAACTCTCTCCGCTACACCATTGCGGTCTCTTCCACATCCTTTCACTGACGTTTCAGGTCAGAAGGTGCAATGATGTCACTAGTGTGCTCCCTCTACCTGAGCACTCACAGTGAAGAGAGACGGAGGACGCCGACGCTAAGGAGTCCAGAGCAGAACAGCGGCCAGCCAGGAGAGGGGAGGATTTCATATTTTTTTCATTATGTTTAGAGCAATATATGGGCCCATCATACACTGGAGCATCATATATGGGGCCCATTATATACTGAAGCATCGTACATGGGGCCCATCATACACTGGAGCATCATATATGGGCCCATTCTACACTGGAGCATCATATATGGGGCCCATTATACACTGGAGCATCATATATGTGGCCCATCATACACTGGAGCATCATTTATGGGGCCCATCATACACTGGAGCATCATATATAAGGCCCATCATACACTGGAGCATCATTTATGGGGCCCATTATACACTGGAGCATCATATATGGTGTTCATCATACACTGCACAGGAGCATCATATATGGGGCCCATCATACATTGGAGCATCTTATATGGGGCCCATCATACACTGGAGCATCATATATAAGGCCCATCATGCACTGGAGCATCATATATAGGCCCATCATACACTGGAGCATCATATATGAGGCCCATTATACGCTGGAGCATCGTATATGGGCCCATTATACACTGGAGCATCATATATGGGGCCCATCATACACTGGAGCATCATTTATGGGGCCCATTATACACTGGAGCATCATATATGGGGTTCATCATACACTACACTGGATCATCATATATGGGGCCCATCATATACTGGAGCATCATATATGGAGCCCATCATACACTGGAGCATCGTATATGGGCCCATTATACACTGGAGCATCATATATAAGGCCCATCATACACTGGAGCATCATATATAGGCCCATCATACACTGGAGCATCAAATATGAGGCCCATTATACACTGGAGCATCGTATATGGGCCCATCATACACTGGAGCATCATTTATGGGGCCCATTATACACAGGAGCATCATATATGGGGTTCATCATACACTACACTGGATCATCATATATGGGGCCCATCATATACTGGAGCATCATATATGGAGCCCATCATACACTGGAGCATCGTATATGGGCCCATTATACACTGGAGCATCATATATGGGGCCTATCATACACTGGAGCATCATATATGGGGCCCATCATATACTGGAGCATCATATATGGAGCCCATAATACTGTATGTAGTAATATATGGGGCTCATTATTCTATATGGAGCAATATATGGGGCTCATTATTCTGTATGGAGCAATATACGAAGCTCATTGTTCTTTATGGAGCAATATATAGAGCTCATTATACTGTATGGAGCATTATATGGAGCTCATTATACTGTACTTAGCATTATATGGAGCCCATTGTACTGTATGGAGCATTATATGGAGCCCATTATACTGTAAGGAGCATTATATCTGAACAACTCTCTTAATCTGAAACCTGGATTCAGGATTCTGACACTGCCTCTCCTGCTGCCATTTCCTACGGTGGCTTACAATTCTCCCACTCCCCGAGACCCACAAACAGACATGGTGGTGGAGTTGGCATACTCCTGTCCCCACAATGCACTTTCCAGGTCATCCCCCCAGTTCCATCACTCTTATTCCCTTCTTTTGAGGTCCACACCATCAGGCTCTTTCGTCCTCTCTCCCTCAGGGTAGTGGTCATATACCGGCCCCCAGGCTCACCCACCCACTTCCTTGACCACTTTTCAGCCTGGCTGCCGCACTTCATGTCCTCAGAACTTCCAACCCTCATCCTGGGAGACTTCAACATCCCCATTAACAGCCCTACTTCCACATCTGCATCCCAGCTTCTATCACTAACCACCTCTCTAGGCCTCTCATAGCATTCAACCTCTGAGACACACAAGGACGGTAACACCCTCGATCTGGTCTTTGTCCGGCTCTGCTCAATCTCCCACCTAAATAACTCACCGCTTCCACTCTCTGACCACGACATTCTCTCCTTCACGCTCACAAATCCTCGCCCACCCCAGCTCACTCCTACCTTCCACACAGTCAGAAATCTACAAGCCATTAACCCTCAGACACTTTCAGACTCCCTACACTCATCACTGTCCCCAGTCTCCTCTTTATCCTGTCCTGATCTGGCTGTTCATCACTACAATGACACTCTTAGAAGCACCCTTGACCAAGTAGCTCCCCTCACCCTCAGAACTTCCAAGCACAGAGTAAAACAGCCTTGGCTCACATCGCAAACTAAACTTCTCCAGCGATGCTCTAGGAGTGCTGAACGCCTATGGAGAAAAACCCGCACACCAGAAGACTTCATCCACTTCAAATTTATGTTAAGAACCTATAACGCTGCCCTTCACCTCGCCAAACAGACCTACTTCACCACCCTGATCTCCTCACTAGCCAACAACCCTAAGAAACTTTTTGACACTTTTCACTCCCTCCTCAGGCCAAAAGCACAAGCCCCTATCACAGACATTTGTGCTGATGACCTGGCCTCCCACTTTACAGAAAAAATAGATAATATCCGTCAGGAAATCTGCTCCCAACCACCAAGTGCTGTGACTCCCATCCCTTCCTGCATCTCCCCTGGCTCTCTTTCCACATTTGATCCCATCACAGAAGAAGTCTCCAGACTCCTCTCTTCTTCTCGTCTGACTACATGCACTACCGATCCCATTCCCTCACATCTCCTCCAGTCTCTCTCTCCAGTCGTCACAACCCACCTAACTACAATCTTTAATCTCTCCCTCTCCTCGGGCATTTTCCCATCCTCCTTCAAACACGCCATCGTTACTCCATTACTAAAGAAACACGCTCTCGACCCATCCTGCACAAACAACTACAGACCAGTCTCCAATCTCCCCTTCATCTCTAAACTTTTGGAGTGCCTTGTCTACTCCCGCCTTACCCGCTACCTCTCCACTCACTCCCTTCTAGACCCTTCACAGTCCGGCTTCCGCCCCCTACATTCGACTGAAACTGCACTCATCAAAGTGACCAATGACCTTCTGACAGCAAATCGTAATGGTCACCACTCTCTGCTCATTCTTCTTGACCTATCTGCAGCTTTCGATACTGTTGACCACCATCTCCTACTCTCTAGGCTCCAGTCACTAGGCATTAAGGACACTGCTCTCTCCTGGTTCTCTTCCTATCTCTCTGACTGCTCCTTCAGTGTTATGTTCTCTGGCTCCACTTCATCTCCTCTTCCTCTTGCTGTCGGGGTACCTCAGGGCTCAGTCCTTGGCCCCCTTCTCTTCTCTCTCTACACAGCCCCAATTGGACAGACCATCAGCAGATTTGGCTTTCAGTACCATCTTTATGCTGATGACACACAACTATACACGTCATTCCCCGACCTTACCCCCTCTGTACTACAGAACGCCAGTGACTGTCTGTCCGCAGTCTCCAATATCATGTCCACTCTCTATCTGAAACTCAACCTCTCCAAAACTGAACTTCTTCTGCTCCCGCCGTCTACTAACCTCCCTAAATCTGACATTTCCCTCTCCGTGAGTGGCACCACAATAACACCCCGTCAGCAGGCGCGCTGTCTGGGTGTTATGTTTGACACCAATCTCCTTCACATCCCATATACAATCTCTTGCCCACTCTTGCCGCTTACACCTAAAGAACATCTCTAGAATCCGCCCTTTTCTCACCATGGAACCGACAAAACCCTCACTGTAGCATTGATCCACTCCCGGCTGGATTACTGCAACGCTCTATAAATTGGCCTCCCCGTCATTCGACTATCCCCTCTCCAGTCCATACTTAATGCAGCAGCCAGGGTTGTCCATCTGGCTAATCGGTACCCAGACGTGTCCGCTCTTCATCAGTCATTACACTGGCTGCCCATTCATTAAAGGATCCAATTCAAATTACATGTTCTCACCCACAAAGCTCTCCACGGTGCGGCACCCCCCTACATCTCCTCCCTCATTTCTGTCTATCGGCCTAGCCGATCGCTGCGCTCTGCAAACGACTTTCGACTAACCTCTGCACTAATCCGTACCTCCCACTCCCGACTCCAAGACTTCTCCCGTGCTGCTCCTATCCTCTGGAATGCTCTACCCCAAGAAACTAGGGCTAACCACAATTTGCACAGTTTTAGGCGCTCCTTCGAAACACATTTGTTCAGAGCGGCTTATCACGTTCACTAATCACAGTCATTCTATGTGTAAGGGCGCGGGTGTAGCCCATTCACTATCTACATCCATCTTTCACTCCCTCAAGATGGCTGGACCATCATCATAAATACACCATTGTAAATACACCCTCTGTACTCTGTATCTCCCCCACCTCATTGTAGATTGTAAGTTCTCACGAGCAGGGTCGTCTTATTTCGTCTTATTTTGCTTTAATTATTATATTGTTAAAGTTGTTACTTATGACTTGTGTTTTGAAACTGTTAAACTGTAAAGCGTTGTGGAATATGTTGGCGCTATATAAATAAAGATTATTATTATTATTATTATTATATGGAGTTCATACTGTATGGAGCATTATATAGAGCCCATTATATTGTATAGAGCATTATATGGGGCTCATTATACTGTATGGAGCAATATATAGGGCTCATTATTCTGTATGGAGCATTATATGGAGCCCATTATACTGTATGGAGCATTATATGGAGCGCATTATTCTGTATGGAGCAGTATATGGAGCTCATTATACTGTATGGAGCATTATATGTTGCTCATTATACTGTATGGATGATTATATGGAGCCCATTATACTGTATGGAGGATTATATGGTATACTGTATGGTCGCTCTTCTCTGCACCCGCTCCAGTTCAGCTATGTCTTTCTTATACACCGGAGACCAGAACTGTACACAGTATTCTAAGTGTGGTCGCACTAGTGACTTATATAGAGGTAAAAAATTTTTTTTTTTTTTTTTCATTCTTTGTCTGACTTCATATGTTATTAATTCATAGATCATATGAAGTGTATGTACTGGGATTATTATACGAGTCATTATTTCTTGCCCACACATGTATTTATTCTTTCTTGCCTAGCATATTGGAGGAGGTGAGCATTAGATCCTCATGTGGAGCTATTTTGGTGTTGCTATGTGGCCAATTGTTTTGGCTTTTTAAATTGTTTTTAATTTTTGTTATGTTTAGTGTGTCTTTTTGTGCATGAATAAAATTTATTACTAATCTATTAAAAAAAAATTGTAGTGTTTATTATTTCAATATTTGCAGATGACACTAAACTCTGCAGGGTAATCAATACAGAGGAGGACAATTTTATATTACAGGAGGATTTATGTAAACTAGAAGCTTGGGCTGATAAATCGCAAATGAGCTTTAATGGGGATAAATGTAAGGTCACTTGGGTAGAACGAACAAGATGTATAATTATGTGCTTAATTGTAAAACACTGGGCAAAACAGTCACTGAGAAAGACCTGGGTGTATGGGTGGATGACAAACTCACATTTAGCGGCCAGTGTCAGGCAGCTGCTGCAAGGGCAAATAAAATAATGGGATGCATTAGAAGAGGCATAGATGCTCATGAGGAGAACATAATTTTACCTCTATATAAGTCACTAGTGCGACCACACTTAGAATACTGTGTACAGTTCTGGTCTCCGGTGTATAAGAAAGACAGAGAAGAGCGACCAAGGTTATTAGGGAACTAGGGGGTCTGCAATACCAAGACAGGTTATTACACTTGGGGTTATTTAGTTTGGAGAATCGAAGGCTTAGGGGTGATCTTATTACAATGTATAAATATATGCGGGGACAATACCAAGACCTTTCTAATGATCTTTTTACTCTTAGACCTGTGACGGGGACAAGGGGGCATCCTCTACGTCTGGAGGAAAGAAGGTTTAAGCATACTCACAGACGCAGATTCTTTACTGTAAGAGCAGTGAGACTATGGAACTCTCTGCCATATGATGTTGTAATGAGTGATTCCCTACTAAAATTTAAGAAGGGACTGGATGCCTTTCTTGAAAAGTATAATATTACAGGGTATATACACTAGTTTCCTTAATATTGCGTTGATCCAGGGAGCTAGTCTGATTGCCGTATGTGGAGTCGGGAAGGAATTTTTTTCCCCAATGTGAAGCTTACTGTTTGCCACATGGGTTTTTTTTGCCTTCCTCTGGATCAACATGTTAGGGCAAGTTAGGATAGGATATGGGTTGAACTAGATGGACTTAAAGTCTCCCTTCAACCTTAATAACTATGTTACCATGTTACTATTATAGGGTTGATCACGTCGCTCATACACACTTCTTTCTCCTTATTTCAGTATATGCTATATGTTTGTGGTCGTAGATCCTCTTTGACATTTGGTGGTGCCCTCAAGTTGTTTGGTTTGGTTTCAACAAAGGCCATGTGCACACAGCGTCCGCTACTGAAGAAGTGACACAAGACGGAGCGTGTGCGCAGCAGGCCGCTCTCACATTGCACTGCAGTGTTTCCATTGTTTGTAGGAGTAATCTTCCTGAAAAATGACGTAGTTTGCTCAGAACCTAAGGGGCGACCACCGGCATCATGCGGTCATGAATCCCCCTGCCGGCCAGCGCAGCGGCTGCATTTTGCCGCTCCCCCATAGTGGGAAGGCGCAGAATGCCGGCTCCCAGTGAGCAATTGTACTAGCGTCTTTCAGATGTGAACACAATTGAAGTCCTGACCGCCGGCACTACCGGGTCAGTGCAACGTCAGCAGGGTGATCAGATGAAGTGATATGACGGTGCAAACCCTTCCGACATCCACCCATAACGTGATGAGGGATTATCTGAGAACAGTTTGGTGTCATTAAATGCACATTGTACCGTATTATGTAATTACTAATTTTTCTGCCATTATTTAGACAGAGGTGATTTTACATTTCCACCACATAAAGATATTATTAGGACACTATATGGTAGTATTATGTGGGCTCTGTGTGGTAGTATTATGTGGGCTCTGTATGGTAACATTATGTGGGCTCTGTATGGTAGTATTATGTGTGCCCTGTATGGTAATATGTGTGCCCTGTATGGTAGTATTATGTGTGCCCTGTATGGTAATATTATGTGTGCCCTGTATGGTAGTATTATGTGTGTTCTGTATGGCAGCATTGCATGGGCTCTGTATGGTAGTATTATGTGTGCTCTGTATGGCAGCATTGCATGGGCTCTGTATGGTAGTATTATGTGGGCTCTGTATGATTGTATTATGTGTCCACTGTATGGTAATATGTGGGCTCTGTATGGTAGTATTATGTGTGCCCTGTATGGTAGTATTATGTGTGCCTCTTTCAAAACTCTGTTCAAGAAAAGAAAACCTCCTCCAAAAACTTCCCAAAGAAGGAGAATTTCCCTGAGCAGTTTCCACGTGAAAAACTCAGTTTTTGAACACCTCAAAATGCTCCGTGTGAACATGGCCTAAAACGTTCACAATTTTTGTCAATCAGAATACGTGAGAATTTTTTAATTGGCGGTGGTCCGAGCACTGGGACCCTCACAGATCACCAGAATCGGGAACTTTTATGCCATTCGAATGGGCATGCATTGCACATGCTCATCCACTACTCCATTCAATCACTATGGAACTGCTCAACGTTGCCCTTTTCTTTCTCCAAGCATACGCACTGGTGCCCCATTCTTATCCCCCCATTCTTATCCGTCCGTGCAGGTCCTAGCAGTCGGACCTTCACCGATCTAGAAGTTATCACCTATCCTTTGGATTGGTCAGTCAGTGAATATTTTAAAATATATATTGTGGTAGTTCAGCTCACTCAGCTGTACATGGGAGTAGAAAACAGGAACACTGTCTCTTTAAATCTTCTGATGGTTTATTTTACAGACGGCATAAACCAATATGAAGGGAAAAGTAAAAACAGCGCTTTGGGGCAAAACAGGAAAGCAAACAAAATCCTGCAAAACAGTCCATACATTTGCGGGGAGCTGCCCGCTCTGGAGCAACCCAGGTTCAGTCTTTCCTCCTCAAGACACAAACCACTGGAAATCCTTCCTCTAGCCCTGCTGAACCAAGAATGCCTCTGCAGTCCAGCTATTTAAGCCCCAGACCACACCATGAGGTGGTGATAAGGTGAACATCCTTTCACCCACTCTATGGATGTCCACATAAAAGCCAGCCCATTGTACAAATTCATACCTCCCAACTTTTGAAGAAGGGAAAGAGGGATAAAGGCTGCGGCGTGCTGAGCGCGTCGCGGCAAATTTTAGGCCATTCCCAACCACACCCATTTCACAACTAGCCATACCCATGTCCATGCCCAAAGCACACCCATTTAGCACTGCTGATCACACTGACTGGTACTGAGGGCACAGTGGCTGGTACTTTGGGCACACTGACTGGTACTGAGGAAAAGAAAGAACAGAGAGAAAAAAGAAAACGGAGAGAGAGAGAGGAAAGAAATAAAGAACAGAAAGAAAGAAAGAGGGGAATGAAAGAAAGAACAGAGAGAGGGGAAAGAAAGATGGTACAGAAAGAAAAAGAAAGAGAACAGAGAGAGAAAGAACAGAGAGAAAGAAAGAACAGAAAGAGAAAGATAGGAAAGAACAGAGAGAGAGAAAGGAAGAACAGAGAGTGAAAGAAAGATTAGAGAGAGAAAGAAAGAAAAGAGAAAGAAAGAACATAGCAAAAGAAAGAACAGAGAGAGAGATAACGGAAGAGGGGAAAGAAAGAAAGAACAGAAAGAAAGAAGACAGAGGGGAAAAAAAGAATGAACAGAGAGAAAGATTAGAGAGAAAAAGAAAGATGAGAAAGAAAGAACAGAGAGAGAAAGGAAGAGGGGAAAGAAAGAACAGAGAGAAAGAAAGATACAGATGAAAGAAAGAAAGATTAGAGAGAAAGAAAGAAACAGTGAGAAAAAAAGATTCTATAAAGATACTATAGCAGCCCGGCTCCCATTGTAATTCCCCCCTGAGCCTCCCGGTGCAGGACATATCATGATCCACTCACATGGCCAGCATCCCTGAGTCCAAGGTGATCTTGCGGTCCACGCTATCGGAGGAGGACATGGTGATGGATCTGAAGCATTCCCTGAAGTGCCTCCATGGTTCCGTCACAATCTCCTCCCGAAATTACCTCATTTCCGGTCAGCTTCTAGCACGTTGCTTCCGGTGGAATGTCACGTGTGAATTTTAAAGTTCTCTTTGGGTCTCCGCCATGTACTCCTGTGTCCACGGGAAAAGTAAGCTCCCGGCCGGGGCAGACTATCAAAATCAGGACTGTCCCGCTGGATCTGGGACACCTCATACACACACGGTTCCGCATTGTATGCCTCGTACACACACGGTTCCGCTGCATACACTTCGCACACACACGGCTCCACTCGGTAAACCTTGTACACATGCGGCTCTGCTCCGTACACCTTGTTCACACATGGTTTCACTCCGTCAACCTTGTACACATGCGGCTTTGCTCCATACACTTCGTACACACTCGTGTTGTGAGTTCATTGAGTTCTCCTTCCAGGCTCCCTCTGGTGGTAGCAGGAGGTAGTGAGGCTGATTTAATCAGTAGAGATCTGCCACCTGATAATGAGGATGACGATTGGACCTCAGGAATCTCAGATTGGATTTAAGACAGCCGACGCTCTACTCTGGTGCTGGTGATTCCTTCTGCTTGTCAGGTCTTGGTTCTCAACTCTGTTCCAGTCAGCTCAAGCTAAGTTTCTCTGCTAATGTTCACACTTGATTTTGTTGTTCTATTTAGTTTATTGCGTGGTCAGCCAGCCCCGGTTGGGGCTGTGCTGAATTTCCACTCTTATTTATCTGTATTTGCCAATTTGCTTTTTGTCCCTTATTAGATTGGCCTCTTTTTGCTCTGTCTCAGAATATTTCAGAGTGCTGATATAGTGGGAGAAGTCTAGTAACTTCAGGGTTAATTTTGTTATCAGAAGTTTTGGACATTATTTTGTAGGGTTTTGGGCAGATTGCAGACAGTATCTTTCCTTTCCTCTCCTTTCTAGTTAGTTTGGGCCCCATCGTTTGCTCAGCCTATTTTCCTGCCTGTGTTTGTGTTTTCATCTTGTTTCACCGTCAATACATGTGTGGGGGCTGTCTATTCCTTTGGGGTCTGCTCTGGGGCAGTTAGTTTTCCCCTTTTCTTGCTTTAGGCTGATTTAGTCCTCCGGCCATGATGAGGCGTCTAGGTTCATTGTAGGTACGCTCCACGGCTGCTGCTAGTTGTGTGGTTAGGATCAGGGATCTGCAATCTGCATAGTTACCAACCTCTCTGTTTTTTTCTGGGCTTAGCATGTTTAGGTTTTTTCCTCCTCGGTGACCCATTCCTAACACACGTGGTTCTGCTCCATACACCTTGTACACACGTGGCTCTGCTCCATAAACACACGGCTCAGCTCTGTACACTTTGCACACACATGGCACCGTTCTGTACACCTCGTACAAACACGGCTCCGCTCCATACACCTACACACGCTCCTCCCCTCCGTACACCTCGAATGCATGCGGCTCCACTCCTTGCACATATGGCTCCACTCCGCACACCTTGTACATGTGCGGCACTGCTCCGTACACCTCGTACACGTGCGGCTCTGCTCCGTACACCTCGTACACACATGGCTCCGCCCCGCACACCTCGTACACGTGCGGCTCTGCATGTGCAAACCTTCTATATCATGCACGTGCGGCTCCGCTTCGTACACCTTGTACACATGTGGCTCTGCTCCGTCCACCTCGTACACACGGCTCCGCTCTGTACACCTCGTACACGTGCAACTCTGCTCCATACACCTCGTATATGTGCGACTCTGCTCCATACACCTCGTACACGTGCGACTATGCTCCGTACAACTCGTACACACGGCTCCACTCCATACACCTCGTACACGTACGACTCTGCTCCGTACACCTCGTACACGTGCGACTCTGCTCTGTACACCTCGTACACGTGCGACTCTGCTCCGTACACCTCGTACACGTGCGACTCTGCTCCGTACACCTCGTACACATGGCTCTGCTCCGTACACCTCGTACACGTGCGACTATGCTCCGTACACCTCGTACACATGGCTCTGCTCCATACACCTCGTACACATGGCTCCGCTATGTACACTTTGTACACACGGCTCCGCTCCGTACAACTTGTACACGTGCGGCTCTGCTCCGTACACCTCGTACACATGCGACTCTGCTTCGTACACCTTGTACACGCGCAGCTCTGCTACATCCACACTGAAAACCCCTCCTGACCCCACACATAAACTTCATCTCATCCAGCACCATGACAACCAGCACGACAGAGTCCTGCAGGCACTCAGGGGTCAGGGATGTGCGCACAGGACCTGTGATGAGGTCACAGGAGGTCACATGATCAGGGGCATCGGATGCCCCTGATCATGTGACCCCTGACTCGTCCCCTCCTGTGACCTCATCACAGGTCCTGTGTGCACTGAAGAACCCAGCGATCGACACTGGGATTCATCACTCTGGGGCTGCGGTGGCCGGTGGGTCTGTCTGGGGGGGGCGTGGTGGCTCAGTGAAATGCGGGAAAAATAAGCTACCGCCCGGGACAGCGGGAAATGCAATCAAAAACGGGACTGTCGCGCCAAATCCGGGACACTTGGGAGCTATGCAAATTAGTTAACCCCTCACCACACTTAGTGTGCTGGAGGAAAAACTCTGGGCTTTATATCACTGACACCATTAAACTCAGTGAAACATATCTCCCCTCCAGAACTTTACCAGTGAGTTTGTCACAATATACACACGTGGTCAAAATTGTTGGTAGCCCTCGTTTAATGACAGAAAAACCCACAATGGTCAAATAAATAACTAAATAATCTATGAAAATGAACAAATGAAAGTCAGACATTGCTTTTCAACCATGCTTCCACAGAATTTAAAAAAAAAATAATGTGACAAAAGGGACATGATAAATCAAGGTATGTCCACTAATTATCATCACAGGTGTCTACAATCTTGGAATCAGTGAGTGGCCTGTATAGAGGCTACAGATACTCACTGTGCTGTTTGGTGACATGGTGTGTATCACACTCAACATGGACCAGAGGAAGCGAAGGAAAGAGTTGTCTCAGGGGATTAGAAAGAAAATTGTAGACAAACATGTTAAAGGTAAAAGTTATAAGACCATCTCCAAGCAGTTTGATGTTTCTGTGACTACAGCTGCACGTATTCAGAAATGTAAGCTTCATGGGACTGTAGCCAACCTCCCTGGACGTGGCCGCAGGAGGAAAATTGATGACAAATCAAAGAGACGGATAATACGAATGGTAACAAAAGAGACCAGAACAACTTCTAAACAGATTAAAGGTGAACTTCAAGCTCAAGGAAAATCAGTGTCAGATCGCATCATCCGTCATTGTATGAGCCAAAGTGGATTTCATGGGAGACAACCAAGGAAAACAAATCATAAAAAAGCCAGACTGGAATTTGCCAAACTACATGTTGACAAGCCACAAAGCTTCTAGTAGAATGTCCTATGGGCAGATGAGACTAAAATGGAACTTTTTGGCAAGGCACATCAGCTCTATGTTCACAGATGGAAAATGAAGCATATCAAGGAAAGAACACTGTCCCTTCTGTGAAACATGGAGGAGGCTCTGTTATGTTCTGGGGCTGCTTTGCTGCATCTGGCACAGGGTGTCTAGAATCTGTACAGGGTACAATGAAATCTCAAGACTATCAAGCGATTCTAGAGAGAAATGTGCTGCCCAGTGTCAGAAAGCTTGGTCTCAGTCACAGGTCATGGGTCTTGCAACAGGATAATGATCCAAAACACACAGCTAAAAACACCCAAGAATGGCTAAGAGGAAAGCCATCATTTCTGTCCAGGCCTATTTCATGAGTTTTATTTTTTTTTTAAATTCTGTGGAAGCATGGCTGAAAAACAATGTCTGACTTTCATTTGTTAATTTTCATAGATTTTTTATTTATTATTACTTTTGTCAGATTCAAATTATTTCTGTGACCATTGTGGGTTTTTCTGTCATTAAATGAGGGGTTTGCACCACACTGATCTGTGAGGGGCATAGTGTGGGGACTGGGCCCTATAGGGGGAGCCAATGTGAAGAGGGGGCCCAATATGGAAAGGAGTGGGCAGTGTGGAGGGCATGTACCATAAGAGGGAAATTGTGGGGCTCATATTTTGTGCAAGGAATATAATGAGGGCAACAATTTATTTAGGGGCTCAGCATAAGGCAGATATTTTTATTTGGGAGCATTATAATGACAGTTCTATCTTTAAGGGCATCGTGTGGGGATGTGCTGCAGAAGACAGGAGAAGATGGAAGTCTGCAGAGACGGCTGTGGATGAGAAAACTCATCATGGGGTCTGGACAAGATGAAGAAAAGTAAGAGAGCGACTCCAGAGACGACATAATCTATCAGGTACCTGGATGTAAATGTTATTTGTGATACTGACTAATTCTCATGTTGTTATTTATGTTAGGAGCATTAAAGGGGTTGTCCAGGTTTGTGCTGAGTCTGCAGTCATTGTAAGTGACTGCAGACTTCTGAATTTTCGCAGTGCTCACTGCACACTGTCAGGATTCTCTCGTGCTGGCGATTTGCATACATGCGGTCACATGCTGACTAGACATGCGTGGCCTCACTTAATGAAAATGAATTTATTGAGGCCGGACACGTCTAGTTGGAATGTGGCCAGAAGTATACAAATCACATACTTGTGCAAGGGAGAATTCTAAAAGTGTGCAGTGAATGCGCTGTGAGAATTCAGAGCAGCTCGTTGGCACTTGACTAAGTGTGCTTGGGAAGGAGGGAGGAGCGCCAAGCTGAATTCTGCCCCAAGTGCCAGAAAACCTAGATACACCTCTGGCTGCACTATAAATTTGTACAGTATGGCACAGTTATTTCTGTGCGCTACACGGCGCCATTATTTCTGCGTCCTGCATTAGGCCAGGATTAAAGGCGTCCTCAATGCTGAGAAATACAGGCTGATACTTATCTATCATGTAATACCATCACCGAGGCGTCTGATTGGTTCCAAATTTATTCTGCAGCCGCACAATGACCCCCAACATCCAGCCAACGTCATTAAGAATGAGGAGTCCTGGAAGTGATGATCTGGCCCCAAGCATTAATTCTGTCAACCAAATTGTGGCAGAATTTATACATGCAGTAAGACAGTGGTATTTATCTCCATTGTATGATTCCATTATATATCAGTACTAGCTGAAGAGCCCGGCGCTGCCCGGGCATAGTAACTAACTGTGCTGTGGTTAGTTATAGTAAATTATAATTATCCTCCATCCCATAGTCCCGTGCCCATATACCCATCATACATATCCACGATCCCATAGGCCCGTGCCCATATACCCATCATACATATCCTCCATCCCATAGTCGAGTGCCCATATACCCATCACACATCCTCCATCCCATAGTCCCATGCTCATATACCCATCACACATCCTCCATCCCATAGTCCCATGCCCATATATCCATCATACATATTCGCAATCCCATAGTCCCATTCCCATATACCCATCATACATATCCACCATCCCATAGTCGAGTGCCCATATACCCGTCATAAATATCCTCCATCCCATAGTCCAGTGCCCATATACCCATCACACATCCTCCATCCCATAGTCCCGTGCCCATATACCCATCATGCATATCCACGATCCCATAGGTCCGTGCCCATATACCCGTCATACATATTCGCCATCCCATAGTCCAGTGCCCATATACCCATCACACATCCTCCATACCATAGTCCCGTGCCCATATACCCATCATACATATCCACAATCCCATAGGTCCGTGCCCATATACCCGTCATACATATTCGCTATCCCATAGTCCAGTGCCCATATACCCATCACACATCCTCCATACCATAGTCCCGTGCCCATATACCCATCATACATATCCACGATCCCATAGGCCCGTGCCCATATACCCATCATACATATTCGCTATCCCATAGTCCAATGCCCATTTACCCATCATACATCCTCCATCCCATAGTCGAGTGCCCATATACCCATCATACATGTTATGATTGAGTCACCGCAGGAGGCAAAAACAGAAATGCTAGCCAAGTCCAGAAAACCGGAGAAGTTGGCAACTATCAGATTGCAGACCCCTGAACCTAACAACACAACTAGCAGTAGCCGTGGGGGGTTCCTACGATGACCTAGACCCCTCGATCACAGCCGGAGAGATACATAGGCCTAAAGAAGGAAAGGGGAAATCTAACTGCCCCAGAGCAGACCCCAAAGCAATAGGCAGCCCTCCACATATAATGACGGTGAAGCAAGACGGAAACACTTACACAGACAGAAAGACAGAGTGAGCAAAGATGGGGCCCAAAAACTACCTAGATAGGAACGGATAGGAAGGCTGCTGTCTGCAATCTGCCAAAACCCTATCAAAGACAAAGCCAACCAGCTGATATAAAAATGGCCCTGAAGCAACTAAGCTTCAAAACTAAATCAGCACTCAGGTATTTTCAGAGGACAGAGTTAAAGGAATACTGCACACTCCAGCAGGGAGTGGCAGAATCCAAAAAGCAAGAAAAACAAAAACAAATCTTAAATGCAAATGGCAAAGCAGAAAACTTAGCTTTAGGAGAGCAGGAATCAGACTGGTGTCCAAGAGTCCACAGAGAACTCACCCGCAGGGCAGAAAGGGCGTAGGCTGCCTTATATCCAGTCAGAGACTCCACTCAGCCAATCGTCTTCATTAGTCCCAGGTGCCTGATAATCAGGCTCACTACCTTCCTTCACTAGGATAGGGAGTTCACCAGGCCTCAGAGACGGAGGGGAAAATGAACTCACAACAGTACCCCCCCTTGAGGAGGGGTCACCGAACCCTCAACAACGCTACCAGGGCGATCAGGGTGAGCCCGATGAAAGGCACGCACCAATCTTTTGGCATGAATATCAGAGGCAGAGACCCAGGAATTATCCTCCTGACCATAATCCTTCCACTTAACCAAATACTGGAGTCTCCGTCTAGCCAGACGGGAATCCAGAATTTTGTCTACCTCATATTCCAAGTTACCTTCAACCAATACAGGGTCCGGAGGTGCCACCTCAGGCACAACTGGCTCAACAAACCTCTTCAACAAAGACTTATGGAACACATTATGGATGTTAAATGTGACAGGAAGAGCCAAACGAAAAGAGACCGGATTAATAATCTCCAAAATCTTGTAAGGTCCAATAAATCTAGGCTTAAACTTAGGAGAAGCCACCTTCATAGCAATATTTTTTGATGATAACCACACCATATCACCAACCTTAAACTGGGGACCAATGGTCCTATGTCGATTGAAAAACCGCTGGGCCTTTTCCTGGGAGAGAGAAAACTTATCCACCACTTGGTCCCAGATCTGGTGCATTCTCTCCACCACAGTGTCAACCCCTGGACAGGCAGAAGGCTCCACCTGCCCTGAAGAAAATCGGGGATGAAACCCAAAGTTACAAAAAAAAGGTGACATCAAAGTGGCAGAACTAGCTCTATTATTTAACCCCTTCACCCCCAAGGGTGGTTTGCACGTTCATGACCGGGCCAATTTTTACAATTCTGACCACTGTCCCTTTATGAGGTTATAACTCTGGAACGCTTCAACGGATCTAGGCGATTCTGAGATTGTTTTCTCGTGACATATTGTACTTCACTTTAGTGGTAAAAAATTTTCGCTATAACTTGCGTTTATTTATGAAAAAAACAGAAATATGGCAAAAATTTTGAAAATTTTGCAATTTTCAAACTTTGAATTTGTATGCCCTTAAAACAGAGAAATATGTGACACAAAATAGTTACTAAATAACATTTCCCACATGTCTACTTTACATCAGCACAATTTGGGAAACAACATTTTTTTTTGTTAGGAAGTTATAAGGGTTAAAATTTGACAAGCGATTTCTAATTTTTACAACAAAACTTACAAAACCTTTTTTTTAGGGACCACCTCACATTTGAAGTCATTTTGAGGGGTCTATATGGCAGAAAATACCCAAAAGTGACACCATTCTAAAAACTGCACCCCTGACGCTACTCAAAACTACATTCAATAAGATTATTAACCCTTCAGGTGCTTCACAGGAGCAGAAGCAACGTGGAAGGAAAAAATGAACATTTAACTTTTTAGTCACAAAAATAATATTTTAGCAACAATTTTTTTATTTTCCCAAGGGTAACAGGAGAAATTGGACCCCAAAAGTTGTTGTCAAATTTGTCCTGAGTACGCTGATACCCAATATATGGGGGGGAACCACTGTTTGGGCACAAGGCAGGGCTCAGAAGGGAAGGAGCCCCGTTTGACTTTTTCAACCTAAAATTGGCTGGAATTGAGATCGGACGCCATGTCGCGTTTGACGAGTGTCTGATGTGCCTAAACAGTGGAAACCCCCCACAAGTGACCCCATTTTGGAAACTAGACCCCCTAAGGAACTTATCTAGATGTGTGGTGACCACTTTGAACCCCCAAGGGCTTCACAGAAGTTTATAACACCCGGGCGTGAAAATAAAAAAATCATATTTTTTCCACAAACATGATCATTTAGTCCCCAATATTTTGTTTTCCCAAGGGTAACAGGAGAAATTGGACCCCAAAGGTTGTTGTCAAATTTGTCCTGAATACGCTGATACCCAATATGTGGGGGGGAACCACTGTTTAGGCACATGGCAGGGCTCAGAAGGGAAGGAGCCCCGTTTGACTTTTTCAACCTAAAATTGGCTGGAATTGAGATTGGACGCCATGTCGCGTTTGACGAGCGTCTGATGTGCCTAAACAGTGGAAACCCCCCACAAGTGACCCCATTTTGGAAACTAGACCCCCTAAGGAACTTATCTAGATGTGTGGTGACCACTTTGAACCCCCAAGGGCTTCACAGAAGTTTATAACACCCGGGCGTGAAAATAAAAAATCATATTTTTTCCACAAACATGATCATTTAGTCCCCAATATTTTGTTTTCCCAAGGGTAACAGGAGAAATTGGACCCCAAAGGTTGTTGTCAAATTTGTCCTGAGTACGCTGATACCCAATATGTGGGGGGGAACCACTGTTTAGGCACATGGCAGGGCTCAGAAGGGAAGGAGCCCCGTTTGACTTTTTCAACCTAAAATTGGCTGGAATTGAGATCGGACGCCATGTCACGTTTGACGAGCGTCTGATGTGCCTAAACAGTGGAAACCCCCCACAAGTGACCCCATTTTGGAAACTAGACCTCCTAAGGAACTTATCTAGATGTGTGGTGAGCACTTTGAACCCCTAAGGGCTTCACAGAAGTTTATAACACCCGGGCGTGAAAATATAAAATCCTGTTTTGTTCCCACATAAATGATCATTTAGTCCCAATTTTTAATTTTCCCAAGAGTAACAGGAGAAATTGGACCCCAAAAGTTGTTGTTCAATTTGTCCTGAGTACCCTGATACCCCACATGTGGGAGAAAACTACTGTTTGGGCACACGTCAGGGCTCGAAAGGGAAGTAATGACGTTTTGGAAAGCAGACTTTGATGGAATGGTCTGTGGGCGTCATGTTCCATTTGCAGAGCCCTTGATGTTCCTAAACAGTAGAAACCCCCAATAAGTGACCCCATTTTGGAAACTAGACCCCCTAAGGAACTTATCTAGATGTGTGGTGAGCACTTTGAACCCCCAAGTGTTTCACTAAAGATTATAATGCCCAGGCGTGAAAATATAAAATCCTGTTTTGTTCCCACATAAATGATCATTTAGTCCCCAGTTTTTAATTTTCCCAAGAGTAACAGGAGAAATTGGACCCCAAAAGTTGTTGTTCAATTTGTCCTGAGTACCCTGATACCCCACATGTGGGAGAAAACTACTGTTTGGGCACACGTCAGGGCTCGAAAGGGAAGTAATGCCGTTTTGGAAAGCAGACTTTGATGGAATGGTCTGCGGGCGTCATGTTCCATTTGCAGAGCCCTTGATGTTCCTAAACAGTAGAAACCCCCAATAAGTGACCCCATTTTGGAAACTAGACCCCCTAAGGAACTTATCTAGATGTGTGGTGAGCACTTTGAACCCCCAAGTGTTTCACTAAAGATTATAATGCCCAGGCGTGAAAATATAAAATCCTGTTTTGTTCCCACATAAATGATCATTTAGTCCCCAATTTTTAATTTTCCCAAGAGTAACAGGAGAAATTGGACCCCAAAAGTTGTTGTTCAATTTGTCCTGAGTACCCTGATACCCCACATGTGGGAGAAAACTACTGTTTGGGCACACGTCAGGGCTCGAAAGGGAAGTAATGACGTTTTGGAAAGCAGACTTTGATGGAATGGTCTGCGGGCATCATGTTCCATTTGCAGAGCCCTTGATGTTCCTAAACAGTAGAAACCCCCAATAAGTGACCCCATTTTGGAAACTAGACCCCCTAAGGAACTTATCTAGATGTGTGGTGAGCACTTTGAACCCCCAAATGTTTCACTAAAGATTATAATGCCCAGGCGTGAAAATATAAAATCCTGTTTTGTTCCCACATAAATGATCATTTAGTCCCCAATTTTTAATTTTCCCAAGAGTAACAGGAGAAATTGGACCCCAAAAGTTGTTGTCCAATTTGTCCTGAGTACCCTGATACCCCACATGTGGGAGAAAACTACTGTTTGGGCACACGTCAGGGATCGAAAGGGAAGTAATGACGTTTTGGAAAGCAGACTTTGATGGAATGGTCTGCGGGCGTCATGTTCCATTTGCAGAGCCCTTGATGTTCCTAAACAGTAGAAACCCCCCATAAGTGACCCCATTTTGGAAACTAGACCCCCTAAGGAACTTATCTAGATGTGTGGTGAGCATTTTGAACCCCCAAGTGTTTCACTAAAGATTATAATGCCCAGGCGTGAAAATATAAAATCCTGTTTTGTTCCCACATAAATGATCATTTAGTCCCCAATTTTTAATTTTCCCAAGAGTAACAGGAGAAATTGGACCCCAAAAGTCGTTGTCCAATTTGTCCTGGGTACTCTGGTACCCCACATGTGGGAAAAAACTGTTTAGGCACACGTTGGGGCTCGAAAGGGAAGTAGTGTTGTTTTGGAATGCAGACTTTGATGGTCTGCTGGCGTCATGTTCCATTTGCAGAGTCCCTGATGTGCCTAAACAGGAAAAAACCCCACATATGACATCATTTTGGATACTAGACCCCAATGAACAAATCTAGATGTGCCCCCAACTAATCTAATGTAAATTAGTAGTGCATGGAGGTGTGGTACAATTTGAAGCAATCCTTCATGCACAGGCCAGGTTTTTCGGGGCAGGTGTCGCACTGGTAAGTGGTGTCCCTGCGTATTCCTTTTTTGTAACACACTCGACACCTTTTTTGCGGCTTACCTTTTCTTGGGGTTGGCGGGACCACCCCCGGAAAATGCTGACCTGGGACAATACGAGCACCTTCAGTTCCTGAAGTACTGGGGCCCGCTCCTTCCTGAGCGCCAAACATCATGGCCTTAACCACTACCTCCTGGAAATGAAGGTACGCCGTATCGCTGGGGCATGCACATTGTGACAGCAGGAATGCGTTGAGCATTGCCATTTGGACGATGTGCACGGCCAGCTTTTTGTACCACACCTTGGCCTTCCTCAATGCATTGTACGGTTGGAGGAGTTGATCGGAGAGATCAACTCCCCCTATTTTTTTGTTGTACCCCACTACACTTGTCGGTTTGAGGACCTGTGTAGAGGTACCCCGTACAGTGCAGAGGGTACTGCCATCACCGTGTATGGTGGTCAAGAGATGGACATCTCTCTTGTCCTTGTACTTGACCACCAGCAGGTGGTCGCTACATTGGGCTCTGCTCTCACCTTTTCGGAGCATCTGCCCAAGTAGCGTCTTCGGGAGGCCTCTCTGATTTTTGCGGACAGTACCGCAGGCTGCGGTACGTCACTCAGAGAGGGATTTGTAGAGTGGGATGCTGGTATAAAAGTTATCAGTGTAGAGGTGATAACCTTTATCCAGCAGTGGGTGCACCAAATCCCACACAATTTTCCCACTCACTCCCAGGAAAGGAGGACACTCAGGGGGTTCAATCCGGGTGTCCTTCCCTTCGTAAACTCTAAACTTGTGGGTGTACCCTGAGGTACTCTCACACAACTTATAGAGTTTGATTCCGTACCTGGCCCTCTTACTGGGCAGGTATTGACGGAATCGCAGCCTTCCCTTGAAGTGAACCAAGGACTCATCCACGCAGATGTCCCTTTGGGGCACGTACACTTCAGCAAACTTTTTGTTGAAGTGTTCGATGACCGGCCGAACTTTGAACAGACGGTCAAAGTTGGGGTCATCTTGTGCGGGACACGCTGCATTATCAGTATAATGCAGAAACTTGTGGATGGCCTCAAAACACGTCCGGGCCATGACCATTCGGAACACTGGAGTGTTGTATAAAATATCAACACTCCAATATTGCCGAATTTCCGGCTTCTTCAGTATCCCCATATGGAGGACCAGGCCCCAAAACTGCGTCATTTCAACTGCGTCTACAGGAGACCAGTTTGAAAATGTTGAACGCGGGTTTTGCTCCAAAAATTGACGAGCGTACAAATTAGTTTGCTCCACCATGAGGTTAACAAAATCCTCAGAGAAAAAGACTTTGAAAAAGTCAATTTCTGTGAGGCCGGTGGTGTCAAACTTGATTCCTGATTCTGCCACAAAATCAGGAATCAGTGGCTCGTAATTTTCGGGGGGCGAGGTCCATACGGGGAGCACTGGGTCAGCTGCGGGCATGGTGGGCGCTGCCTCATCTTCTGTCCTGGAGCGTCTGCGTGGCGGTTCCGCAGGACCCGAGGAGGAAGATGAGGAGGGGGAAGAGGAAGAAGAAGAGGATGAAGAATCCGAAAAATAAAGAAAAGTCGGATCGTCATCCAAATCGCTATCAGTTTCGGAGGCAAGTAAAGCATATGCCTCCTCCACTGAATAGCGCTGTTGGGATGAATTTGATGACATTTTTGTGTAAATATGGTGCTTGGGTGTACACTTTATTGAAAACTGTATGTGTACGTGAGGGGGGGGGAGTGATTGGTGTAAACTTTCTGTAAAGAAAAAGCTGTGGAAAAAAGTCTAAAACAGCAGGCCCTAGCTGATAAGTGTCACTTATCAAAACTAGGCTGCTGGATGTGCGCACGGGGTGGCGCAAGGGGGGGTGGAAAAAAAAAAAAAGGAAAACGGAAAACTCTGATAAGTGAACTGTGTCACTTATCCAAGTTTCGCAGCTGCGGGATGTGTGTACGGAGGGGCTAAGGAAAAAAAAGCGAGCTCAAGTGTTGATCGGTGAACTGCGTCACCAATCAACGCTCGGCGGCTGCGCACGGAGGTGGCGCAAAAGTGGGGTGGAGGGGGGTAAAAATAGGGGGAAGGGGGATGGGGGGATTGGGGTGGATGAAGAGAGATTGGGCAGGGATCAACAGTTAGGGTTGTAGTTAGGTGGCACAAAGGGGGGTGAAAAAAATGAAAAGCGGCAGGCACAAGCTTGGATAAGTGACGTGTGTCACTTATCCAACTTTTGCGGCTGTGGGATGTGTGTACGGAAGTGGCGCAAAGGGGGCTAAGGAAAAAAAAGCGAGCTCAAGTGTTGATCGGTGAACTGCATCACCAATCAACGCTCGGCAGCTGCGCACGGAGGTGGCGCAAAAGTGGGGTGGAGGGGGGTAAAAATAGGGGGAAGGGGGATGGGGGGATTGGGGTGGATGAAGATAGATTGGGCAGGGATCAACAGTTAGGGTTGTAGTTAGGTGGCACAAAGGGGGGTGAAAAAAATGAAAAACGGCAGGCACAAGCTTGGATAAGTGACGTGTGTCACTTATCCAACTTTTGCGGCTGCGGAATGTGTGAACGGAAGTGGCGCAAAGGGGGCTAAGGAAAAAAAAGCGAGCGCGAGTGTTGATCGGTGAACTGCGTCACCGATCAACGCTCGCCGGCTGCGCACGGAGGTGGCGCAAAAGTGGGGTGGAGGGGGGTAAAAGGGGGGTGAAGGGGGGTAAGAGGGAGGGTGAAGATAGATTGGGCAGGGGATCAGGGATCAATTAACACTTACAATTGTAGTTTTCTTTCTTCTTCTTCTTTCTTCTGCAGGGATTGTGATGCTACAAGCTGTGGCACCACAATACCCAGCACAGGAGCTCTTGCTGCGTCCGACCTCTCTGCAGGAATCCTCAGCTAGAGTGAGGACCCCTGCAGACAGGTCAGAGGCAGGTCAGGGGGCAGGTCACAGAGCGGTCACCTCGCTGCTGTGACCTGTCATTGGTGGGATCGAATGATTACATCGATCCCACCAATCCCTGATCTGCCTGGTGACCATGGCAACTGCCTAGAATCGGAGCTCACAGCTCCGATTACAAGGCAGGTCATGCCCAGGTCACCAGCAGGGCACAGAGCGGTCACATGGTGACCGCAGCTGTGCCCTGTGGTTGGCGCGATCGCCGATCTAATCGATCGCGCCAGCCAACTCCTGCAGGCCCTGCTAATATAGCACCGATCCTGGCCGGTATTGGCAGGGCACAGCGGCGATATAGCGCCGCTGTGCACTGCGATTGGCGCGATCGATCAGATCGGCGATCGCGCCAATCCGGGTGCTTTTTGCCGGTGCCTGGCGTTGCCAGGCACCGGCTCTAGGATCGAGTACATCGGTACTCGATCCCCGCCTAGGACATCATTGTTTCAGCCAAGCTGATTGGCTGAAACAATGAGAAACGCTGCGATTGGCTGTTCAGAATTGAACAGCCAATCACAGCGCTCTGGATGCCGGGGGGGCGGGATCGCAGCCCGGGATGCCGACGCCATCTTTTCTAAGGTGAGATGGCGTCGGAATTTTAATGCGATCACCGCGACTTTAGTCGCGGTATCGCATTAAAGGGCCCGACGTACTATCCCGTCCACGGTCATACGGGCCCGGGTACCGTGGACGGGATAGTACGTCGGATGTCAGGAAGGGGTTAAAGCAAATTCGGCCAAGGGCAAAAATGAAACCCAATCATCCTGATCAGCGGAAATAAAACATCTCAAATACAACTCCAAGGCCTGGTTTGTTCTCTCTGTCTGCCCATTGGTCTGAGGGTGAAAAGCAGAGGAGAAGGACAACTGAATTCCCAACTTGGAACAGAACGTCCTCCAAAATTTAGACACAAACTGAACTCCTCTGTCAGATACAATGTTCTCAGGAATCCCGTGCAAGCGAACCACCTGTTGCAAAAACAGGGGCACCAACTCAGAGGAAGATGGCAACTTAGGGAGTGGTACAAGATGAACTATCTTAGAGAACCTATCACAAATCACCCAAATAACAGTCATTCTTTGAGAAACCGGCATATCAGAGATGAAATCCATTGAAATATGGGTCCATGGCCTCCTGGGGACCGGCAAAGGCATCAACAACCCACTAGAGCGAGAACAAGATTTAGACCGGGAGCAAGTCCCACAGGACTGCACAAAATTCCTGACATCATGAGACAAGGTGGGCCACCAAAAAGAGCGACTCACCAGATCTCTAGTACCAAAAATACCAGGATGACCAGCCAATGCAGAGCAATGAACTTCAGACATCACTCTCTTCTTCCACTGGTCAGGAACATACAACTTTCCACTGGGGCAACGCTCAGGTTTGTCCTCCTGGAACTCTTGCAGAGCAAGTCTCAAATCGGGCGAGATGGCAGAAAGAACTACCCCTTCGCCTAAGATGGTAGCAGGCTTGGTCACCACAGGAGAATCAGCAAAGAAACTCCTAGAGAGGGCGTCTGCCTTGACATTCTTAGTTCCAGGAAGAAAAGAGACCACAAAATCAAAACGTGTAAAAAACAAGGCCCACCTAGCCTGTCTAGGGTTCAGGCGTTTAGCCGACTCTAGGTAAATCAAATTTTTGTGGTCAGTGAGGACCACAACTTGATGTTTGGCTCCCTCCAACCAATGTCTCCACTCCTCAAATGCCCATTTCATGGCCAACAGTTCCCGATTCCCCACATCATAGTTACGTTCAGATGAAGAGAACTTTCGGGAAAAGAATGCACAGGGGTTCATTTTAGATGTTACCGGATCCTTTTGGGACAAAACCGCTCCTGCACCAATTTCAGAAGCATCCACCTCTACCTGGAACGGGAGTGAGACATCAGGCTGCCGCAAAACCGGGGCGGAGGTAAATCTACGCTTCAGCTCCTGAAAGGAGGCAACAGCCTCCGGAGACCAATTCAACACATCCGCACCCTTCCTGGTCAGGTCAGTCAATGGTTTGGCAATACTAGAAAATTTTGCTATAAATTTCCGATAAAAATTAGCAAAACCCAAAAACTTCTGGAGGGCCTTCAAAGAAGTGGGCTGAACCCAATCATAAATGGCCTGTACCTTGGCCGGGTCCATTTCAATAGTTGACGGAGACAAAATAAATCCCAAAAAAGAAATCCTCTGTACTCCAAAAAGGCATTTCGATCCTTTGACATACAGGGAATTCTCTCTCAAGATCCGGAACACAGTCCGAATATGTTCCACATGAGAATCCCAATCCTTGGAGAAGATCAAAATATCATCCAGATAAATAATCAAAAATTTATCGACAAAGTCTCGGAAAATATCGTTCATGAAGCACTGGAAGACAGAAGGGGCAATAGTGAGCCCAAAAGGCATCACCAGGTACTCAAAATGTCCCTCCGGAGTATTAAACGCCGTCTTCCATTCATCCCCCTGTTTAATGCGGATAAGATTATACGCCCCTCTGAGGTCAAGCTTGGTAAACCAGCAAGCACCTCTAACTCTAGAGAATAGATCCGAGATCAGGGGTAACGGATACTGATATTTAATAGTAATTTTATTGAGGGCACGATAATCAATACAAGGCCTTAAAGAACCATCCTTCTTGGCCACAAAAAAAAAAACGGCACCTAAGGGTGAAGAGGATGGTCTAATATGGCCCTTCTCCAACGCCTCCTTAATATAGGACCGCATAGCCTCGTGCTCGGGTACAGATAAATTGAAGAGCCGACCTTTAGGAAATTTACACCCCGGACTTAATTCAATCGCACAGTCATAACTCCTATGAGGAGGCAAGGACGCAGACTCATTCTCACTAAATACATCATAGAAGTCCGCCAAATAGTCAGGAACCTCATGCGACTGAGTAGAGGTGGAAAAAACCAGAGCCTCACTAAAGGTACACCGGCAACCCCAACTCACCACAGACACAGACTTCCAATCCAAAACTGGATTATGAATTTGCAACCAGGGAAACCCCAGAACAACGGCGTCATGCAGACCATGCAACACCAAGAATCTGCAATTTTCTTGGTGGTCTGGAGCGACCCGCATGACCACCTGGGTCCAAAACTGAGGTTTATTTTTAGCCAAAGGGGTAGCATCAATCCCCCTCAAAGGGATAGGCGTCTGCAGAGGTGTCAACGGAAATCCACAACGTTTAGCAAAATCCAAGTCCATTAGGTTTAGCGCTGCTCCCGAATCCACAAAAGCCTTGGCGGAAAATGTGGACAGGGAACAGATCAGAGTAATCGCCAAAAGAAACTTAGGCTGAACCCCACCAACAGAAAACGTGTGTGCAAAGCGTTTCTCACGTTTAGGACAAACAGAAATAATATGTGAGGCATCTCCACAGAAAAAACACAGCTTATTACGCCTTCTGAATTCCTGACGTTGCGCCTTAGACAAAACTCTATCACATTGCATAGGTTCAGACGTCTGTTCAACCGGCGGCAACACCTATCGTGTAATCCTGCGTTCACGTAAACGTCGATCAACCTGAATGGCTAAAGACATAGAATCGTCCAGACCAGAGGGAACAGGAAATCCCACCATAGTATCTTTTACGGCTTCTGACAAACCCTTCCGAAAGAGAGCAGCCAAGGCACTATCATTCCAGGTAGTAAGGACCGTCCACTTTCGGAACTTTTGACAGTACAACTCTGCAGATTCTCGACCCTGGTTCAATGCTAACAGGGTCTTTTCAGCCTGATCAATAGCATTGGGTTCGTCGTACAGCAACCCCAAGTCTTGAAAAAATGCGTTCACATTAGTCAGAATAGGGTCATCTGGTTTCAAAGAAAACGCCCAATCCTGGGGATCGCCGCGCAGCAAAGAGATGACAATTTTAACCTGCTGCGTGGAGCTCCCTGACGAGTTAGGCTTCAAAGCAAAAAATAATTTACAATTATTTTTGAAACTCAAAAACTTAGATCGATCCCCAAAAAATACATCAGGTGTGGGGATCTTTGGTTCAACAGCATGTGAACGAGCAAGATAGGCAGAAATTCCTCGCACCTCAGCAGCGAGCTGCTCCACACGATCAGACACTTGTTTTATCTCCATTGAGAGAAAAAAAAAAAATTCCCCCTACGGCCTCAGAGATATAGAGGAAAGAATACACACTTTTTTTTTTTTTAAACACAATTCTTTCCTGCTATTGAGTACCCCTGGATCTGCGGTATGGCGGGTGATTCTGTTATGATTGAGTCACCGCAGGAGGCAAAAACAGAAATGCTAGCTAAGTCCAGAAAACCGGAGAAGTTGGCAACTATCAGATTGCAGACCCCTGAACCTAACAACACAACTAGTAGTAGCCGTGGGGGGTTCCTACGATGACCTAGACCCCTCGATCACAGCCGGAGAGATACATAGGCCTAAAGAAGGAAAGGGGAAATCTAACTGCCCCAGAGCAGACCCCAAAGCAATAGGCAGCCCCCCACATATAATGACGGTGAAGCAAGACGGAAACACTTACACAGACAGAAAGACAGAGTGAGCAAAGATGGGGCCCAAAAACTACCTAGATAGGAACGGATAGGAAAGCTGCTGTCTGCAATCTGCCAAAACCCTATCAAAGACAAAGCCAACCAGCTGATATAAAAATGGCCCTGAAGCAACTAAGCTTCAAAACTAAATCAGCACTCAGGTATTTTCAGAGGACAGAGTTAAAGGAATACTGCACACTCCAGCAGGGAGTGGCAGAATCCAAAAAGCAAGAAAAACAAAAACAAATCTTAAATGCAAATGGCAAAGCAGAAAACTTAGCTTTAGGAGAGCAGGAATCAGACTGGTGTCCAAGAGTCCACAGAGAACTCACCCGCAGGGCAGAAAGGGCGTAGGCAGCCTTATATCCAGTCAGAGACTCCACTCAGCCAATCGTCTTCATTAGTCCCAGGTGCCTGATAATCAGGCTCACTACCTTCCTTCACTAGGATAGGGAGTTCACCAGGCCTCAGAGACGGAGGGGAAAATGAACTCACAACACATACATATCCGCCATCCCATAGTACCGTGCCCATATACCCGTCATACATATCTTCCATCCCATAGTCCAGTGCCCATATACCCATCACACATCCTCCATCCCATAGTCCCATGCCCATATACCCATCATACATATCCACCATCCCATAGTAGAGTGCCCATATACCCATCATACATATCTGCAATCCCATAGTCCCGTGCCCGTATACCCATCACACATCCTCCATCCCATGGTCAACCATTATGACATCATCATGAGCGGGGGTGCTTGCAACCTATGATGACATCAGCGTCGCCATGGCAACCATTATGACATCATAATGAAGGGCGGGGCTTGATACGCACACACTTTTTCGCCATTACGTAGATAGGGGCAAAATTGTTCTGTCTCATCCCTGGTACTTTACTGATATCTCTGTGTATGACCTCCGTTTTGCCTGAGTCCAAGTATTTCTGTATAGTGTCCTGCCATCTCTGAAAGCAGGACGCTATGCCCCGCCCCTTGCAGGACCTACGGTCATGTGACTGCTTGCTAAACTTCAGCGTCCATATGTCCTGTGTATCTGTACTTTCCGGCTGTACCTGACCCCGGGCCCCCCTACAGTGCGGGTGAGTCCCTGCTCAGCGGATGCTGCACGCCGACCTTAACAGGACCGTGACATTATAACTGACCGTTAAGTTTTTGGGTTTTTTTTTTCTTTATCTGCTGAGAAATATGGATCCCATACAATCTCTTGCTGAGCAAATGAAACATCTGAGTCAAATGTTTCAGGGTTTATCTCTGGAGCAGCAAGCTCTGGCTCGTTCTCAGCAGCAGGTTTCTGAGACAGTGTGGGGGGCTTTAGCTGCTGGGTCTCTGGGGGCTGGGGTGAGTGATGTTGTTTTGGTGTCCCTAGAACCACCTGTTAAACTGCCTGATTTCTTTTCTGGGAACAAAAAGGAGTTCAGGGTCTTCATGGAGGGGTGTAAACTCTTCTTTAGCTTGAGGCCACGTTCCTCTGGGGACGAAAGTGAGAAGGTTGGGGTCATTATGTCTCTGTTAAGAGGGTCCCCACAAGCTTGGGCTTTCTCCCTTCCTCCCACTGCCCCTGAGAGAGTGTCTGTGAATGCGGTTTTTGAGGCCCTCGGGCACATATATGATGAGCCGGACCGAGTGCGATTGGCAGAGGACATGGTGATGAGTGTCTGTCAGGGGAAACACTCGGCTAAGTGGTTTTGTACAGAATTCCGCCGCTGGGCCGCAGAGGTCTCTTGGGACGACGACGCACTCCGAGGACTCTTTCACAGAGGCTTGTCAGAGCGGTTACAGGATGCCTTGGCATTACATCCCCCACCTCACTCGAGGACGCCATGACCCAGGCCATCCGGATGGACCGCAGGCTGCGGGCCAGGGGGGTGATGCAGGCAGAGACTCCATTGTTCCCTAGTGGAAAGGAGACTGTTTCTGTGCCCATGGACGTAGGGGCTCTCTCCCTGAAGGAAAAGGAGAGACAACGCCGGAGAGAAAAGCAGTTATGCTTCTACTGCGGTAAAACGGGACATTGGAAAAGGGAGTGTCCTGATTGTCCATCCTCAACCCGGTCGACGGGAAATGACTACATCTGGGTAGTCAGCGGGGAGACTACTCAGACCCTCAGCTACCCTTTTCCTCGTTTTCTAAGGTGTTGCTTCATGTGGAACTGTTAGTGGACGATTGTTGTTTTCCCTCTACAGCTTTTGTGGACTGCGGATCATCCATCAATCTCATTGACTCCCAATTGGTCACACGCTGTAAGATAGGGACAGTTAGACTTAAGGTTACAATCAAAGTGGTGGCCATTGACTCCTCCCCCCTCACTAAAGAAGGAATTCTCTTTATGTCTGACCTGTTTTCACTCAAAGTGGGCGCTACCCATGTGGAAAACTTAAGTTGTTTGGTTCTGGACAATCTACCAGCAGGATTGGTGTTGGGCATGCCCTGGTTACAACGCCATAACCCAGTCATTAACTGGAAAACGGGGGAGATTGTTCAGTGGGGGTTTAATGATTCGATGTTATGTGATAAGTCTGCACTATTGGTTGAACCTGTTAAATCTGTATCTGTGTCATCTGTCGAGCTGGAAGGTATTCCGGAGTACCTGAAAGAATTCGAAGATGTGTTCTCTGAAAGCGAGGCCGAGACGTTGCCACGACATAGACCCTTTGACTGCGCTGTCAAGTTAGTCCCGGGGGCTAAACTGCCTAAAGCCCGTCTGTTTAATTTGTCTGGCCCTGAGCGCTTGGCCATGAAAGATTACATTGCTGAGAGTCTTCGCAAAGGACACACACGTCCCTCAGTCTCACCTGTGGCGGCAGGGATTTTTTTTGTAAAGAAAAAAGATGGTGGTTTACGTCCCTGCCTCGATTTTCGTGAGCTCAACAAGATTACTGTACGTAATACGTTCTCCCTTCCGTTGATTCCCGATTTGTGTAACCAACTTTCAGGGGCAAAATGGTTCTCCAAACTGGATCTTCGGGGGGCATATAATTTGATTAGGGTCCGGGAGGGGGATGAATGGAAAACCGCGTTCTTCACGACTGAGGGACTGTTTGAAAATTTAGTCATGCTGTTTGGTCTTACCAATGTCCCAGCCATATTTCAGAATTTCATCAACGTGGTATTCTCGGATCTCATTGGTCGTTTTGTTGTTATTTTCTTAGACGATATTCTGATATACTCTCCCGACAGTCAATCTCATCTGAATCATGTACAAACCGTTCTCCAAAGACTGAGGGAAAATCATCTGTATGCCAAATTGGAGAAATGTGTGTTTTTTGTTCAAGAATTGTCTTTTTTGGGATTAATTGTGTCCTGTGAGGGTTTTCGCATGGGCCCCAAGAAGGTGCAGGCCATTGCGGATTGGGTGCAACCCCGAGACCTTAAGGGTCTTCAGCGCTTCTTGGGGTTCACCAATTATTACCGCAAATTTATTCGGGGGTTTTCACAGGTGGTCAAACCACTCACAGATCTTATTTGTAAAGGTGCGGATGTGAGAAACTGGTCCTCGCTCGCAAAAGAGGCCTTTGCGACCCTGAAAAGGAGCTTTATGTCTGCTCCCGTGTTAGTACAGCCAGATCCGTCGAAACCATTTGTCGTGGAAGTGGACGCCTCTGAGGTTGGGGTGGGGGCGGTGTTGTCCCAAGGGCCTGCCATTCTAACCAACCTCAGGCCATGTGCGGAAAGACATTACGACGTAGGCAATAGAGAGCTTCTTGCGGTCAAATTGGCATTTGAAGAATGGAGGCACTTTTTGGAGGGGGCCAAAAATTTGTCATACATTGAGTCTGCTAAAAGACTAACGCCCAGACATGCCCATTGGTCACTTTTTTTTCCCGTTTTCAGTTTCCGATTACATTTCGTCCAGGGTCTAAGAATGTCAAGGCTGATGCCTTATCGTGAAGTTTTCAGCCGGTATCGCCCCCTGACCCACCGTCCTCCATTCTTCACCCTGGGGTTGTGATAGCAGAGGTCTCGTCTGAATTGGAACGGGAGATTCAGGGGGCCCAGTCGCGGGCCCCGGCGGCCAAGCCGGTTGGGAAGTTGTTTGTCCCAGAGCAACTTCGCCTGAAACTCTTGCAGGAGTTCCATGAATCCAAGCTGAGTGCTCACCCTGGTATTTCAGCCACGCTTCTGGCGGTGGCTAGGATCTTTTGGTGGCCTACCCTTGGTTCGGACATAAAAAAATTCATTGCTGGTTGTGGGGTCTGCGCTCGTTCTAAAAGCTCTCATAGCCAGCCGGTAGGGGAGCTGATGCCCTTGGCAGTGCCCGAAAGACCATGGACTCACTTATCCATGGATTTTGTTACCAATCTCCCTCCATCTAAGGGTAATACATCAGTATGGGTAGTGGTGGACAGGTTTTCTACGCAGGTTCATTTTGTACCCCTGTCCGCACTACCGTCAGCTGAGACGTTGTCCAGGTTGTTTGCGCAGCATGTGATCCGGTTGCATGGGGTACCCCTGAATGTGGTGTCTGATCGTGGTGTGCAGTTTGTGGCTAAGTTTTGGCGTGCTTTCTGCAAAAAACTAGGGATGTCTCTGTCCTTTTCGTCTGCATACCATCCTGAGAGCAATGGTCAGATGGAGCGCACTAACCAGTCCCTGGAACAGATCCTCAGGTGTCTAACCTCTGCTAGACAGAATGACTGGTGCGATGCACTGCCATTGGCTGAATTTGCCTTCAATAGTAGGGTGAGTCAATCCATGGGTATGACTCCTTTTTTGATCAATTATGGGTTCAGTCCTCATTTTGGTGAGTTTTCTCGTCTGGACTTGGGGTGTCCCGGGGCAGAGGGCTCCCCTCTGTTCAGCGATTATAGAATACGTGGGCAGAAGTTCAGCGGAGTATATCTAGGTCTCAGAGCAGGTATAAGTTTTTCGCGGACAGGAAACGAACACCAGGGCCCTCGTTTCAGGTTGGAGACAAGGTTTGGCTCTCCACGCGAAACATTAAGATGAAGGTTCCTTCAGCCAAGTTGGGGCCCAAATTCATTGGCCCATACAAGATTGTGGAAAAAATCAATCCAGTGGCGTATAGGCTGTGCCTTCCACCCTCTTTCAAGATCCCTAACGTCTTCCACAAATCTCTACTGAAACCTTTTGAAGCAGTCTGGGGAGACTCCGAGTCCGCTGCTCCTCCTGCTTTGGTCGAGGGGCAGGTGGAGTACGAAGTTGGTCATATCGTAGATTCCAGGTTGGTACGGCGGTTGGTACAGTACCTGGTTCATTGGAAGGGGTATGGACCGGAAGATAGGTCCTGGGTACCGGCCCGTTTGATGCATGCTGATCGCCTGGTGCGGGCTTTCCATGCTAAGTACCCAGGCAAACCTGGGGGTCCAGAGGCCCCCCGTTGAGAGGGGGGTACTGTCATGATCTCAGTGCGGGTTTGACTCGCACACGTGGGGTTAATGTCTGGAACCAGTGCTGATGACTGGCATTTCTGTGGTTAAAGGTTTTGATCCCAGTGCAGGCTTACCTGCACACCTGGGGCTATGACTGTAGCCTCTCCCTGGTTCTGGGAGAGGCTTCTTATAGCCTCAGGATGCTCCCATCCCCGTCAGTTATACTTTCGCCCTTGGCATTGTGTGGTGACCCCTGAGTGTGTTTGTGCTGTGTTCTGGTTGCTTGATTCTCTGTGTACGACTCGGTCTGTTCTATGGATATTGCTTTGGACTCTGCTTGGTCTGTTTGGTTTTGACTTCTGCTTGGCCCTGACTATCCGTTCTTTCTCATCCCTGGTACTTTACTGATATCTCTGTGTATGACCTCCGTTTTGCCTGACTCTGAGTATTTCTGCATAGTGTCCTGCCATCTCTGAAAGCAGGATGCTAAGCCCCGCCCCCTTGCAGTCACATGACCGGAGGTCCTGTGACTGCTTGCTAAACTTCAGCGTCCACAGGTCCTGTGTATCTGTACTTTCCAGCTGTACCTGACCCCGGGCCCCCTACAGTGCGGGTGAGTCCTTGCTCAGCGGAGGCTGCACGCCGGCGCTGACAGGATCCTGACAGGGCTGCATTATATTCTATGGGGGGCTGCAATATACTCTGAGGGGCTGCCATATATTCTATGGAGGGGCTGCATTATACTATATGAGGGGGGCTGCATTATATTCTATGGGGGTTACATTATATTCTGTGAAGTGGCTGCATTATACTTTGTGGGATAGCTTCATTATGCTCTAAGGGGTGGCTGCATTATACTTTAAGAGGGGGGCTTCATTATATTCTATGGTGGGTTACATTATATTGTATGGCGAGGCTACATTATACTCTGAGGTGGCTGCATTATGCTCTATGGGGTGGCTGCATTATACTATATGTGGGCTGCATTATACTGTATCGAGGACTATTGGGAATACATTATATGAAGAACTATGGGGTGCATTATATTATGGGAAGTGAATTGTACTACATGGATGACTATGGCGGTGCATTATACTATATGTAGCACTATGAGGAGTGTATTATACTATATGGAGGACTGAGTGTATTTTAATATATGAAGGACTATGAGGCGTCTATTATAAAATATGGAGGCACATTATATTATATGGAGGACTATGGGGAAGATTATTATTATTATTATTATTATTATTATTATTATTATTATTTATTGTTATAGCGCCATTTATTCCATGGCGCTTTACATGTGAGGGGTATACATAAAAACAAGTACAATAATCTTAAACAGTACAAGTCATAACTGGTACAGGAGGAGAGAGGACCCTGCCCGCGAGGGCTCACAATCTTCAAGGGATGGGTGATAATACAGTAGGCGGGGGTAGAGCTGGTCGTGCAGCGGTTTGGTCGATCGGTGGTTACTGCAGGTTATAGGCTTGGTTTTGACTTCTGCTTGGCCCTGACTATCCGTTCTTTCTCATCCCTGGTACTTTACTGATATCTCTGTGTATGACCTCCGTTTTGCCTGACTCTGAGTATTTCTGCATAGTGTCCTGCCATCTCTGAAAGCAGGATGCTAAGCCCCGCCCCCTTGCAGTCACATGACCGGAGGTCCTTATATTATATTATATATATATATATAAGATTATATTATATGGAGGACTATGGGGTGTAAACTGTAGATGTGCTGCTGATAACATGATACTGTATGGTGATCTGTTAGTGATCCATTAGTGATTGTTCTGGCCCCATCATTCTTTCTCAGATGGTGGAAAGAGGCCTGGGAAACCAGTGTTGAATGTATTGTCGATCACACTCATTTATCGTCCTGAACTCAGCGCATGTAACTACAACCGAAATGCTTCTGTGTGATGTGCAATATGTCAGCATTTGGAGCCCCATTTTAAACTTTGCCTAGGGCCCCACTTTGCCTAAAACCGGCCCGGGTGACAATATATCATTTCTTCCACAGGGACAGTGTCTTGTACAAGCCGATATATGAAAGTCGTAAAAGTCCACGTTCCAGCAGAGATCTCCGCACAATTCAGTGTCCATCTCCCAGGTCCAATGACTACCAAGGAACTTTCAGGTAAAAGGATCTGCATGGAGATTTAGTGGTGGTCCTTTATGTGATATATGCCGTGATAGGGATGACATAGGGGATGGGGAAGGTGACACACAATAATTATAACAGACATATAGCTGTAAGTATACCACTATCAAATGCAGGTGAATAAACTACCACCAAAAAGTCTAATCCTTAAAATTCACTCTTTATTAAATACAAATAATGAATATACACCAGAAGGAACTACTGGACACCAAGTAAATGAGGACAGGGTGTTACCATATCACCACACAATAAAGGGTTGAACCATCCATTATTGAAATATTAGTTTTACCTTAAAGGCCTTTGCAAGTGGCAATCCTTAAAAGAAAGTGCAATGTGCTAATAACTCCATAAGGCCCTGTGCACACGCTGCGGACTCTGCTGCGGATCAGCTGTGGATTTGGCCTCTGCGGATCCGCAGCAGTTCTGCAGACAGTGTACAGGACCATGTGAGTCAATGGTATTGCAAATCCGCAGTGCACACACTGCAGATTATTCACTGCGGAAAAGCTGCGGTTTTGAATCCGCAGAAAGAATTGACGTGAATTCTTTCTGCGGATTCCGCTGCAGTTTGACATCTATTCCATTGTCCAGGTGTCAAACCACAGGGGAAAACCGCTGGCCAATCTGCAGGTAAAGCCGCTGGTCAATTTACCTGCGGTTCTGCACGGAAAAATCCGCAGCAGAATCCGCAGCGTGTGCACATAGCCTAACATGGACTTAAATAACATAAACACAAAAAAGCAACACACGTATCAATTGCATATGAGTCTGTGCAAGTAATGCAAGGTAAATCCACTTATATAGCAGCATTAATAATTGTGCAGCTATGGATCCGCTGATTCACTGCTGACAGTGATACAATGTATGGGCTCCAGAGGAGCTGTGCCTGCTGGGGATCGCTGCTCAGCTAAGTGTGAAAAACATTAATTTTTCTTTATAAAATGAATTAAATGTGTGAGTGGGGCTGCAAATGATGAAAGGGGGGCTGCCAATGATGGAGGGAGGCTGCCAATGATGGAGGGGGGCTGCCAATGACGGAGGGGGTACTGCAGTACAAATGATGGGGGGCTGCAAATGATGGAGGGGGGGCTGCAAATGATGAAAGCGGGGCTGCCAATGATGATGGGGGATACAAATAATGGCGGGGGTGCTGGAAATGATAAACGGGTCTGCAAATGATGGAGGGGGTGCTGCAATTTGCAAATGATGATGGCGGGGGGGCTGCAAATGATGGCGGGGGGGCTGCAAATGATGATGTGAGGGAGGGGACAGGGGACTGCACATGATGAAATGGGAGAATGGGGGACTGCAAATGATGAAGTTAGGGTTGGGGGACAGCAATTGAATTGAAGTTGGGGGATGGGAGAGCAAATGATGTATTGAATGTGGGGGGAGATCAGTTGAGAATGAATAGAGGGTGGGAGAGAGAGAAGACATGACAATGAATTGGGGTGGAAGGGGCATGTAAATATAATGAATCGAGGGGAGCGGGAGGCACATAGTGGGGGACATTGAGAATGCAGTGACTGGTAATGAACTGGAGGAAGAGTACAGGGACTAATTAACCCCTTCACGTCCAGTGACACAGCGTATACGTCATGAAAGTCGGTGCCAATCCGACCAATGACGCATATGCTGTGTCATGAGTTTAAAGCCCCCTGCGGGTCGGGTGACCGGGGTCACTAAAAGGTCACCCGACCCGCAGATATAGCGGGCTTTGTACTTCACCACAGGGGTCGTGGCTTTGCCCCCAAGTGGCTACGATCGCTCTGATTGGCTGTTAAAAGTGAAACAGACAATCAGAGCGATAGTAATATTTCATCAATGAAAATTGATGAAATATTACAATCCAGCCATGGCCGATGCTGCAGTAGCATCGGACATGGCCGGAAAAAGTTACCTGACCCCCCCACACACTGGCTGGTGGGGGGCGATCGGCCCCCGCCACTGAATGACAGCGGCGATGTGCCGCTGCTGTCATCATCTGCCCCCCGCCTTCCTTGTGCTCCCCCCTGCTGTCCGATGACCCCCCTCCTAACCCCCGGTGCTTACCGAGTGCCGCTGTCGCTCCCGGTGTCCCGCGCTCCCGGATCATGGGTGCCGCCATCTTGGAAAATGGGCGCAAGCGCACTGCGCCTGCCCGAATCTGCCGGCTGCAGATTCAATTCATTCATTTTGATCACTCTCACAGTGATCAAAAGGAAATAAAAAGAAATAAACCCCCCCTGTATCACCCCCATAGGTAGGCACTTAAGATAAAATAAAGAAAATGTTTTTATTTTTATTTTTCCGTTAGGGTTAGGGCTAGGGTTAGGGCTACGGTTAGGGTTACGGTTGGAATTAGGGTTAGGGTGGAATTATGGTTAGGGTTGGAATTAGGGTTTGGGTGGAATTAAGGTTTGGGTGGAATTAGGGTTAGGGTTAGAATTAGAGTTAGGGTTGGAATTAGGGCTAAGATTAGGGTTAGACTTGTGGTTAGGGTTATAGTTAGGGTTGGGATTAGGGTTAGGGGTGTGTTGGAGTTAGGGTTGTGGTTAGGGGTGTGTTGAGGTTAGGGATGGAGTTAGAATTGAGGGGTTTCCACTGTTTAGGCACATCAGGGGGTCTCCAAACGAGACATGGTGCCACCATTGATTCCAGCCAATTTTGCGTTCAAAAAGTCAAACGGTGCTCCCTCCCTTCCAAGCCCCGACGTGTGCCCAAACAGTGGTTTACCCCAATATATGGGATATCAGCGTACTCAGGACAAACTGCACAACAACTTTGGGGGTCTAAGTTCTCCTGTTACCCTTGGGAAAATAAAAAATTGGGGGCTAAAATATTATTTTTGCGGGAAAAAAATGTTTTTTTTATTTTCACGTCTCTGCGTTATAAACTTCTGTGAAGCACTTGGGGGTTGAAAGTGCTCACCAGACTTCTAGATAAGTTCCTTGGAAGGTCTAGTTTCCAAAATGGGGTCACCTGTGGGGGGTTTCTACTGTTTAGGCACATCAGGGGCTCTGCAAACATAACGACGACCGCAGACCATTCCATCAAAGTCAGCATTTCAAAATGTCACTACTTCCATTCCGAGCCCTGACGTGTGCCCAAACAATGGTTCCCCCCCCACATATGGGGTACCAGTGTACTCAGGACAAATTGGACAACAACTTTTGGGGTCCAATTTCTCCTGTTACCCTTGTGGAAAAAAACAATTGTGGGCTAAAAATCATTTTTTGGAGGAAAAAAATTATTTTTTTATTTTCACGGCTCTGCGTTATAAACTTCTGTGAAGCACTTGGGCGTTCAAGGTGCTCACCACACATCTAGATATGTTCCTTGGGGGGTCTAGTTTCCAAAATGGTGTCACTTGTGGGGGGTTTCCACAGTTTAAGTACTTCAGGGGCTCTGCAAATGTAACATGACGCCCGCAGACCATTCCATCAAAGTCAGCATTTCAAAGTGTCACTACTTCCCTTCCGAGCCGCGACGTGTGCCCAAACAGTGGTCCCCCCCCACATATGGGGTACCAGTGTACTCAGGACAAACTGGACAACAACTTTAGCTGTCCAATTTGTCCTGTTACCCTTGTGAAAATAAAAAATTGCGGACTAAAAAATAATTTTTTGAGGAAAAAATATTTTTTATTTTCACCACTCTGCTTTATAAACTTCTGTGAAGCACCTGGGGCTTCAAAGTGCTCACTATGCATCTAGATAAGTTCCTTAGGGGGTCTAGTTTCCAAAATGGGGTAATTTGTGGGGGCGATCCAAAGTTTAGGCACATATAGTTGTGGCCAAAAGTATTGACATCCCTGCAATTCTGTCAGATAATACTCAGTTTCTTCCTGAAAATGATTGCAAACACAAATTCTTTGGTATTATTATCTTCATTTAATTTGTCTTAAATGAAAAAACACAAAAGAGAATGAAGCAAAAAGCAAAAAATTGATCATTTCGCACAAAACTCGAAAAATGAGCCAAACAAAAGTATTGGCACCCTCAGCCTAATACTTGCTTGCACAAACTTTAGCCAAAATAACTGCGACTAACCGCTTCCGGTAGCCATCAATGAGTTTCTTACAATGCTCTGCTGGAATTTTAGACCATTCTTCTTTGGCAAACTGCTCCAGGTCCCTGATATTAGAAGGGTGCCTTCTCCAAACTGCCATTTTTAGATCTCTCCACTGGTGTTCTATGGGATTCAAGTCTGGACTCATTGCTGGCCACCTTAGAAGTCTCCAGTGCTTTCTCTCAAACCATTTTCTAGTGCTTTTTGAAGTGTGTTTTGGGTCATTGTCCTGCTGGAAGACCCATGACCTCTGAGGGAGACACAGTTTTCTCACACTGGGCCATACATTATGCTGCAAAGTTTGATGGTAGTCTTCAGACTTCATAATGCCATGCACACGGTCAAGCAGTCCAGTGCCAGAGGCAGCAAAGTAACCCCAAAACATCAGGGAACCTCCGCCATGTTTGACTGTAGGGACCGTGTTCTTTTCTTTGGATGCCTCTTTTTTAATCCTGTAAACTCTATGTTGATACATTTGCCCACAAAGCTCTACTTTTGTCTCATCTGACCAGAGAACATTCTTCCAAAACGTTTTAGGCTTTTTAAGGTAAGTTTTGGCAAACTCCAGCCTGGCTTTTTTATGTCTCGGGGTAAGAAGTGGGGTCTTCCTGGGTCTCCTACCATACAGTCCCTTTTCATTCAGACGCCGACGGATAGTACTGTGAAGGGTTAATACTAAAATCAGAGCTGAAGTTTCATTTTATCCATTCTCTGAAGGTTTAGTTTCTTCATTTTTGTTGCTGTAAGATAAATTTTTATAATTGGCATGGGCTGTCATGAAACCAGACTGTTCCCATCTGTACAAGATAAGGGAGGCAGGAGTGTAAAACTTTGAAGAATATGCCATTATACTACTCTCTATTTGGATACGGACATATATGTAGTTTCCGGTTTCCTTGCAATATTATTGGCTTATAAAGTGAAATGATGCTATGGGTACTTGAGAACCTTGCATAATTAAGCAAAAGATTATAAAAGATGTGACTAAAATAAAGGGGCTTAGTGATCTGCCTCGATCCTCCCGTACAGAGACCCCAGTCTGCGTGTGGTCATTTGAGTTGCTAGCAACACTGGAATAATTTGGACATCACTGGCTCGACCGTGAAGGGTTAATTTAGCCCTCCCAAAATAGCTACCTCGACAGTACGGGTTGGCACTGTTGTACCCTCGGACTGCAGGGCAGCTTGAACTTGTTTGGATGTTAGTCGAGGTTCTTTATCCAACATCCGCACAATCTTGCGTTGAAATCTCTTGTCAATTTTTCTGTTCCGTCCACATCTAGGGAGGTTAGCCACAGTGCCATGGGCTTTACACTTCTTGATGACACTGCACACGGTAGACACAGGAACATTCAGGTCTTTGGAGATGGACTTGTAGCCTTGAGATTGCTCATGCTTCCTCACAATTTGGTTTCTCAAGTCCTCAGACAGTTCTTTGGTCTTCTTTCTTTTCTCCATGCTCAATGTGGTACACACAAGGACACAGGACAGAGGTTGAGTCAACTTTAATCCATGTCAACTGGCTGCAAGTGTGATTTAGTTATTGCCAACACCTGTTAGGTGCCACAGGTAAGTTACAGGTGCTGTTAATTACACAAATTAGAGAAGCATCACATGATTTTTCGAACAGTGCCAATACTTTTATCCACCCTCTTTTTTATGTTTGGTGTGGAATTATATCCAATTTGGCTTTAGGACAATTCTTTTTGTGTTTTTTCATTTAAGACAAATTAAATGAAGATAATAATACCAAAGAATTTGTGTTTGCAATCATTTTCAGGAAGAAACTGAGTATTATCTGACAGAATTGCAGGGGTGTCAATACTTTTGGCCACAACTGTAAGGACTCTCCAAACACGACATGGTGTCCGCTAACGATTGGAGCAAATTTTCCTTTCAAAAAGTCAAATGGTGCTCTTTCCCTTCTGAGCCCTGCTGTGCGCCCAAACAGTGGTCCCCCCCCACATATGAGGTACCAGCGTACTCAGGACAAACTGGACAACAACTTTTGCGGTCCAATTTATCATGTTAGCCATGTGAAAATAAAAAATAGCGTGCTAAAAAATCATTTTTGAGGAAAAAAAAATGATTTTTTTATTTTCACTGCTCTGCGTTATAAACTTTTGTGAAGAACTTGGAGGTTCAAAGTGCTCACTACACATCTAGATAAGTTCCTTAAGGGGTCTAGTTTCCAAAATGGTGTCACCTGTGGGGGATTTACACTGTTTAGGCACACAGAGTCTCTCCAAATGCGACATGGTGTCCGATAACGATTGGAGCTAATTCCCAAAAAGTCAAATGGTGCTCCTTCCCTTCCGGACCCTGCTGTGCGCCCAAACAGTGGTTTATGACCACATACGAGGTATCGGTGTACTCAGGAGAAATTGCCCCACAAATATTAGGATCCATTTTATCCTGTTGCCCATGTGAAAATGAAAAAATTGAGGCTAAAAGAAAATTTTTGTGAAAAAAAAAGTACTTTTTTTTACAGATCAATTTGTGAAGCACCTCGGGCTTCAAAGTGATCACTATGCATCTAGATAAGTTCCTTGGGGGGTCTAGTTTCCAAAATTGGGTCACTTGTGGGAGAGCTCCAATGTTGAGGCACACAGGGACTCTCCAAACGCGACATGGCAACTGCTAAATATTCCAGCATATTTTCTATTCAAAAAGTCAAATGGCGCTCCTTCCCGTCCGAGCCCTGCCGTGCACCCAAACAGTGGTTTATGACCACATATGAGGTATCGGTGTACTCAGGAGAAATTGCCCAACAAATTTTAGGATCCATTTTATCCTGATGCCCATGTGAAAATGAAAAAATTGATGATGAAAGAAAATTTTTGTTGGAAAAATTAAAATGTCCATTTTTTCCTTCCACGTTGCTTTAGTTCCTGTGAAGCACCTGAAGGGTTAATAATCTTCTTGAATGTAGTTTTGAGCACCTTGAGGGGTGTAGTTTTTAGAATGGCGTCACTTTTGGGTATTTTCTGCCATATAGACCCCTCAAAGTGACTTCAAATGTGATGTGGTCCCTAAAAAAAATGGTTTTGTATATTTTGTTGTAAAAATGAGAAATCGCTGGTCAACTTTTATCCCTTATAACTTCCAAACAAAAAAAGAGTTTTGTTTCCAAAATTGTGCTGATGTAAAGTAGACATATGGGAAATGTTGTTTAGTAACTATTTTGTGTCACATAACTCTCTGGTTTAACAGAATAAAAATTCAAAATTTGAAAATTGCAAAATGTTCAAAATTTTCACCAAATTTCTGATTTTTTCACAAATAAACGCAAAAATTATCGACCTAAATTTACCGCTAACATGAAGCCAAATATGTCACGAAAAAACAATCTCAGAATCGCTAGGACACTGGTCAGAATTGCAAAAAATGGCCTGGTCATTAAGGTCAAAATAGGCTTGGTCATGAAGGGGTTAATGTATATATTTATTAGGAGGGGAAATTGCTATTTATTGTTGGTGGGGGCGCAGTGGTGAATTATAATTTATATTTGGAATGGTGGATTGCATAATAACTAATTATATATTAATGCTGGGTGCACGTCTGTATTTAGATGTGTAGTGTAGAAGAAAGGGAAAAGTGGGGAATGTGCTCTGGAAGCGGTGCTCTAGGTAACTGTGTTATTTTACGCAGAGACGAGTCCTGACTGAAAAAAATGATGGCGGTCTGTGCTGGATGAAAAAAGAAAAGCAAAGATGAGGGACTTCAGCTAGAGACGTCACTGGTGAGTCAGTGTGTTATCTGTACACTGACACTATATACTATAATCTGTTCACTGTACACTATATACAGAGCGTCTTTGTATAATGTCACTGGTAATCACTGTATTACCTGTACACTGACACTATATATAGACCTCCTATGTATACTGTCACTGGAGATCTCTGTATTACCTGTACACTGGCACTATATACAGAGCTCCTGTGTATAATGTCACCGGTGATCACTGTATTACCTGTACACTATACACTATATACAGAGCTCCTGTGTATAATATCACTGATGATCCCTGTGTTACATGTACACTGACACTATATACAGAGCTCCTGTGTACAATGTCTCCGGTGATCACTGTGTTACCTGTGAACTGACTCGATATACAAAGCTCCTGTGTATAATGTCACTGGTGATCGCTGTATTACCTGTACACTATACACTATATACAGAGCTCCTGTGTATAATGGCATTGGTGATCGCTGTATTAACTGTACACTATACACTATATCCAGAGCTCCTGTGTATAATGGCATTAGTGTTGTGTTTTTTTTATTAATGATTAGTATTGTAGTATTCGGTCACAATGTGGTGGTAGTATGTGATCTGGTTATGGTTATGATGTGGCCATATTTCTCCCTGTATGTGGTATTATTTGGTGACTATGTAATGGTAATATGTGGTCTGGTCATGGTGTGGAGGTATTTGTTCCTTGTATATGGTATTATACGGTAACTATATCAGTTATGGTACCATATCTAAGCAGTAACCTTGGTTCTGGTACAGTATCAATGTAGTAATCTAGATTCTGGTACAATATGTATGCCGTAAGCTTGGTTCTGCTTCCGTACTTTGTAGTAGACATAGTAAGCTCCGTTCTGCTCCCATATCTCTGTAGTAAGCTCTGTTCTGCTCCCATATCTCTGTAGTAAGCTCCGTTCTGTTCCCATATCTCTGTAGTAAGCTCAGTTCTTTTCCTATATCTCTGTAGTAAGCTCCAGTCAGTTTCCATATCTACGTAGCAATCTAGGCTCCGGTCTTGTGTCTATGTAGTCAGCTTGCTTCTGTTACATTATCTAAGTAGGCAGCAAGCTTGGTTCTGCTCCCATATATATGCAGCAAGCTCTGTTCTGTTCTCATATCTATGTACCAGCCTGTTTTTAAAGCCTGTTATCTCTGCTGCTTTAATGCAGCAGCCAGAGATAAGCAGGGCAAAAGCACCGCAACTGGAGGGCCACTGCCTTGTGATTGCCCCCCAGGCTGAAAAGTGCCAGCAAGCCCCTGGGTTCAGGTCTGGAGATTGGGCTGGCCATGACAGGGATTTGATGTGGTGGTCCTTCATCCACACATTGATTGACCTAGCTGTGTGGCATGGCACATTGTCCTGCTGGAAAAACCAGTCCTCAGAGTTGGGGAACATTGCCTGAGCAGAAGGAATCAACTGTTTTTCCAGGATAACCCTGTATGCGGCTTGATTCATAAATCCTTCGCAAAGAATAACCTGCCCAATTCCAGCCTTGCTAAAGTATCCCCAGATCATCACCGATCCTCCACCAAATTTTACAGTGGGTGCAAGACACTGCGGCTTGTACGCCTCTCCAGGTCTCCATCTAACCATTAGATGGCCAGGTGTTGGGCAAAGCTGAAAATTAGACTCATCAGAGAAGATTACCGTATTTTTCGGACTATAAGACGCACCGGACCATAAGACGCACCGGACCATAAGACGCACCGGACCATAAGACGCACCCCTATTTTCAGAAGGAAAATAGGGAAAAAAATAATAATGTGTCAAATGGGGGTCCGTCTTACAGTCCGAATTCAGCTTACCTGGGAAGGGATCCGGCACAAGTGGAGAAGTAGTCACAGGGGTCATTCAGTGGTCCAGGCTTGTGAGGTGGCGGCGGCTCTGTGCTGGGGCAGCTGCGCTGGGGCTGGGGCGGGTGGGCTGTGCTGGGACAGCTGTGCTGGGGAAGGGGCAGCTGTGCTGGGGCAGGGGCAGCTGTGCTGGGGCTGGGGCAGCTGTGGCAGGGGCAGCTGTGCTGGGGAAGGTGGGCTGGGGCAGGGGCAGCTGTGCTGGGGCATGGGCAGCTGTGCTGGGGCAGGGGCAGCTGTGCTGGGGCAGCTGTGCTGGGGCAGGGGCAGCTGTGCTGGGGCAGGTGGGCTCTGCGGTGGTGGCAGCGGGCGGCGCTCTGCGGTGCGGTGGTGGCAGCGGGCTGTGCTCCGGTGCAGGGGAGGCGGCTCCGCCGACGTTTCTTCGCAGCCCGGAGGCCCCCGCACACCCCTTGCTGGGCGCCGCCATGTTACGGTGGCCTCCGGGAGCATGGACGCCGGCAAGATGGCCGCCGGTCCGGGGACGGCGCATGCGCAGCTTCAGATCTCATCCCGAGATCTCGGGGGACGAGATGCAAATCGCACCCAAGAATTAATCATGCAGGCGTCAAACGTAAACATGTTATATGAGTATTACTTACAAAAAGTGTACTGCGCATGACTGAACTGATATCTGATCGTAAACAGCATATAACAAAGGGGGTTCTCACTGATGAGCAGGGACATTCCAGGAGATTTTATGGACGCTTAACTTCTGTGATGATGAGCTGCTGGATATTTCTCCTTCTCACTAGTCGAGTCCCCCGATAGAGGAGTGATGCTGCAATATCTGGTAATATATATATTGATGCTTACTTTCTCTATGTTATAGATGATGATGATGATTGTGTAATGTTAGACTAGCACTGCTATAATTCATGTGCCTATAATACATATATTGGACTATTATATTAATAAACTATAAATTGTTTTACCGATATAAAGACCTAGTAGTCTTCTTGCCTAATTAGGATATTAGTGAGCGCTACGTACGTAAGGGGCTTGCCCCTCTTAAGGTGAAAACTCGGTAAGACAGTCACCCAGACAATTTTGTGTTTTCCATGAAAACTCATACTTTTATTAATCAAATAAGTTGCCAAATGAATTTATAATCTAGTCCAGACATTGACAAGGTTCGAAAAAAAGATTTTTATTTGAAATAATAATTTTCTCCAAACTTTGCTTTCATCAAAGAATGCTCCCTTTGCAGCAATTCCAGCATTGCAGACCTTTGACATTCTAGCAGTTAATTTGCTGAGGTAATCTGGAGAAATTTCACCCCATGCTTCCAGAAGCCCCTCCCACAAGTTGGTTTGGCTTGATGGGCACTTTTTGCGTACCATACGGTCAAGCTGCTCCCACAACAGCTCAATGGGGTTGAGACCTGGTGACTGCGCTGGCCACTCCATTACAGATAGAATACCAGCTGCCTGCTTCTTCCCTAAATAGTTCTTGCATAATTTGGAGGTGTGCTTTGGGTCATTGTGCTTTTGTAGGATGAAATTGGCTCCAATCAAGCGCTGTCCACAGGGTATGGCATGGAGTTGCAAAATGGAGTGATAGCCTTCCTTATTCAAAATCCCTTTTACCTTGTACAAATCTCCCACTTTACCAGCACCAAAGCAACCCCAGACCATCACATTACCTCCACCATGCTTGACAGATGGCATCAGGCACTCCTCCAGCATATTTTCAGGTGTTCTGCGACTCACAAATGTTTTTCTGTGTGATCCAAACACCTCAAATTTGGATTCGTCTGTCCATAACACTTTTTACCAATCTTCCTCTGTCCAATGTCTTTCTTTTGCCCATATTAATCTTTTCTTTTATTAGCCAGTCTCTGATATGGCTTTTTCTTTTCCACTCTGCGCTGAAGGCCAGCATCCCGGAGTCGCCTCTTCAATGTAGACGTTGACACTGGTGTTTTGCGTGTACTATTTAAAGGGAATCTGTCACCCCTTTTTTGAGATATCATATAATGATATAATTCAATTGTGTGTCACATAAGGATTCTCTTAGTACTTTTGCTTCCCCCTGACCCCGAACCTTTCGTGCATAAATACCTTGTTTATATCGGTTCAGATGTATGTAAACTGCCACGGTCCGATGGGCGGGGCTTATTCAACTGCACCCCACCTCCCTGTCTTGCTCTACACAAGAAGAAATGTGTAGAGCAAGACAGGGAGGGGGGGGCAGCTGAATAAGCCCCGCCCAACGGACCGGACAGCGGCAGTTTACATACATCTGAACTGATATAAACAAGGTATTTATGCATGAAAGGTGCGGGGTCAGGGGGAAGCAAAAGTATTAAGAAAATCCTTATGTGACACACAATTGAATTATATCATTATATGATATCTCAAAAAAGGGGTGACAGATTCCCTTTAATGAAGCTGCCAGTTGAGGACCTGTGAGGCGTCAATTTCTCAAACTACAGACTCTAATGTACTTGTCTTGTTGCTCAGTTGTGCAGCGGGTCCTCCCACTTCTCTTTCTACTCTGGTTAGAGCCTGTTTGTGCTCTCCTCTGAAGGGAGTAGTACACACCGTTGTAGGAAATCTTTAGTTTCTTGGCAATTTCTCGTCTGGAATAGCCTTCACTTCTAAGAAAAGAATAGACTGTCGCATTTCAGATGAAAGTTCTTTTTTTTCTGGCCATTTTGAGAGATTAATGGAACCAACAAATGTAATGCTCCAGATTCTCAACTAGCTCAAAGGAAGGTCAGGTTTATAGCTTCTGTGCATTGCTCCCTGCAGCCTCCATGGATCGGACTTTGTTTCCAGCAGATCTTGCAGGCACTCGATCAGATTTAGATCTGGGGAATTTGCAGACAAGTCCTCCCTTTCATCTCATTCTCATATTCGTCCATTACTGAGCAGTAGTGATGAGCGAGCGCTGAAATGCTCCATAATTCTCTACTAAAATCCAGCAGACCGTAATGATCGGGTGCTCAACCCAAGTAACGAGCATAATGGAAGTCAGTGGGGAAACGTGAGCATTTTTTCGGCTGACCCCACCAGGAGGTCTGGAGGGGACCGAAAAATCAATAAAAAGGATGGAAATTGAATGGGAAAAGCATAGGGAAGACCCCTGGATGCGTCTCTGACAACATCGTCCCCAGCAGTGACCTGGGAGTCAGAGGATTCCGCCACTTTCATTGACTAACAATGAAACATACAAAACCGAAGATAAAATGAATTTTACAGGAAACAATGTAAAGAAACATTCTTTCCTGTATAATGACTTGTATATAAGGCAAAATAAATCCCACCATGGAAGACATATGCCAGGAGTTTGTCAATTCTCTCCGTGTTTGTGTGGGTTTCCTCCGGTTTTCATCCCACGCTCCAACGACGTACTGATGGGGAGTCCAGCTTGTGACCCGCAATGGGGACATTGATGATGATGATGTATATAAAGTGCTGCAGAATGTGATGGCGCGCTATGTATAAGGTATGGGGGCATCATAAGGTATGGGGGCATCATAAGGTATGGGGCATTGTGTGGGCATCATAAGGTATGGGGGCATCACAAAGTATGGGGGCATTATAAGCTATGGGGCATTGTGGGAGCATCACAAAGTATGGGGGTATCATAAGGTATGGGGCAGTGCAGGGGCATCATAAAGTGCTGCAGCATCATGTGACTGTGGGGGCATCATAAAGTACGGTGGTATCTCATACATTGTAAGTACATTATAAGGACTACTGTGGGGCCCCTCATACTGTGTTGGGGCTACTGTGGGGCTCCTCATACAGTGTTGGGGCTACTGTGGGGCCCCTCATACTGTGTTGGAGCTACTGTGGGGCTCCTCATACAGTGTTGGGGCTACTGTGGGGCTCCTCATACAGTGTTGGGGCTACTGTGGGGCTCCTCATACAGTGTTGGGGCTACTGTGGGGCCCCTCATACAGTGTTGGAGCTACTGTGGGGCTCCTCATACAGTGTTGGGGCTACTGTTTGGCTCCTCATAAGGTGTTGGGGCTACTGTGGGGCTCCTCATACAGTGTTGGGGCTACTGTGGGGCTCCTCATACAGTGTTAGAGCTACTGTGGGGCCCCTCATACAGTGTTGGGGCTACTTTGGGGCCCCTCATACAGTGTTGGGGCTACTGTGGGGCCCCTCATACTGTGTTGGAGCTACTGTGGGGCTCCTCATACAGTGTTGGGGCTACTGTGGGGCTCCTCATACAGTGTTGGGGCTACTGTGGGGCTCCTCATACAGTGTTGGGGCTACTGTGGGGCCCCTCATACAGTGTTGGAGCTACTGTGGGGCTCCTCATACAGTGTTGGGTCTACTGTGGGGCTCCTCATACAGTGTTGGGGCTACTGTGGGGCTCCTCATACAGTGTTGGGGCTACTGTGGGGCTCCTCATACAGTGTTAGAGCTACTGTGGGGCCCCTCATACAGTGTTGGAGCTACTGTGGGGCTCCTCATACAGTGTTGGGGCTACTGTGGGGCTCCTCATACAGTGTTGGGGCTACTGTGGGGCTCCTCATACAGTGTTGGGGCTACTGTGGGGCTCCTCATACAGTGTTAGAGCTACTGTGGGGCCTCTCATACAGTGTCGGGGCTACTGTGGGGCTCCTCATACAGTGTTGGGGCTACTTTGGGGCCCCTCATACTGTGTTGGAGCTACTGTGGGGCTCCTCATACAGTGTTGGGGCTACTGTGGGGCTCCTCATACAGTGTCGGGGCTACTGTGGGGCCCCTCATACAGTGTCGGGGCTACTGTGGGGCTCCTCATACAGTGTTGGGGCTACTGTGGGGCTCCTCATACTGTGTTGGGGCTACTGTGGGGCCCTTCATACAGTGTTGGAGCTACTGTGGGGCTCCTCATACAGTGTTGGGGCTACTGTGGGGCCCCTCATACAGTGTTGGGACTACTGTTGGGCCCCTCATACAGTGTTGAGGCTACTGTGGGGCCCCTCATACAGTGTCGGGGCTACTGTGGGGCTCCTCATACAGTGTCGGGGCTACTGTGGGGCTCCTCATACAGTGTTGGAGCTACTGTGGGGCTCCTCATACAGTGTTGGGGCTACTGTGGGGCCCCTCATACTGTGTTGAGGCTACTGTGGGGCTCCTCATACAGTGTTGGGGCTACTGTGGGGCTCCTCATACAGTGTTGGAGCTACTGTGGGGCTCCTCATACAGTGTTGGGGCTACTGTGGGGCCCCTCATACTGTGTTGAGGCTACTGTGTGGTCCCTCATACAGTGTTGGGGCTACTGTGGAGTTCATTATACTGTGCATAAGGGAGCTGTACATGAGGACATTATCAAATGCTAAGTCGGCACTTAAGAAGCATTATTGTTATAGGGGCACTCAAAGTATTGTGACTGTCAAAGGTGATTATCATTTTCTGGAAGCAAAATGTGGACACTGTTTTTTAGGGCACTTGCACAGGGTATTACTATTTTCAAATTTTCAAAGGGGTAATTTTACCATCCGGGGGGCATAAATGAGGCATTTTACTTTGTAAAGGGCACAGTGATGGCATTACTATGAGGGGCTGTAAGAGGAGCACTGTTTTTGGACCACACAACAGATGCAGTCATAGGGGCACATTCAGCAGCGGCTCAGTATTGGGGTATCAGCGGGATGAGGGGTCTGTACAGGTTGGGAATAGATGGTGATGGGGCTGGAAATGTGAGAAGTCAGATGTGTCTGTGTTGTATTCTCTGCAGACGAGTCCTTGCTGGAGAAGTTGTCATGTCGGTCGGGGTCAGATGGAAAAGAAGGGAAAAGTGAATGACTCCACCAGAAAGATCGTCAGCTGTAAGTCACCATCTATAACTGTGCTGTGATGTCTTACATGTTCTGCAGGACAGGTATCTACCACTGACCATACGGCGGTAATATCAATGTTGGTCTTTGTGTAGAGATTACTTTCAGTAACAGCGCGGTCATCTGCTTCTCCTACATCCACTATAGTGTGCACCACCTTAGTAGTAATCATCAGGGTTACCGCTTAGATGTTTCACCTTACCTTCTGAGCTGAACCTCTAGCTGCACCTCGGGGGGAGTAAATATAAGGTGGTGCAGAACTGTGGAGAGCTTTGTGTATAAGAGTATTAAGTTTATATTGTACTCTGTAGCGGATGGGTAACCAGAGCTATGACTGGCACTGGGTAGAGGTATCGGTGGAGCAGCTGGATAGAAATACGACCCTGGGTGCCACATTCAGGATGGATTGGAGAGGATAAAGTTTGGTTAAAGGGAGACTGATAATACTACCATACAGCACTCACATTATACTACCATACAGCACTCACATTATACTACCATACAGAGCTCACATAATACTATCATACAGATCCCACATAATACCATCATAGTGATCCCACATAATACTGCCATACAGATCCCCCATAATACTACCATACAGTGCACACGTAATACTACCATGCACTGCCTGCATAATACTGCTACTATGTGAACCTCCTTCAACCTGCCAGCATCAGATCTGCATCTTTGAAAACGTGCGGAGCCTACAAATCTGGGAGCAGCGGCAGGTAGGGGGAGGTTCGGGGGGCTATCATTTCTCAGCCTCAGAATAACTGGACCAGGGGTCTACAAACACAATCTGCTCCTCTGTAGTCTCTAGCGATGTCGGTCTGTACATGTATAGTGCTGGTTACAGCGCCCCCTGGTGTCCGACAGTTATTCTGCATAGAATCCTCAACAAAAGCAAATCTGTCTGATATTTCGCGCTGAGTCCGGTCTTTGTGTTACATCCAGACAGAAGACTGGTGATTTTCCGCACATTTATCAGATTTCTGAATATTTTGGAAGTTTTCTAGATATTTGTCACAGAAGCTGGAGATGCCGGGGATTGTACCAGGGGCCTCATATATGCAAGGCATGCGCTCCACCCCTGAGCCACATCCCCTGTACACACCGTCTGATGTGTGATCTCAATTCTGAGAACGATCTATGACGAGAATCTGACTCTGAATCTACCATCATAGATCTTCTCACAATTAGTTTTTCCTTTTTGATAATTCTGCAGCATAAATGACATCATCTTCCAACAGTCTGGACTATTAGGGACGAGGCAAAACTACTCGTCTTTAATTCCTTATTATTTCGTTATATTTACAATATGGGAAGAGGAGGGGATTCTATTTTTGCCATTTTTGCATCTTTTTTAAGCAAATTTTTAAAAAAATACAATTCTCCTTTTTCCATATTTTTAAAGGGATTGTTCACTAATGGATGATTCTTTTCTATTGTCTCAATCAATTAGGAAGAAAGCGTACAACACCTCCCGGATGGGAACATCTCCAAGCGCTGCGCCCCTGACGGTCTCGTGACGGTGCTTATGTCCCCTGATGGGCTGCAGACAATCAGCGGCAGCTGAAAGGCGACATCTCTCCTGATCCCGTAGGTAAGTGACCTATCTTCTTGTATCGGGCACCATCAGGGCGCTCTACAGCAATGTACAATGGGAACCAATCCCTTTAAGTATAAGAAAATCGAAATAATTAATCGATAAAAAGATTTACCTTTTCCATAAAAGCCCAAAATATTGAAAAATTATGTGATCTGTCCCACATGGTAAATGCAGGGAAAAAGAATAATAGCTTAAAGGATTTGTCTCAAGATCCAGATCTTCAAGAGCACACCGCTCCTCGGCCTCCTGGTTGTCAGGGGGTGGTGCGCTCCTGACAATTGTTTTCCCAACTCCACATAGTCTGAATCCGTAGGGGGTAGAGGGGATAAAATAGGCAAAAATAGCCACCCTCAATAGTCAGCACATGTACATGTCAGCAATATACAAAACCCGAGTGGAGTGGAGCAGGCAGAGTTGAAAGACCCGACGCGTGTCGCCACTCTGGGTGGCTTCGTCAGGGGTACTGACTGCCCGTCTGCTGTGCCAATATATATAGTTATTAAATAATTTGATGGAGAACAGCTGCGCCGCTGCTTACCATAACAAATAGCAGGAAACACCTGAAGACACAAGTCCGGCCCGCAGTCCATAGCGGTGGCTGTAAACTCATAGTGCCGGCGTGTGACGTCACAGAGTGTGCTAGACTGTATCAACTGCACAGACATCGGCGTCTTAGAGGCCGGATGTAAGGTACTCCTGGGGTGGACCCACTAGACCGTGGCAACGAACCTCCCGAGGGCGAGCTGACCAGGTGGACCACCCCCTATACAGGGAGTGTATGGGGCAAGCCCATGGGTAACTATCACGCCGGTACCCGGGAAAGTATAAGCGGACAGACGGGTAGATCCAAATAGCAGGCAATGGACAGACGACACGGCTCGGAGACACAGGAGAGACGGCACGTCTTGGCGGGACAGGAGGGATGGCTCGGCTAGAAGACACAGGAGGAACGGCACAGCTTGGCGAGACAGGAGGGATGGCACGGCTTGAAGACACAGGAGGGAAACGGACGAGGACTGAAGCCACAGAACCTAGGAGAGAGAGCACAAGAGGAACTGGGTAAATGCACGGGAGAAAGCTAGGGAGCACTAGGAGGGCGGCCAGAGTCACTAGCAAGTTCTAGTGATAGTCAGGCATCGCCTCCAGAAGGAGGCGGCCTGATATAGGGAGAGAGAAGGGCTTCCCGGTCATGACCTCCAGCTGGAGGAGGAGACGCGCGTCCTCAGGTGGGGGAGGGCGCGCGCCCGGCCATAGCGAGGAAACGCGCCCGCCGAGGAGGAGGAGCGGGAGCGCACACCAGGGGGCTGGACCGAGGCGGCCGTGGGCCGTGGACGGGAGACCGGGAGAGACCGCGCCGAGGCCTGCAGCGGCCGGCGCGGCAGCGAGGAGAACCCCGGAGAGCGGGTGAGCCGGGGCCGGAGGGAGGTAAGAGGAGAAGTCCGCGGCAGCCGCCGCGTGACAGTACCCCCCCCTTACGCGCCCTCCTCCGCAGACCGGACAAAAATTTAGCCAGGATTCGAGGAGCTTGGATATTCTCCTGGGGCTCCCAGGATCTCTCCTCAGGACCAAAGCCCTTCCAATCAACCAAAAAAAAGGATTTCCCTTTTTGCTTTCTCATGGCCAAAATATCTCTCACCTCAAATACATCGTCTGCGGCGGCAGGCGGAGGTGAATGAGTAGCTTCAGAAAGGAAACGATTGAAAATAACTGGCTTAAGCAAAGACACATGGAAAGCATTAGGGATGCGGAGAGAGGCGGGAAGACGCAATTTATAGGAGACATCATTAATACGGGACAAGACCTCAAAAGGTCCAATATAGCGGGGACCCAGTTTGTGGGACGGGACTTTGAGGCGAATAAACTTGGAGGCTAGCCAAACTTTATCACCTGGGTGATATGGTGGAACATCCAGGCGCCTCTTGTCTGCGTATCCTTTCACCCTGTTACGCACCATCTCGAGAGCGGTCTTGGTCTCCTGCCAGATCCTGGAGAATTCGCCGGACAGAAGATCAGCCGCCGGTACACCCGAGGCGGGGGGAACTGGTAGAGGTACACCAGGATGTAGACCGTAGACGACAAAGAACGGGGATTTGCCAGAAGATTCACTGATGTGGTTATTATAGGAAAACTCAGCCCACGGGAGTAACTCAGACCAGTCGTTCTGGTGGATATTAGAAAAGTGCCGGAGGTAGTTCACCAAACTCTGATTCGTCCGTTCTGCCTGACCGTTGGACTGTGGATGATAAGATGAGGAGAAGTCGAGAGTGACATCCATCGATTTGCATAGAGCTCTCCAGAAGTGAGAGGTGAATTGGACTCCTCTGTCCGAAACAATATGTTGGGGCAGTCCATGGAGACGAAAGACGTGCTGGACGAAAATCTTCGCCAAGGCGGAAGCCGATGGCAAGCCAGGCAAAGGGATGAAGTGTGCCATTTTAGAGAATCTATCTACTACCACTAAGATGACAGTACACTTGGCAGAGGAGGGTAGGTCCGTAATAAAGTCCATGGCGATGTGTTGCCAAGGTGACGAGGGTACTGGAAGCGGATGTAGAAGACCAGAAGGCAGCTGCCGAGGCACCTTGATCTTGGCACACGAGAGACAGGAGGCGACGAAATCCCGGACATCTTGGGAAAGGTTCGGCCACCAGTAATAGCGGGACACCAGAAGAAGTGTCTTTTTATGGCCGAGATGACCTGCCAGCTTAGAAGCATGGCCCCAGTGGAGGATTCGTCTTCGGTCCCTCTCAGAAACAAAAGTCTTGCCAGGTGGGGTAGCGAGGAGAGAAAGTGGTGCCACGGTGATGAACCTGGATGGGTCCAAGATATGTGCAGGTTCCTCCTCGACATCCGTGGAAAGAGAGGACCTGGACAAGGCGTCGGCTTTGAGGTTCTTGTTGCCTGGACGAAAATGCAGATCAAAATCGAATCGGCCGAAGAACAGAGACCACCTGGCCTTCCGAGGGTTGAGTCTTTGTGCAGACCGCAGGTACGCTAGATTCTTATGGTCTGTGTAGATTGTGAAGGGATGTGCGGCGCCCTCCAACAAGTACCTCCACTCCTCTAGGGCTAACTTGATGGCAAGCAGTTCTCGGTCTCCGATGGAATAATTCCGCTCTGGGGTGGAGAATGATTTTGAAAAGAAACCGCACGTAACGAGCCTGCCGGAGGAGGACTTCTGAGACAAAACAGCTCCGGCTCCAGTTGCGGATGCATCCACCTCAAGGACGAATGGTTTGTTGACCTCAGGGCGATGGAGTACGGGAGCCGTGGCAAAGGCACGTTTCAGAGATAGAAAGGCTCCTTCTGCTTCAGGGGTCCAGACGTGTGGGTTGCTCCCTTACGGATCAAAGACGAGATAGCGCCAGTCAAAGAGGAGAAATGGGAGATGAACTGCCGGTAGTAGTTTGCGAAGCCGAGAAAGCGCTGAATGGCTTTCACCCCTTGAGGACGTGGCCAGTTAAGCACGGCCGAAACCTTCTCAGGATCCATACGCAGACCAGAGTCGGAGATGATGTAGCCCAGAAATGGAAGAGAGGACTGTTCAAAGGCACACTTCTCCAACTTGGCGTACAGACGATTCTCCCTCAAACGGAACAGTACGCGGCGGACATCTCTTCTATGGGTGGACAGATCAGGAGAGAAGACCAGGATATCGTCGAGGTACACCACCACACAGGAATACAGAAGGTCTCGGAAGACGTCGTTCACAAATTCCTGAAAGACTGCGGGAGCGTTGCATAACCCAAAGGGCATGACGAGATACTCATAGTGTCCATCTCTGGTGTTGAAGGCGGTCTTCCACTCATCTCCGGAGCGAATACGGATGAGATTGTAGGCTCCACGGAGATCCAATTTAGAAAAGATTCGTGCCCCACGTAGCCGGTCGAACAACTCGGGGATGAGAGGTAGCGGATATCTATTCTTAACGGTAATCTCGTTGAGACCACGATAGTCAATATAGGGGCGCAGGGACCCGTCTTTCTTCTTGACAAAAAAGAAGCCAGCTCCAGCAGGGGAAGAAGACTTTCGGATGAAGCCCCTGGCCAAATTCTCCTGTACATATTCGGTCATGGCCTGGGACTCGAGTGGACTCAACGGATAGATCCGCCCTCGGGGCGGAGTCGAGCCAGGAACAAGCTCGATGGGACAATCATATTGCCGGTGCGGAGGGAGGACCTCCGCTTCCTTTTTATCAAAGACGTCCGCGAAGGCCCAGTAAGCCGAAGGCAACTCCGCAGGGCCCGAGACAGGAGACGAGCATTTGAAGGGTCGTACTGGGCGGAGACATCTGGTTTGGCAGAAGCGGCCCCAGCGAAGAATGTCTCCGGACCACCAATCCAGAACAGGTTCATGCATCCGCAACCACGGAAGACCCAGGAGCACGGTGTGGGACAAAGACGGCAGCACGAAGAAGGTTATCTTTTCACGGTGCAAGACCCCGATCTGTAACTCCAGCTCTTCAGTGACCAGTGTAACAGCTTCGCGCAAGGGAGCACCGTCGACAGAGGCTAACTGCCGGGGAACCTCCAAGGACCTGACAGGTATCCCTAATCTCTTCACCGCCTCGAGTTGGATGAAGTTTCCCGCAGCCCCATAATCAATATAGGCTAACTCCGAAAAACGTTTGGAGCCCAGGAAAAACACAACAGAAAGGGTCAAGGGTAGAGAGGTGTCAGTGACACCTAGGGAGGCCTCTCTTACCTGTCCTAGGCAGAGGAGTTTCCCGGCCTCACAGGACAGGAACGCAGGAGATGGGAGGCGCTGCCACAATAGAGACAAAGGCCATGAGCGAGCCTGTCCTGGCGGCGAAGCTCCGTGGGCCTGAGTCGGTCCACTTGCATGGGTTCGGGAGCTGCGGCCGCGGCGGAGGACCGCGAGCGTGGTGGGCTGTGTGTCGGAGGAGAAAAACGATTGGGCCTTCTCTCCCTGGCGATCTCGCGGGAACACTCCCGGAAACGTAGATCCACTCGTGTTGCCAGCGAGATGAGGTCCTCCAAAGACGTGGGTGTATCCCGGCCTGCCAGCTCGTCCTTGATTCGGGACGATAAGCCTCGCCAAAAAGCCCCAACCAGGGCCTCATTGTTCCACCCCAGCTCCGAGAATAACATACGGAACTGGATGGCGTACTGTCCTACCGAGAGAGTACCCTGGCGAAGGCAAAATAAAGACTCGGTAGCAGAGACCAGGCGACCGGGCTCATCGAAGACCTTACGAAAGGTCTCCAAGAAGGCCGCGAGCTGGGAGACTATCGGGTCATCGCGTTCCCACAAGGGATTCACCCAGGCCAGTGCCTCACCCTCAAAGTGGGTAATCATAAAAGCCACTTTGGACCAGTCGGAGGGATACTGTAGGGGAGCCAACTCGAAATGCAACTGGCACTGGTTGATGAACCCCCGACAGAGTTTGGGATCTCCACTATAACGTGGGGGTTTGGCCAACCGGGGAGAGGAGTGTGGGACTGCCACAGGTGCCGGGACTGCGGCTGCCGTCTGTAGGGCTAGTAAGCGGTTATCTACAGAGGCAATGTAGTTCAAAATATGGGCCTGGGTGTCGCGCTGCTGGGCCAGTTCCTGCTGCAGGCCGGAGATCTGGGAGGCAATTCCCGGATCGGAGGTCTGCAAAGAGGAAAGTCGGGACTCCATCGATTTGAGGAACGACATGATCCTCGCCTGGTTCTCACGAAGGAACAAAAGTTCCTTTTGGGTCGGGGTCGCGGTACCAGCGGGATCCATGGTCTGACTATCCTGTAAGGTACTCCTGGGGTGGACCCACTAGACCGTGGCAACGAACCTCCCGAGGGCGAGCTGACCAGGTGGACCACCCCCTATACAGGGAGTGTATGGGGCAAGCCCACGGGTAACTATCACCACGGTAGCCGGTACCCGGGAAAGTATAAGCGGACAGACGGGTAGATCCAAATAGCAGGCACTGGACAGACGACACGGCTCGGAGACACAGGAGAGACGGCACGTCTTGGCGGGACAGGAGGGATGGCTCGGCTAGAAGACACAGGAGGAACGGCACAGCTTAGCGAGACAGGAGGGATGGCACGGCTTGAAGACACAGGAGGGAAACGGACGAGGACTGAAGCCACAGAACCTAGGAGAGAGAGCACAAGAGGAACTGGGTAAATGCACGGGAGCACTAGGAGGGCAACCAGAGTCACTAGCAAGTTCTAGTGATAGTCAGGCATCGCCTCCAGAAGGAGGCGGCCTGATATAGGGAGAGAGAAGGGCTTCCCGGTCATGACCTCCAGCTGGAGGAGGAGACGCGCGTCCTCAGGTGGGGGAGGGCGCGCGCCCGGCCATAGCGAGGAAACGCGCCCGCCGAGGAGGAGGAGCGGGAGCGCGCACCAGGGGGCTGGACCGAGGCGGCCGTGGGCCGTGGACGGGAGACCAGGAGAGACCGCGCCGAGGCCTGCAGCGGCCGGCGCGGCAGCGAGGAGAACCCCGGGGAGCGGGTGAGCCGGGGTCGGAGGGAGGTAAGAGGAGAAGTCCGCGGCAGCCGCCGCGTGACACCGGACACACGTCACAGATAAAGGAAGTGAAGGAACAAAACCTGGTTGCTGCGCAGGCGCTTGAAGTCGTGAGACCGGATAGACACCGTCTTGTTTACAGCTCAGTTGCTGTAGTAGCTAACTATGTAGGCGGTAACCGGGCGGATCAGCCAAACACAGGGTGAACAGCCTGACCTCACAAGCGCCAGTGAGAAAAGGCGCTAATCAAATTAAAGTATTGAAATGAGTGTTCAGTATACAAACACAGCGTGTGACAAATACAACGGCACGAATAATTAGATACACCACCTGTGCACTTGACCCCATCCCTTCCCACCTGCTTCCCAACCTCACTAACATGATCATTCCAGCCCTAACCCATCTCTTCAACCTATCCCTAACTTCTGGTACCTGCCCTTCTGCCTTCAAACATGCCACCATAACACCCATCCTCAAAAAATCAAACCTTGACCCAACTGCTCTGCCCAGCTATCGCCCCATATCACTGCTCCCGTTTGCTTCCAAACTCCTTGAACAGCATGTCCATGCTCAACTTTCCTCCCACATCTCATCTAACTCCCTCCTTGACATCCTGCAATCTGGCTTCCGCCCCCACCACTCCACTGAAACTGCCCTGACCAAAATTACTAATGACTTACTCACAGCCAAAGCTAACAGACAGTTCTCCATCCTTCTCCTTCTTGACCTGTCCTCTGCCTTTGACACAGTTGACCACTGCCTACTGCTACAGATCCTTTCTTCCCTTGGCATAAAAGACCTTGCCCTGACCTGGATTTCCTCATACCTTTCTGACCGCACATTCAGCGTTTCCCACTCACACACTACCTCCTCATCCCGCCCCCTCTCTGTTGGAGTCCCCCAAGGCTCTGTCATGGGGCCCCTACTTTTTTCCATCTATACTCTTGGCCTAGGACAACTCATAAAGTCCCATGGCTTCCAGTACCACCTGTATGCAGATGACACTCAGATCTACCTCTCTGGCCCAGATGTCACCTCTCTGCTGTCCAGAATCCCGGAGTGTCTATCAGCCATATCCTCCTTTTTCACCTCTCGCTTCCCAAAACTTAACGTAGACAAAACTGAACTCATTATCTTTCCTCCATCTCACGTATCTTCCCTACCCGATCTATCTATTATGGTAATCGGCATCATGCTCTCTCCCGCACCTGAAATCCGCTGCCTTGGAGTAACTCTCGACTCTGCCCTGTCCTTCAAACCGCACGTCCAATCTCTTGCCACCTGTCACCTCCAACTCAGATATATTTCCAGAATCCGTCCCTTCCTCAGTCTTCAATCTACTAAAACTCTTGTACATGCCCTCATCATCTCCCGCCTTGACTACTGCAACACTCTCCTCTGTGGCCTCCCTGCTAACTCTCTTGCACCACTCCAGTCTGTCCTCAATTCTGCTGCCCGACTAATCCACCTTTCTCCTCGCTACTCCCCTGCCTCTCCCCTCTGCAAATCCCTCCATTGGCTCCCAATTCCCCAACGAATCCAGTTCAAGCTACTAACACTGACCTACAAAGCCATCCACAACCTTTCCCCTCCCTATATCTCTGAACTAATCTCCCAATATCTTCCCTCACGTACTCTTCGATCCTCCCAAGACCTCCTACTTTTCTCCACACTTATTCATTCCTCACACAACCGCCTCCAAGATTTCTCCCGAATATCCCCTATCCTCTGGAATGCCATGCCTCAACACGTCCGATTATCCACCACCCTCAGATCCTTCAAATAGAACCTGAAAACCCATCTTTTCAGGAAAGCTTACAGACTGCAATAACCATTCTGCTGCCTCACCACCGCCAGAGCTGCTGCACCCCCGACCTTCTGTCTCTTCCCCACTATCCGGTAGATAGTGGGGAAGAGACAGAAGGGAGGAAATGGTTGAGGAGGTAAAAGTGGCTGGGACCCAAGGAGGTAGCGACCATGCTATTTTAGAATTTTGGATAACTAGAGGAGGAAGACCTGTGAAGACTCAGACGTCAAGGTTAGATTTCAGAAAGGCAGATTTTAAGGGATTCAGAAAGAGAATTGGAGGGATCCAATGGCTGGATATCCTTAAAGACAAAAATGTCCAGGAAGGATGGGAAATCTTGAAAAATGAAATTCTCAAAGCACAATTGTTAACAATTCCGAAAAGAGGGAAGAATAGGAATCATTTAAGGAAGCCAGGATGGATGAACACAGAACTTAAGCACATGCTAAAAAGGAAGAAAAAAATGTTTATAAAATGGAAAGAGGGAGGCATATCTAAAGAAGAATATAATGCTGTCTGCAGAACCTGCAGGGCACAAATCAGATTATCTAAAGCTGACAATGAATTGAGGCTTGCAAGAGATGTCAAAAGCAATAATAAAGGATTTTGGGGATATGTCAAAAGTAAAAGAAAAGTCAAAGATGCTATAGGATTTTTACAGGATGAAAATGATGAAATGGTAAGACAGGATGTTGAGAAGGCCGAACTCTTAAATTCCTATTTTGCATCTGTTTTCTCTCAGAAAGGAAATGTAACATCAACTGTTCTTCACTGTCCTATTAAGGGAATAGAAGAATCCAGGATATCTATAACCAGAAAGATATTGAGGAAACACTTAGCTAACCTAAATGAATTCAAGTCTCCAGGTCCAGATGAATTACACCCCAGAGTACTGAAGGAGATAGCAGAAGAAATTTTTGAACCCCTCTCCATAATCTTTGAAAATTCTTGGAGAACAGGAGAAGTCCCAGAAGACTGGAGAAGAGCAAATGTTGTTCCTATCTTCAAAAAGGGGAAGAAGGTGGACCCAGGCAACAATAGGCCGGTGAGTCTGACTTCTATACCAGGAAAGATCTTTGAACAAATTATTAAACAACATGTATGTCAGTACCTGGATAAGAATGAAGTGATTAAACAGAGTCAGCATGGGTTTGTAGCTAATAAGTCATGTCAGATTAACTTCATTTCCTTCTATGACGGAATCACTGATTGGGTGGATCAAGGAAATGCTGTAGATATAATATATCTTGACTTCAGCAAAGCATTTGACAAAGTATCTCATACAATCCTTATTGAAAAAATGACTAAGTATGGAATGGACAAGGCAACTGTTAGGTGGATTCATAACTGGCTTGGTGATCGGACCCAAATAGTGGTCGTAAATGGCTGCACATCCAGTTGGAAGAATATCTCAAGTGGGGTACCACAGGGCTCTGTCCTGGGCCCTGTATTGTTCAACATCTTTATCAACGATTTAGATGAAGGAATTGAGGGTAAACTGATTAAATTTGCTGATGACACAAAGCTAGGAGGGATAGCTAATACTAGAGAAGAGAGAGAGGATTCAAAAAGATATTAATAAACTGGAGAAGTGGGCAGCAACTAACAGAATGGTTTTTAACAGGGAAAAATGCAAAGTACTACATCTGGGCAATAAAAATGAGAAAAGCATATACCGAATGGGAGGAATAGGGCTAAGCAACAGCACATGTGAAAAAGACTTGGGTATACTAATAGATCACAGACTGAATATGAGTCCACAGTGTGATGCAGCAGCAAAAAAGGCAAATGCAATTCTAGGATGTATTAACAGAAGCATACAGTCTAGATCACGTGAAGTCATTATTTCCCTCTACTCCTCTTTGGTCAGTCCTCATCTAGAATATTGTGTCCAGTTTTGGGCACCACATTTTAAAAAAGACATCAACAAACTGCAGCAAGTTCAGAAAAGAGCGACCAGAATGGTGACCGGCCTGCAAACCCTGTCTTATGAGGAAAGGTTGCAGGATTTGGGAATGTTTAGTCTGCAAAAGAGAAGACTGAGAGGAGACTTAATAGCTGTCTACAAATATCTAAAGGGCTGTCACATTGTAGAAGGATCAACTTTATTCTCATTTGCACAAGGAAAGACTAGGAGCAATGGGATGAAACTGAATGGGAGGAGACACAGATTAGATATTAGAAAAAACTTTTTGACAGTTAGAGTGATCAATGAGTGGAACAGGCTGCCACGAGAAGTGGTGAGTTCTCCTTCAATGGAAGTCTTCAAACAGAGGCTGGACAGACATCTGACTGAGATGATTTAGCGAATTCTGCTTTGAGCAGGGGGTTGGACCAGATGGCTCAGGAGGTCCCTTCCAACTCTACGATTCTAAGATCCTATGATTCTAAGTCCTCAAGGACAAGGTCCTCTCCCCTCTGTACCAGTCTGTCATTGTAAATTTGTTGTGGAAACTTGTTTACTGTTAACGATATTTATAACTTTGTATGTAACCCCCCTTCTCATGTACAGCACCATGGAATTAACGGCGCTATATAAATAAATAATAATAATAATTAAGTATAGCGCAGCTGTTCCCCATCAAATGATTTAATAACTATATATATTGGCACAGCAGACGGGCAGTTAGTACCCCTGACGAAGCCACCCAGAGTGGCGACATGCGTCGGGGCTTTCCACTCTGCCTGCTCCACTCCACTCCACATGGGTTTTGTATATTGCTGACATGTACATGTGCTGACTATTGAGGGTGGCTATTTTTGCCTACTTTATCCCCCCTACGGATTCAGACTATGTGGGTTATTTGTATGTTACATGCCTAGCCTTTAGGTTGGGGTATTTATACTCCTGACGGAGGATGATTGGGATTGCATTGCCTTTGTGATCTATGTACCTTATTTGATGAAGACATTTCCTAGGCAATGTTATTCTATGTGTGCTGCTCCATGCTACCAGTGTTCATCCTTTGTAGGTTATGAATTTGTTGCCCACTATAATCACATATTGTCTATTCTCCTAACTCATGTATGGGTCATTGTTTCTATGTGAGGGTGCAGATACCTTTCATTTGGGTATGCTGTTTACATGGACCTAGGGTTATAAGTATTATTCCCGGTGGGGTTTTTTGGTAGCAGGTTTTTTGCTCTATTATGAGCTCTGTGCAGCTTGTGTATGTGTCACATGTGTGACCATTTTTAATGTTTTTAATATCTTTTGTGTCTGTTTTTCTGTGTCCAATAAAATTGGTACTGTATATGCTATTCCCTGCCTGGGGTGAGCCCCTGTGTGTGGCCTATTTCTTTTTCTTTTTTGTTAATTACTCTAGTGGTGGCTGAACGCAGAGAGAATTTTATGATTTAGTGAATCTATTAGTGAGATCTCATGATAAATAGGCAAAGAGAACTCCAGATGCAACTAATATAAGCAGCCTGTAGGCTAACAATGGCACTGTCATATTTTACGCTCAGGTTGTGCACCGGGAATCCTTCTTTTTAGAAATCTTATTTTTGGGGGGATGGCACGGGCTCAAAAGTTGTGACCATCTGCAGCAAGAGCCAGTGGTTATACACAGGTGATCTCCTTCTGTATGTGCTGGGACCAGACCTAACCCCGATCCCAGCACTTTAAGGCTAAGTGCACACGTTGCAGAAAATTTCTGCACAAAAACCTGAATCCCTTCCCAGAAACCGCACCTATTTTTCCGCGGCGGTTTTTGCGCGTTTTTGGTGCATTTTTTACCGCAGCGGTTTCTAAACGGATGGAAGAAGCCAAAACCGCAGAAAAATCCGCAAAATTAATGTGCATGCTGCGTTTTTTACCACGAAGCGGTTTTTTCGCGATAAAAAAAATGCATCAATGTGCACAAAAAGTGCAAAATGCATAGAAAAGACTGTGCAGCTTATTTTTAGCGGTTTTATAGTGAAAACCGCGGTAAAAACCGCTAAAAAAGCGCTGTGTGTGAACACAGCCTAACTCCTCAGATGCTGCTATCAATACTGATTGAGGTATCTAAGGAGTTGGACAGATGAAGATCGCTCCCTCTGTCAGCACATCGGCACCCCCCTGCTTGGATTCTTACAGTAAGCAAAGTCCTAACTTTGGCCTCTGTTCTTGCCCTATACATTATTCTATCAGATCCCTCGTATGCTGCAGACAGGTTAGTGCACTGCAGTACATAAGTAGTACTGTGTATTATCAGTGCAATCACATGATCACATGTTCACCCCTATGAGAAGTGTAAAAAAAAAAGTTTTCGAGTGTAAGAGAAAAAAAATAACAAACTCATTTTTATACTTTGAAACTATATAATTTTTCATCCGGTATGTGCTGATTACACCGCCCCCTAGTGTCTGACACATAATTGACATCAAATTCTTAAAAGTGAGTCGTTCTGATACTTAGTGGTGAGTCCGATCCTTGCGCTACATCCAGACAGATGATCAGGGAATTTCCTCAGATTTTTTCAGATTTCTGAATAATTTGAAAGTTATCTGGTAACACTCTAAGAGAACATACAGTGCTGCAGCCAATCACTGATCTCTACCTGGGTAGGCAGCACGAGCCGCAGAGCTCACTGATTGGCTGCAGCACTAATAACTTTTGTGCTCTAAATTATGATGAATTTTTCAAATGCGCTTGGCTTCAGCAATTCCAGGATAAGCTGCACTCACTTTCAAGAAAAGGTGGAGCTGGAAGCTACTGGCTTATAAACTACAAGAGAAAAAGAATGTGGGTCAAAAAATGATGAATCTGAAAATATATGTCTTATAGGAGACAGGTCCTGGAGTGGAAACATACAGACAGTATTGTATGGCACTGTGGTGTTGGAACAATAATAGATGGGAGTGTTTCTAAATGTTCACAATACAATGGGTTAAGTTCAGTGCATAACAAATACTGCTATAAAGTGCCAACATAATACTACCAAATAGGGCCCACATAATACAACCATACAGAGCCCACATAATACAACCATACAGAGTCCACATAATGTTACCATACAGAGCCCACATAATACAACCATAGAGAGCCCACATAATATTTCCATACAGAGCCCACATAATACTACCATAGAGAGCCCACATAATATTTCCATACAGAGCCCACATAATACTAGCATACAGCGCACAAATAATACTACCATACAGCACCCAGCCCCATAATACTACCATACAAAGAACACATAATACTACCATACAGAGCCCACATAATACTACCATGCAGAGCCCACATAATACAACCATGCAGAGTCCACATAATACTACCATACAGAGCCCCCATAATATTACCATACAGAGCCCACATAATACTACTATACAAAGCCCACATAATACAACCATACAAAGCCCACATAATATTACCATACAGAGCCCACAAAATACAAACACACAGAACCCATATAATGCTACCATACAGAGCCCACATAATATTACCATACAGAGCCCACAAAATACAAACACACAAAGCCCATATAATGCTACCATACAGAGCCCACATAACACAACCATACTGAGCCCACATAATACTGTCATACAGAGCCCACATAATATTATCATACTGAGCTCACATAATATTACCATACAGAGACTACATACAGTGGGTTTGGAAACTATTCAGACCCTTTAAAATTTTTCACTCCTTGTTTCATTGCAGCCATTTGGTAAATCCAAAAAAGTTCATTTTTTTCTCATTAATGTACACTCTGCACCCCATCTTGACTGATAAAAGACAGAAATGTAGAAATTTTTGCACATTTATTAAAAAAGAAAAACTGAAATTTCACATGGTCATAAGTATTCAACCCTTTGCTCAGACACTCATATTTAAGTCACATGCTGTCTATTTCCTTGTGATCCTCCTTGAGATGGTTCTACTCCTTCACTGGAGTCCATCTGTGTTTAATTACACTGATAGGACTTGATTTGTAAAGGCGCACACCTGTCTATATAAGTGTCATGATCTCAGTGCGGGTTTGACTCGCACACGTGGGGTTAATGTTTGGAACCAGTGCTGATGACTGGCATTTCTGGGGTTAAAGGCTGTGATCCCAGTGCAGGCTTACCTGCACACCTGGGGCTATGATTGTGGCCTCTCCCTGGTTCTGGGGGAGGCTTCTTATAGCCTCAGGACGCTCCCATCCCTGTCAGTTATACTTTCGCCCTTGGCATTGTGTGGTTACCCCTGAGTGTGTTAGTGCTGTGTTCTGGTTGCTTGATTCTCTGTGTATGACTCGGTCTGTTCTCTGGATATCACTTTGGATTCTGCCTGGTACCTCCTATGTCTGTTTGGTTTTGATCTCTGCTTGGCCCTGATTATCCGCTCTGTCTCCTCCCTGGTACTGTACTGATATCTTGTGTATGACCTTTTGCTTTGTCTGACCTCCCGTCTGTTTATCCCTCCTGTACCTCGCTGGTCTGTACCGTGCATGACTTCTGCTTTGCCATAACCTGAGTTCTCTGACACTATTAGTTGAAGCACGCTTTGTCACCTCTGCTGCCCTGCTCCCCAGGTAACTCTTAGCACTGCTTCTGTACTCAGGACACATGCACTGGCTCTATGAGCAAGTGTAGTGCGGTGTCTCTGACAATAAGACCCCACAGCTCACAGTTCATGTCAGACCAATTGAGAATCATGAGGTCAAAGGAACTGGCAAGTAGCTCAGAGACAGGATTGTGGCAAGGCACAGATCTAGCCAAGGTTACAAGAGAATTTCTGCAGTATTCAAGGGTTCTAAGAGCACAGTGGCCTCCATAATCCTTAAATGGAAGAAGTTTGGGACCACCAGATGTCTTCCTGGACCTGGCCGTCCAGCCAAACTGAGCAATCGTGGAAGAAGAGCCTTGGTGAGAGAGGTACAGAAGAACCCCAAGATCACTGTGGCTGAGCTCCACAGATGCAGTAGGGAGATGGGAGGAAGTTCCACAAAGTCAACTATCACTGGAGCCCTCCACTAGTCGGGCCTTTATGGCAGAGTGGCCCAACGGAAGCCTCTCCTCAGTGCCAGACATATGAAAACCCGCATAGTTTGCTAAAAAAACACATGAAGGACTCCCAGACTATGAGAAATAAGATTCTCTGATCTGATGAGACGAAGATAGAACTTTTTGGTGATATTTCTAAGCAGCATGTGTAGAGAAAACCAGGCACTGCTCATCACCTGCCCAATACAATCCCAATAGTGAAACATGGTGGTGGCAGCATCATGCTATAGGGGTGTTTTTCAGCTACAGGGATGGGATTACTGGTTGCAATTGAATAAAACATGAATGTGGCCAAGTACAGAGATATCCTGGATGAAAACCTCTTCCAGAGTGCTCTGGACCTCAGACTTGGCCAAAGGTTCACCTTCCAACAAGACAATTATCCTAAGCACACAGCTAAAATAACAAAGAAGTGTCTTCAGAACAACTCTGTGACCATTCTTGACTGGCCCAGCCAGAGCCCTGACCTAAACCCAATTGAGCATCTCTGGAAAGACCTGAAAATGGCTGTCCACCAACGTACACCATCCAACCTGACGGAACTGTAGAGGATCTGCAAGGAAGAATGGCAGAGGATCCCCAAATCCAGGGGTGAAAAACTTGTTGCATCATTCCCAAGAAGACTCATGGCTGTACTAGCTCAAAAGGTGCTTCTACTCAATACTGAGCAAAGGGTCTGAATACTTATGACCATGTGAGATTTCAGTTTTTCTTTTTTAGTACACTTGGAAAAATGTCTACATTTCTGTTTTTTTCAGTAAAGATGGGGTGCAGAGTGTACATTAATGAGAAAGAAAATAAATTTTTTGAATTTACCAAATGGCTGCAATGAAACAAGGAGTGAAAAATTTAAAGGGGTCTGAATACTTTCCAAAACCACTGTAATACTAACATACAGAGCCCACATAATGCAAACATACAAAGCTCACATAATACAAACATACAGAGCCCACGTAATAGAACCATACAGAGCCCACATAATACAACCATATAGAGCCCACATAATACAACCATATAGAGCCCACATAATTACTATCATACAGAGCCCACATAATACAACCATATAGAGCCCACATAATTACTATCATACAGAGCCCACATAATACAACCATACAGAGCCCACATAATACTATCATACAGAGCCCACATAATACTACCAGACAGAGCCCACATAATACTATGATACAGAGCCCACATAATACTACCATACAGAGCATACATAATACTATCATACAGAGCCCACATAATACTACCAGACAGAGCCCACATAATACTACCAGACAGAGCCCACATAATACTATGATACAGAGCCCACATAATACTATCATACAGAGCCCACATAATACTATCATAGAGCCCACATAATACTATCATACAGAGCCCACATAATACTATCATAGAGCCCACATAATACTACCATACAGAGCATACATAATACTACTATATAGAGTTCACAACATAAAATGCCAACATAATTTATCACAATATGTTTCTAGTAGAATCAATTTGCATTACCCTGGCTCAGTGGTCACATCAGTGTTCTGTGGCCACCATAGGAGAGCCCAGCTATCCTGCTCCTACCCGTCAACACCCCTGATTAGTAGGTCTGGCGTAACATCAAGTGGACATCATGCCGCAGCCATAATGTCCCAGAAGGCCTACAAAAAAGATGTGCTGGGAACAGCGTCAGGTAGGAGGATGTGTGCGGGGCTCCCATCTAGCAGCCACAGGAGTGGTCCCAGGTCCTGTAAATATGATTCGCCCCTCTCTAGTCTCCACCTATAATTGAACGCGCACAATGGCGGCGCGCTCGTCATGTTTTGTGACATGAGTCATTGTCACATCCATCAGGGGATGTGGCTCAGTGGTTGTTAGGAACGGCAGAACGCACTAAATAAAATAATAAAGTGCGTTCGCCGCTCGGGGTCCACCGTGCAGAAGGTGTTATAACTGCTGCTGAGTAATAGCAGACGTGCTATATGGCGATATAATGCGCACGGGGTTAAACATCACCCAGGTGCGCAAAGCAATCACTGTTTAATCACAGAGATTCCAGGAGGAGTAAACACAAAAAGGCTGAGCCTGTTAGCGTCACAGGTCTCAGATATATGCACACATGGTATCAGGTCACAGGTGCAGGACCAAAGGCAGAAGGAACTGCGTCCGTCTAGACCTACCGTGTGTGTGGCGTAGCAACTGCGGGTGCAAAAAAGAGCTGCAACTGCAGCGCGGCGTAGGACACTGCCGCAAGACGATAGTGCCGTGTGGAGTAGCACAATCGGATGCTAGTGTAGAGGCGCGGTGTGCACAGTGGCCTAAGGCTTGCCACTGACTGGCGCTGACTGCTGAACTGTCCACATGCGTAATATCAGAGGGAAGGGGTTTCAAATAAGTCAGTCACCAGAATCATACATCAGTCACCATTCACACATCTAGCAAGTAATGTCTATACTAGCGCATGGCCATGCGGTCCTTTTATAGCCGTGTGCTGCCAGGACCTTCCAGATCTCTGAGATGGACCAATCAGATCAGGGGAAGGACCTGAACACGTGACTCCCGAGCTCCAATGGGAGATCGTCTCATGAGCATGCTCAGTGGAGCGGCAGCGGGACTTAGCCTCAGGAATGACTTGCTGCAAAGCTGTATGTGAGGCTCTGGACTCCTGTTGTGTAGCTACAGGAATCCGACGCCTAACAGTGGTGGAGCGCAGGCTTTGCATGTATTTCTATGCAGCCGCACACTCCGGTCCCGAGTGCCGGCGGCAGTGCTGGGTATTGAGGCGAGAGACTCGCGCAAGTTTCTCGCATTCCACACGCGAGTGTGACCCCGGCCTAAGGGGCAAAATGTCTGACAAGTCTCTGAGCTTAGAAATAAATAATTCAGATAAAATCACAGCAACGAACAAGGACGTCCCTCGTGTGTGCGGTCACCAACTCGTGGCACCATGCCAGTGGTCGACCATTCTAGGTTGTGTCCACACTGAGTCTTTTTGGACCAGGAACTCTGGAAAAGTGCCCTGTCCCGATGGTCAGTGCAAGTCCCAGCAGTCGGACCCTCACCCATCTAGAAGTTATCACCTGTCCTTTGGATCGGTCAGTCAGTGAGCATTTATATATATATATATAAAAATTTTCCAAATGTTAACTATAAAAAAAAATCCCTGTGAGGGAAGTCTTCTCTGTCCTGGGATAACATCCGGGGTTATGCACGAGACTCAGAAGATTGGAATAAATTGGTTTGGGAGCTCATTGGTTAAACATTAATTTTCAGAAATAACCTACATGTCAGTGTAAACCGTTTCCTGCACACAGGATTGCGGTATAAATGGGACGGAGCGTCCGTCTGCTAAGTTCTGCAGGGTCTCTAGTAATCAGAGAAATACACAGGAGCATACACAGAAATCATGGGGCTCCAGGACAAAAGAGCGCCCCCCCCAGATCTGCAGCATAGTGACAATCACCCTAAGCATTTCCCCCCTTCACCCCCTGGTGTACTTTAACCCTTTTTCTGACACTGTTACGTGATGTACTGACACTACAGTCTATGGGGTAATCTCTGCTGGCTGAGATGGCGCTAGTAATGGGGGCATTATGGACTCCGTTATATGGCTGTGTTATTTATATACTGTATAACAGCACCATATATTTGTACAGTATGGCACAGTTATTTCTCTGCACTGCATGGTGCCATTATTTCTGTGTACTGTATTTGGCCAGAATTTATGGTGACCTCAATGCTGAGAAATACAGGACGATACTTACCCATCATATAATACCATCAGGAGGCGTCTGATTGGCTCCAAATTTATTCTGCAGCCGGACAATGAACCCTAACATCCAGCGGGAGTCCTGGAAGTGATGATCCGGACCCACAGACCCTAGTTTTATTGATGTGTACTATATGGCGGTATCATTTACTTGTACAGTATGCCAGTGTAATGTATGTGTACCGCATGGCGGTATCATTTACTTGTACCGTATACCAGTGTAATTTATGTGTACTGTATGGCGGTATCATTTACTTGTACAGTATGCCAGTGTAATTTATGCATACTGCATGGCGGTATCATTTACTTGTACAGTATGCCAGTGTAATTTATGTGTACTGCATGGCGGTATCATTTACTTGTACAGTATGCCAGTTTAATTTGTGTACTGTATGGCAGTATCATTTACTTGTACAGTATGCCAGTTTAATTTGTGTACTGTATGGCGGTATCATTTACTTGTACAGTATGCCAGTTTAATATGTGTACTGTATGGCGGTATCATTTACTTGTACAGTATGCCAGTGTAATTTATTTGTACCGTGCACTGCATAATTGTGTTATTAATGAGTGATTTATGACGGCATTACTTAAATGTTCAGAATGGCAGCATTAATTCTGCCTACTGTAATGTGGTATACTTTATACATGTACAGTAGTAAGACAATGCCGAGAACGGAAAATAACGCCACATTTAGGTAAAAGGCTCTGAGCTCCAGTAACATCAGCGGATCAGAACAGGTTTCTGCCCAGATTGACGGCCATTCTTAGGTGGAGCACAATCACGTCTCCTCTGTGCCACTTTTGTCCGGGGTTAGAGGATTAATGTCTGTAGCCTGCCCATCAGACATGTGTAACACAGGTAATTGGATGCAGCGACACAAAGGCACAGAGCAAGGGTTAACAGGGGAAAACAGTGGTTTGATTTAATAGTTACAGGGATAAATCTCCTTGCAGGGAGCAACAGGGAATAAATCAGATGCGAGGAATTACAAAAGGAAAGAGCAACTTAAGGTGGCAGTCTATATGTAAGTCGGTTTCACTTAACGTGAGTTGGGTGCCTGTCACTTCCTCTGGGTTGAATGCCGGCTGAGGTCTTCCCAGAGGCGTATCTAGGCTTTCTGGCACCCGGGGCAAGAATTCAGTTCGGCGCCCCCCCCCCCCCCGCCAAGTACATATGCGACTTGCACACTTAGTCATGTACCCACGAGCCGCTCTCCCTAATGCTCTCAATGTTCAGTAAAAAACTGAGAGAAGCAGGAAGAGAAGCTCGTTGTCACAGGACCATACCTATGAAAATCGCATATGAGTGAAGTGTCCGTGTAATGAGACTGGAACTTTCAGAGCTGACTTCTGACATTGCAGCTTCTGAATTCTCACAACGAATGCACTGCACACTTTTAGGATTCTCCCTTGCTGATGTACCGTCATGTCAGCACAAGTATGTGATTTATATACTTCTGGCCACATTCCGACTAGACGTGCCCGGCCTCGCTCTGTTCATTCTCACTGAGTGAGGCCACACACGTCTAGTCAGCATGTGACCGTATTTATGTAAATTACCGGCACGAGAGAATGCTAACAGCGTTCAGTGAGCACTGTGAGAATTCAGAAGTCTGCAGTCACATAGAATGACTGCAGACTCAGCACAAACCTGGACAACCCCTTTAATGTTCCTAACAAATAAAAACATGAGAATTAGTCAGTATCACAAATAACATTTACATCCAGGTACCTTATAGATGACGTCGTCTCTGGAGTCGGTCTCCTTTTCTTCTTCTTGTCCAGACCCCATGATGAGTTTTCTCATCCACATCTCGTCTCTGCAGACTTCCATCTTCTCCGGTCTTCTGCAGCAAATCTCCACACGATGCCCTTAAAGTCACAAGTGTCATTATAATGCCCCTAAATAAAAATATCTGCAATATACTGTCGCCTCACACTATTCCCCTCTAGCATCCCACCTGTTCACCATACTGTCTCCTCATATATTTACCCCCTCACTCTCTATACTGTCTGCTCACACATATCCCTGACTCCCCATACTGTGTCCACATACATTAACCCATTCGCTCCCCATACTGTCTGCACCAATCCCCCATACTGTTTCCTCATACATACTCTTTATTTTGTGTCCTCAAATCTCCCCACACATTAAATCCCCCCATCCTCAATCCCCCACACACATTAAGTACCCCCCATCCCCACTCCAAATCCCGCCACACATTAAATAACCCCCCATCCTCACTCCAAATCCCCCCACACATTAACCCAATCCCCACTCATTAACCCCCATCAGCACTCCAAATCCCCCCACCCCAAATACCCCCACACATTAACCCCCATCCCCATTCATTAACCCCTACACACATTGACCCCATCCCCACTCATTAACCCCATCCCCACATTAACCCCCATCCCCATTCATTAACCCCCACACACATTGACCCCATCCCCACTCATTAACCCCCATCCCCACTCATTAACGCCCCCACACTTTAACCGCCATCCCCTCTACAACTCCCCCTCATCTCCCATCTTCGGTGGTTCTTCAGCTCCACAGTGGAGCACACTTACCACCAACGTTTGCTTTGGGCGCCGGGGAGTGACGTCAGCAGCGTGATCACATGACCTGATCACGCTGCTGACGTCGCTCTGGCCCGGCGGTCAGAGCTTCATTTGTACTGGCGTCTGTATAGACGCCAGTACAATTGTTCCCTGGGAGCCGGCACGCGCTTCTTGTCTATTTTCTTCATGGCATATAATTGGTTGGAGTCTTTTTGGAGCACTAAGTGAACGGATCTGAAGAGAAGAAAAATTCATGGTTTATAATAAATTCTTACTAGCAGTCTGCCTATAGACCTCATCACATGTCTCCAGCACTAATGGTGAATAACAGATGCGCAGCCATCACTACATCGATGATCATCTCTCGGAGGTCCTCATCTGTGTCACCTCCTGACTCACCGTAACAGTGATAATTAGATGTGGACGGTGACGTGGACTCATCATTCCTTTATGGTAACATTGTGCGGGCCGGGCACAGAGACTGAGGATCGTCATTAGGATCCCTGGGAAATATAGATTATTCACAAGTAAAACTCACCCAAAAGCTCGAATGCTGTATAGACGCCAGTACAATTGTTCCCTGGGAGCCGGCACGCGCTCCTTCTCTGCGCCGGCTGTCAGCTGACACAGAGAACCGCCGACTCTCAGGCGGGGGGCGGCAGAACGCAGCCGCCAGGGAGGACACTGCGGACCGCTGCATTAGGCGGCCCGACTGCGCCCCCCCTGCTGGCTGCGCCCGGGGCAACTGCCCCGGCTGCCCCCCCTAGATACGGCCCTGGGTCTTCCGCCTATCAAGTCGGTCTTTCTCTTCTGGCGGCAGCGGGCGGTCACCGGTCTGACCCGCTGAGCCCCTAGTCCGTTACGCTGCTCTGCAGCCAAGAGTATTTCACAGCAGTCTCCCACTCGGCGTGCAATCCTCTGTATGCCCGACAACATGTCCGGGTCCTTTCTGCACCTGACCCTTATCGCTGCCACGCAGCCTATCGTTACTCGCGGCACGGCGCAGGTCCTCACTGTCACTTCTCTCTGGCAGGAACCCTCTCTCTCTTCCTACGCAAACACCCTTATCCTCTCCTGGCTCACCACGCCCTCTCTACGCAGGTCATGGGTCTCCTCCGTTCTCAATTTCCTTCCCTACTGCAACACTAGGCTCGGTCCCAATAGGTTTTGCCCAGTAGTTCCGGACCCGTTGCCCTGTCAGCACTCACAGTCCGGTCTTCTCCCCTCCACATGTACGACGTATAGCATTGACGGCCCATAAATGTCTAATAAATTCAAAGTTCATTAATCATTTTCAAATTTGTATTAATTTATTTTATAATTAAGAATTGCATGGAAGGATGAGGAGATGTTCTTGGAGGAACCTCATTCTTCTTCTTTTGCAGATGTTCCTTGCTGGTCTGTAGGCTACATTTGGATGGTACAAGTCCTCCCATACCGGTACAGCATTGATGGTGGACATGCTGTACTTTCCTCGTTGCATTAGACGTGGAGTTTTTCTGCCCTCGTGATGTTTATGGAGCCGCGCTCACAGGCTGAAAATAGGCAGCTTTCTCTGATGGAGTGAGCCGCCCTAGATAATCCTCACCAGCAGGATGAGATCACCCGGCGGAAGATAGAACCTATGAGAAGAGACGCAACACTAAGGTAAAGCTATTCGATAGCGCTATCCATGAAGAAAGTGCACGGGTAGCGTTATCCCTTAGCGCTATCCCTCAATGTTCCTGAGAGTAAGCTATTTCACATGGTTGAGCGCACTTGGGATCTGCCCCCAAGGCCCTGCCCATGCCCAATGTTTGGTCCGTAGACCGCGGCTAGGAGTTAGTCCCGCTTGTGTGTACAGAATTATGGGGCTTTTACAATTGTTCAATATCTTAATAAAATACTTCTTTGTACACACAGTTGACATGCTCGTGGTGTTAGATGTAGAGTTCTTCTGCCCTCGCGATGTTTATGGAGCCGCGCTGACAGGCTGCAAATAGGCAGCTTTCTCTGATGGAGTGAGCCACCCTCGATAATCCTCGCCGGCAGGATGAGATCACCCGGCGGAAGATGGAACCTATGAGAAGAGACGTAACACTAATGTAAGTAACAGGACTCCATATCAGAGGATCCCGCTGTGCTGTCACTGTGGCCGGACGGCAGAGGAATCATCCATACACAGGTACGGGGTGATTGTGGGCCATCATACATGTGACAATCCCACCACTGACAGATCTGCTCCATGGCCGACATCACACAACATGGGGCTTATTGTCACACTCACCTCTTCTTCTTTTCCCTTCTTCTACTCTCTCAGGTTTTTGTTGTTTTTTCAGTTTTCTTTTCTCCTGAACTGGAAATTTTATTAAAGAAAAGACAAGAAAAAGATGTTAATTATAAACTCCTAAAAGATGATCGTTGCATCGTTCTGTCGGATTCTGTTCTTCTTGTGTCCTGTAGTCCTGGTAATCGATTATTGCCCCATAATGGTGAGAATACGTCACATATACATAACATTGGCCGAGGGGGTGAGAATTAGATTGTCCAGGGCAATGATTAATGTCTCCCATAGGTTTTCTGTGGGCCGCCATGTGGGGTCTCCTGGAGAGGAGCCAATACATTTGAGTGGAATTGATTTCTACTTGCTTTTTCCAAAAATCCACATTCTCCAAAATGTGGATTTTTGTAATTAGCTTATACAACCCCAACGTGAGAGTCTCGGGGATTTCAGTGCGAATGGCGGCAATCTGAAGATACAATGACGTCCAATTGGGTGAAGGAGAGGAGCGGAGGGGCCAAAGAGGGGAGCGGTGAGGTGAACGTGAGCATTTTTTTTTTAATGTTTTTCCTATTTCGTTGATTACACTCTGAGGTCTAGAGAGAACCCAGACCATAATAATGAACGTCATATTGATGGAGAACAACTTCTCTACAAGCCAAATTTCTCAGTAAAATCCACACAAAAAGGTAAATTTTTATTTTGTCTGATCTGCTCATCTCTAGTGTCTCCCCTCCATTATCAACATGATCTTACTGTCAGCATGCCACCGTGTTATCATATAATCAGCTAGATAAAGCATCAGGGTAACATTAAGAGCATAAAGGTCAGTATGAGCCCATATGGGGCTGTGGGCGCAGTATTTAGGATCAGCTCAGCACAAGACGGAATGGCCTCTTGTACCTTGTGAGGCATAAAAGTGAGAATTTTTGCACACTGAAGTTCTGGAATGTTCACCGTTTGAAAGGCACAAAAAAGTAGTAATTTTGTGAGCCGTTATGTGCACGTTCACATTAGACTTTTTGATCACAGGCTGTAGTAGGATGTCCTATAGACCTGTACACACCTGAACATGAGGACGAAGAGGATGACTTGCTGCTTAGAGTACTGAAGCTCATATTGTCTCTACCAGTTTTAGAAGCGGAAGATTTTTTCTGCCTGTTTGGTAAAAGGAAGAAGAATAAATTAGAAGGAAAAACGGCACAAAAGAGAAGAACACTGATCTATAAGGCCTATATGGACAACATGGTGGAGACACCCTGCTATGGACCCCCATCTACCAACAAGAATGGAGAATCACTATAATATTGGCCTGTAATGAGCTGTATATGATTGGCTTGTTGCAATGATCAGCTGTTATCGCCGGCGTCATTACGAGCCATAAACCTGGTGATCATTGGCTGGTGGGTGCTTGTTTAGTCTTGAGTTACACCTGTCTTGTAGTTGGTCTTCTGGACATTTACCAGAAACAGACCCCATAATAATCATCTACTCACTCGTCTGAGCACTTGTCTCTGCTCTTTGGGGATAACCCTGATGACGTGGGATCCTCATCATTCATCATCCTGGTATTGTTATATGGCTAAAACAAACAAAGAAAATTAATATATATATTTATTTTTTTAAACGTTTTTGTTTATAATTGTAAGGTTTTATGGATTTTATCAGCCACACACTTACTTCAAGGAACCTTTGGGAAGCTGATAAAAAGTTCTGGATTTCTGGCAAGTCATTCTCTATTCTGACGTCCTCGTCTGAATCCATATGTTTATGTATGCTAGAGCGAGCTGCAAAGTACAAGTGTTATCAGAAATTGTTAGTATAAGACAGTCACCGTGTTATCATGAATAATGGTGGGAACTGATTGACACATAACATGGAAAACAAGACACACAACAGTTTTCTGCAGATCATGTCTCATTCTACTTACGGTCAAAGTATCTAGTGTCCTCATCAGACTCAAGCTCCGGAATGAACAGGGGCTTCTGACTTAGAAGATTATCAAAGTCTAAGTCACATAGAAACGGATGCATTTTGATCTCTTTTGCTCCTCCTGGAAAAGAAAAGAAAGAAAATGGTAAACCATTGTCAGAGAGACAACTCCATATCTCAACCATTTATGTTAATCTGAACTGAAGACGTAACAGAGCCTATGTGAAGAAAATGTACTGAAAGTCATACCCTGAAGAAAGGGAATAGATAAGCAGGTAAAGCATAGAACCTCAGTGCTGATCCTCAAGGGCATGATCATTTATCTGGTCCCAGAGGTGTCATAAGTCATTATTAATGCTGTTATATACATTACCTGTCCCAAGTCTATGGGCTGGATTTTTTCTCAGCAGTTCAGTTATCAGGTCCTGAGCATCGGGTGGAGGAGTATCATTATCAAATGTCCACGTTACGTCAGCTGTTATATAAAAAGCAAAATATTACAGTAAAGAAAACCTCTCTTTATTTACTTTCATAAACAAACCTTTTATTTAACTACTTCTGGATTGGCCATAGACTATAAACTTGTAGGCAGTCCACACTTATCTCTGCACTGACATTCTAAAACATCAGTGCAGAGTAAACAGCTTGCACAACATGGTGAAGCTGTGGATGAGTGAAGTGACTGTCGCACACAGCCACACTCCGCAGAGAGAATCTAAACATGGTTCTTTTCATCGTATGCATAACACTGAACGTTGGTCCGTTGTGTATACGGATTAGGAAGCACTGACAGAAGTGTAACTTAAAGCTTGTGGACCCTAATGCAAAAGCTCCAATGGGGCCCCTAATTTTTTCAAGTCTTTAATACTAATACTTTTTTCAAATGATCCAAAGGGAACTTTTGGGTCCCCTAGGAAAAGAAGTTGGGTCAAGTGGGGATGACCTGGTCATGAACTGGTTAACACAACAAACGCCTAAACCAAAGAACTAATCTGACCAAATCACAAGGAGATCATAGAAGGCAGATTCTCTTACTTACCAGTTTGAATTTTGTATAAAATCTGAAGTGTAAATTTCCCAACAAATGGTAGACGGCCTGTAAGGAATTTATGTAGGGTGATTCCTACTGCCCACCAGTCGACAGGCCGTCCATAGCCTTCCATTAAGATGACTTCTGGGGCATAGTAACTAATGGTGCCAATCACCTGGAAACCAACAGAAGAAGAAGGTGAGGATCAGAGAAGATAACAGTTGGAAAATGTTTTCTAGATGAGAAAATATCAGAGATGGAGAAATAGATGAGATCAGTAAAGAACAAGATCCTGTAGGTAAAGCTAACCTCATTGTCACGGAACTCTTTGGTGATGTCCTCAGTTGGAGGCTTGTAGATGTCTGATGTCACTCTCATGAGGCCAAGTTTGGAAATCCCAAAATCGGTTAGCTTGATGTGACCGGTTGATGTTATCAGCAGACTGTGAAAAAAAGATGGTGTCAGTCCCAAGTAATAACTTGTAAATGGTATAACAAACTCTAAATGTCATCCCCTTTATTCTACTACAGGGGGCACTTACTTCTCCGGCTTCACATCTCGGTGCACCACACCATAGGTATGCAGGTATTCCAAAGCCAGAACTGTTTCGGCAATGTACATGCGGGCACTGGTGGTACATATACGACCATTCTTCTTTATAAGACTCTCGCAGTCTCCTCCTACAGCAAAAAGAAAATATGACAGAAGAGGGTTCGTTACAGTGTAAATTGAGCATGATGAGTGTGAATGAAAACTAGAGATACAAGGAGATATGTTGTATCCTGCAGAGCATATACTATATACTGCAGGGCGGCCTACCTGGTACATAGTCCATGACCATACATAGGTGATGAGGAGTCGTAAAGGAGCAGAGCATGGAAACCAGAAAGGGACAATCTATGAATGACATAATGTCCCTCTCTACAAAGATCCATTCCAGGTTATTTTTAATTTTCGGGTTCTTCTTGTCTATTTTCTTCATGGCATATAATTGGTTGGAGTCTTTTTGGCGCACTAAGTGAACGGATCTGAAGAGAAGAAAAATTCATGGTTTATAATAAATTCTTACTAGCAGTCTGCCTATAGACCTCATCACATGTCTCCAGCACTAATGGTGAATAACAGATGCGCAGCCGTCACTACATCGATGATCATCTCTCGGAGGTCCTCATCTGTGTCACCTCCTGACTCACCGTAACAGTGATAATTAGATGTGGACGGTGACGTGGACTCATCATTCCTTTATGGTAACATTGTGCGGGCCGGGCACAGAGACTGAGGATCGTCATTAGGATCCCTGGGAAATATAGATTATTCACAAGTAAAACTCACCCAAAAGCTCCGCTGCCGATCAATTTAATCGGTTCATAGTCAGTCTTACACGGGTTTCTCAATGGGGCGAATGATCTGATCAAGGCCTAAAAAAAGAAGAAATGGCATTAAGGCTGCGTGCACACGATGGGTATTTGGTGAGTTCTCTATGCTGGTAATGCGGCTGATGTGATTTATCTGGACTTTGCAAAGGTATTTGATACTGGTCCACATAACAGCCTTATACTGAAGCTACAGAAGCAGGGACTGGGGGAAAATATATGCAGATGGGTAAGGAATTGGTTAAATTACAGGAAAAAAAGTCATCATAAATGGTACTTTCCCTAAATGGCATATAGTCAGCAGTGGGGACCACAGGGATCTGTTCTGGGAGCAGTGGGGATCACAGGGATCTGTACTGGGAGCAGTGGGGACCGCAGGGATCTGTACTGGGAGCAGAGGGGACCACAGGGATCTGTACTGGGAGCAGTGGGGACCGCAGGGATCTGTACTGGGAGCAGTGGGGACCGCAGGGATCTGTACTGGGAGCAGAGGGGACCACAGGGATCTGTACTGGGAGCAGTCTCTCGAGATCTTGTGATGTTGCCAAGATCTCAATCTGAGCATTTTCCCGGAGGCCACCGCAACGCAGTAATGGATGTGCGGTGGATCTCCGGGCTTTCACAAAATGCCGGCGGAGCCCCCCGCACCACAGAGCACTGCAGCCATTTTCACCCGCAGCGATGCACATCAGAACACCCCCTCATCCCAGCCTGCGGCCTGCAGCAACTCGCCACTCCTGCCTCCTCCAGCAGCGACCCTGCTTCATCGCAGCCTTCACCCCTGGTAAGCAATAAGACGCATGGATTATTAGAGGCACCACCATTTTATTAAGAAAAGTGTTTTTTTCCCTATTTTTCTCCTCTAAAATTTAGGGTGCGTCTTATAATCCGGTGCGTCTGATGTGTGGTCAGTACAGAGGACGGGATTGGAACATGACTTATTCCTTCCAGAGACCATACTGAGGACCAGGGGGCACTCAACACTGGTGGAAGAAAGGCGATTCCGGCAGCTACATAGGAAAGGGTTCTTTACAGTTAGAGCAGTCAGACTGTGGAATGCCGACCACAGGAGGTAGTAATGGCCATCACTATAACAGCCTTTATACAAGGGCCGGATGATTTCCACAGTACACAGAACATTGCGGGTTACAGATAAATTAGTGATGACATGTACAGTAGAATTGGTGGAGGAAGGTCGGACTTGATGGATCGGGGGCTTTTTTCAGCCAATGTAACTATGTTAGATAAATCATGTCACTTGCTTTTTTTCCACAGCGTTTTTTTTTCTTTTCGCTGCAGTTTTTGTCTCATGTTTTCTATAAAGCTGCTTTGTTTCTAACGCTTCCTAGTACTTGGCTGAGAGAAAACGTCACCGCGGATTACAGGAGTTTTTACCTGTGGATTTTCCACATCTAATGTGATTCTATGATGAAAATCCGCACATAAAACTCAGCAAAGTCGCAGGAGAAATTGACATGTTGTGGATGTGAGTGAGGACGAGGAGGCAGGAATAATAATGCCGCCATCACACAGAGGAGGCAGGAATAATAATGCCGCCATCACACAGAGGAGGCAGGAATAATAATGCCACCATCACACAGAGGGGGCAGGAATAATAATGCCGCCATCACACAGAGGAGGCAGGAATAATAATGCCGCCATCACACAGAGGGGGCAGGATTAATAATGCCGCCATCACACAAAGGAGGCAGGAATAATAATGCCGCCATCACACAGAGGAGGCAGGAATAATAATGCCGCCATCACACAGAGGAGGCAGGAATAATAATGCCGCCATCACACAGAGGAGACAGGAATAATAATGTTGCCATCACACAGAGGAGGCAGGAATAATAATGCCGCCATCACACAGAGGAGGCAGGAATAATAATGCCACCATCACACAGAGGAGGCAGGAATAATAATGCCGCCATCACACAGAGGAGGCAGGAATAATAATGCCGCCATCACACAGAGGAGGCAGGAATAATAATGCCACCATCACACAGAGGAGGCAGGAATAATAATGCCACCATCACACAGAGGAGACAGGAATAATAATGTTGCCATCACACGGAGGAGGCAGGAATAATAATGCCGCCATCACACAGAGGAGGCAGGAATAATAATGCCACCATCACACAGGAGACAAGAATAATAATGTTGCCATCACACAGAGGAGGCAGGAATAATAATGCCACCATCACACAGAGGAGGCAGGAATAATAATGTTGCCATCACACAGAGGAGGCAGGAATAATAATGTCACCATCACACAGAGGAGGCAGGAATAATAATGCCACCATCACACAGAGGAGGCAGGAATAATAATGTCACCATCACACAGAGGAGGCAGGAATAATAATGCCGCCATCACACAGAGGAGGCAGGAATAATAATGTTGCCATCACACAGAGGAGGCAGGAATAATAATGCCACCATCACACAGAGGAGGCAGGAATAATAATGTTGCCATCACACAGAGGAGGCAGGAATAATAATGCCGCCATCACACAGAGGAGGCAGGAATAATAATGCCACCATCACACAGAGGAGGCAGGAATAATAATGCCGCCATCACACAGAGGAGGCAGGAATAATAATGTCACCATCACACAGAGGAGGCAGGAATAATAATGCCACCATCACACAGAGGAGGCAGGAATAATAATGTTGCCATCACACAGAGGAGGCAGGAATAATAATGTCACCATCACACAGAGGAGGCAGGAATAATAATGCCACCATCACACAGAGGAGGCAGGAATAATAATGTTGCCATCACACAGAGGAGGCAGGAATAATAATGTCACCATCACACAGAGGAGGCAGGAATAATAATGCCGCCATCACACAGAGGAGGCAGGAATAATAATGCCGCCATCACACAGAGGAGGCAGGAATAATAATGCCGCCATCACACAGAGGTGGCAGGAATAATAATGCCGCCATCACACAGGAGGCAGGAATAATAATGCCGCCATCACACAGAGGAGGCAGGAATAATAATGCCGCCATCACACAGGAGGCAGGAATAATAATGCCGCCATCACACAGAGGAGGCAGGAATAATAATGCCGCCATCACACAGAGGAGGCAGGAATAATAATGCCGCCATCACACAGAGGAGGCAGGAATAATAATGCCGCCATCACACAGAGGAGACAGGAATAATAATGCCGCCATCACACAGGAGGCAGGAATAATAATGCCGCCATCACACAGGAGGCAGGAATAATGCCGCCATCACACAGGAGGCAGGAATAATAATGCCGCCATCACACAGAGGAGGCAGGAATAATAATGCTGCCATCACACAGAGGAAGCAGGAGTAATAATGCCGCCATCACACAGGAGGCAGGAATAATAATGCCGCCATCACACAGAGGAGGCAGGAATAATAATGCCGCCATCACACAGAGGAGGCAGGAATAATAATGCCGCCATCACACAGGAGGCAGGAATAATAATGCCGCCATCACACAGAGGAGGCAGGAATAATAATGCTGCCATCACACAGAGGAGGCAGGAATAATAATGCCACCATTACACAGAGGGGGCAGGAATAATAATGCCGCCATCACACAGAGGAGGCAGGAATAATAATGCCGCCATCACACAGAGGAGGCAGGAATAATAATGCCGCCATCACACAGAGGAGGCAGGAATAATAATGCCGCCATCACACAGAGGGGGCAGGAATAATAATGCCGCCATCACACAGAGGAGGCAGGAATAATAATGTCGCTATAACACAGAGGGGGCAGGAATAATAATGCCGCCATCACACACTATAGCTCTGATCTACATGAAGAATAGGGATATCCCATCGTCATATGGGGGATAATACTATATGTGTCCTTCACCCCCGTTACCTGATCATACACAGACTCTGATACTTACACTGACAGATTCCTGGATCTCCGGGATCTCACATATTCCACCGTCAGTAATTGCCGGCACAGATATTCCTATAATAATGAGGAGACGTTGTGTATGAGACGATATCAGCACATAATATATAACATCCATATAAAGAAGGAAATGACGCGAGCTGTGTGCATGGTGTAATACTGGGTATAGGGGATTCTGCACACCCCTTATACAGTTATGGCTCATCCAGAGATGGATATTCTCTCCCATAAATGGGCCATTGTTCAGGATCGGAGTCATTCTAGAACAATTACATGATCGGGGACCTATGAGCCTCCTTGTACATATTGGGGGTGAGAAGAGCCCAGAGGAGAGAAGCAGAATTACCTGCGCCCCCTCCATTATAGTCTATAGGGGGCTCAGGAGCCGTCACCGGCCTCATACAGGGGCTGGAGAGTAAATCTACACGTTCTCTGCGCTCTCTACAATATCTCCATATGTGACTGTAGGAATATTAGATGATCGCTCACCTTCCATCAGATCAGGGTTCAGCCCCCGCTGACTGGTATTAGGGTCCGGGATATTCAGCTGTTCCCCCTCTTCGGAGTCGCCTTCTGATGATTCCTGATGGGAGTAATATGTGCAATTAATACAACATTTCACAAATACTAGATTACCATGATGGAGGGAGACGGAGGCGGAAACACAAACTCCGCAGCGCTGAGTACAGACTGTCACCACCGAGGATGGAGCCGCAGAGACAGGCGGCCGTAGAATATCCTCTGCCTCCAGCATCATATATCTGCCCTTATGTTATATGAATGGACACAGGGGGTACAGAGAAATCATGGGGCCCATAGAGAGAGTCCTAATGGGGCCCCATCCAAAATATAAAGCATTGTGTGGAGGAGGTTTGGTCCCAGTGTACAGGCGCAGACACAGAGGGGCGTACCGGCCATGTGTTGTGGGGCTTACAGAGGCTTTCCTCCCCTACTGAGCCCCCTTACTGTCCCGGGCTGGACTGATGGGCCCCATAGTGGCCCCATGGCCGGCCACTCTTGGGCTACATGGCTCCTCTCCAGTCTGTGCAATGCACAGGACACGTATACGCCGCACTCGGAGGTTTGTCATATGATATTATGCTATTATATTTATATGTTATTATATATGTTATGATATTCTATTTAAATAATTCAGTTTTATAAATTTATTTTAAATTAGGTATTTATATATTCGTATATGTTATTATATTCTATTTATATATTATTATCTAGGTATCTATAAATATAACATAATATATATATAATAACAATATTATATATATCAATATAATAAATATAATATATAAAATAATAATATATCTAAATATTTAATAGCATTCAAATGTATTATGATAATGCATAAATATAGTAATGTACAATAACATATATAAAATATAATAAAATATAATTATATATAAACACTAGCTGAAGAGCCCGGCGCTTCCTGGGCATAGTAACTAACTGTGGTTAGTTATAGCAAATTATAATTATCCTCCATCCCATAGTCCCGTGCCCATATACCCATCATACATATCCTCAAACCCATAGTCGAGTGCCCATATACCCATCACACATCCTCCATCCCATAGTCCCATGCCCATATACCCATCACACATCCTCCATCCCATAGTCCCATGCCCATATACCCATCACACATCCTCCATCCCATAGTCCCATGCCCATATACCCATCATACATATTCGCCATCCCATAGTCGAGTGCCCATATACCCATCATACATATCCTCCATCCCATAGTCCCATGCCCATATACCCATCATACATATCCTCCATCCCATAGTCCCATGCCCATATACCCATCACACATCCTCCATCCCATAGTCCCTTGCCCATATACCCATCACACATCCTCCATCCCATAGTCCCATGCCCATATACCCATCACACATCCTCCATCCCATAGTCCCGTGCCCATATACCCATCATACATCCTCCATCCCATAGGCCCATGCCCATATACCCATCATACATATCCTCCATCCCATAGTCCCATGCCCATATACCCATCACACATCCTCCATCCCATAGTCCCTTGCCCATATACCCATCACACATCCTCCATCCCATAGTCCCATGCCCATATACCCATCACACATCCTCCATCCCATAGTCCCATGCCCATATACCCATCACACATCCTCCATCCCATAGTCCCGTGCCCATATACCCATCACACATCCTTCATCCCATAGGCCCATGCCCATATACCCATCATACATATCAGCCATCCTATAGTCTAGTGCCCATATACCCATCATACATATCCTCTATCCCATAGTCCAGTGCCCATATACCCATCACACATCCTCCATCCCATAGTCAACCATTATGACATAATAATGAGGGGAGGGGCATGACACGAACACACTTTTTCCCGATTATGTAGATAGGGGCAAAATTGTTTGGTGAATTGGAATGCGCGGGGTTAAAATTTTGCCTCACAACATAGCCTAGGACGCTCTCGGGGTCCAGACGTGTGACTGTGCCAAATTTTATGGCTGTAGCTGCGACGGTGAGGATGCCTATCCCGGACACACACACACACATACACACTTTGAGCTTTATATATTAGATATAATATATATATATAATATATAAAATATGAATACATGTAATATAACATAAATAAAATATAATTATATATGTTATAATAGTATATTTATATATATAATATTATATGTTATTCTATTCTGTTTATATATCTGACACCTGTTGGAAGTTAATATAAACCGTAGCTATACACCCTGATACGCACACCGGCTGCTCTGCTCCCTGACAGTATCACTCCCAACATTGCTGCCCGGAGCCGTCTGTGCGGAGCTTCTGCTTGACACCACTAGTACCGCAGGAGAGTGAGCTCATTGGGGATTGGATGACTTATAGTCCCACCCCTCCTGTCCTGTGATTTGGATTGGTTACTCTCCCAGGCCACCTGTCACAATCAAGCTCCGCCTTCCAACTGCCCGCGAGCAGCGGCAGCAACTTCATATAGAGAAAAAAAATCACAGACGATGTTTCCTGACGGACGCTAAAAATAACACCAGGGTTTTTTCTGACTGTCCGTGAATTAACAGACTGTCGGTAACCCTGGCACAGGGCCCCCATCTCACGTGGTCTGCCGCTATGGGCGGTACACCCCCGACTGCTGATCTGGAGAAGATCAGACCAGAACGTGTGCTATAGAAGATGATGGATCCTTACCTGGCGCTCCAGGGAGTCGGCCGGACGTTCCAGTATATACAGGACATTTAGGACCAGTTCTGTAATAAAGGCCAATTCTCCACTCGTGGATTTTTCTTCAGCCTATAATGATGGAAATAAATAGAAAAGGAAAATCGTGAGAGAACATGAAGAATGGAGGAGGCCGCTTATGTCACCACATCACTCCTGCTATCTGCTCTACAATCACTACATGTCTGGTGACTTGGTGCCGGTTATATATTATACTAGCTGAAGAGCCCGGCGCTGCCCGGGCATAGTAACTAACGGTGGTAGCAAATTATAATTATCCTCCATCCCATAGTCCCGTGCCCATATACTCATCATACATATCCTCCATCCCATAGGCCCGTGCCCATATACTCATCATACATATCCTCCATCCCATAGGCCCGTGCCCATATACTCATCATACATATCCTCCATCCCATAGTCCCGTGCCCATATACCCATCATACATATCCTCCATCCCATAGTCCCGTGCCCATATACTCATCATACATATCCTCCATCCCATAGTCCCGTGCCCATATACCCATAATGCATATCCTCCATCCCATAGTCGAGTGCCCATATACCCATCACACATCCTTCATCCCATAGTCAACCATTATGACATCATAATGAGCGGCAGGGCTTGCAACCTTTGACGAATCAGCGTCGGCATGGCAACCATTATGACATCATAATGAGGGGACGGGCTTGATATGCACACACTTTTTCCCCATTATGTAGATAGGGGCAAAATTGTTTGGTGAATTGGAACGCGCGGGGTTAAAAATTCGCCTCACAACATAGCTTAGGACGCTCTCGGGGTCCAGACGTGTGACTGTGCCAAATTTTGTGGCTGTAGCTGCGACGGTGCGGATGCCTATCCTGGACACATACACACATACACACTTTGAGCTTTATATATTAGATTAGTGTCGGCCTAAAGAATAATTTTATGTGAATAAACTTATATATGTGCAGATTTCTGCCACTTACCTCTTGCACCAAAGTCCTGATGTTCTCCTGTAAATGCTCAAGATATTCTGAGCTCATATGACCTTGCTGGTATTTGGTCAGGCAGTCTCTCACTAGCTCCATAACCAGCCGGTAAGTGAAGCTGAGGACGCCATCGGGTAGTGGTAGCACAATCTCAGGGGCATAGTTGGTAAGAATCCCCTGGAGCAGTGCCAACACCTGAAAATTGTCTGGAGGAAGTTCAGACATTTCAAATAAATCCAATCGCATTCAGTATATCACTAGCTCTAGAGCTAACCACTGAAAACAATGACACCGGAATGTCAAAGTGACACTTTAGCTGTAAACACTGGAATATGTAGGAGTGGTGCATTATGATGTCATAATAGCAGTGATGTCATCACGGAATGTTGAGATGTTTCCTTATATGGAGCTTCTGGCCATATAAGGAAGTTGCCTAGCAACACTATAGGCTGAGCATCAGTACCAGATGCAGGCATGGAGGAAAGAGCTGTGAGCTTTACTCCTCTGACCAGTGTCTATATGAAACCCGGGTTCAGTTCAATTCCCCAACAAAACAAGCTCCATGACAGATTCTTAGTTAACTCCTTCTGCATCAGGCAATAGACAGCTCGGCACAGAGTCTATAGAAGGCAAATGGCGCAACATTTTTAATAAAACCTCATTGCAAAAATTACTTTTAGCCCTACAAACCTCCTTTGTGCAGATGAAGACCAACATGAGACATTTTAAAGCTTATGTGAAGCATCGGGACATTTTTTTTTTGAATTAAAATGAAAGATTCCTGAGTCGTTAAGGGGTTAAAGAGGGATCTGGTAGGAGAGTAAAGGTTTATTTTATTATTATTTTATTTCAAAACCACACCACCATTGGACTATGTGTAAAGTAAATAATTGGAAACCCCCTTCAAGAACACAGCTGTGACATTTATCACTGATCGTCCATATTGCCATATCATTTAGTTTTATAACTTTTCTTGTATTTATGGGGTCCTATGCTGCAGTTTGACCCCACAATGCCCCCCACATCCCCAACGATTTATGCCCGTACCTGTATGGTGTGTACAAGACTGCCCCCTAGTGTCCAACAGAATCTCAAAATTAAAGGGGTTGTCCACTAGTGTTTACAAATGGACCCGAATGACTCATTTCTGTAGTTACTGATCCCCAGAGTGACTTTTTTTTATTTGCACCTCGTTCATTATTTAATTTCTGCCTTTTTACATTAAATTTTCTTGGTTTTGTCGGTGTCCGCAGCCCCAACCTTGCGGTATAAAGGTTCCCAGTTCTGGTGATCTGTGGGCGTCTCAGTGATCAGACCCCCAACAGTCTACACATTTTCACTTATGTTGTACATCCAGATGTAACCTAAAACAAACATTGTTTTCGGCCGTGTTCCCACAGAGCTTTTTGGAGGCGTTCAAAAACAAGTTTTTCAAGTGAAAACTGCTTCAGGAAAATCTCCTTTTTTGGGAATTTTTTAAAGAGTTTTTCTTTTTTTGAACACAGTTTTAGAAGAGTTGTGTTTTCCCTGAAGAGCTATTTGCAGCCTTTTGGTCGGACACTACCTGTTTTGGAGACACATCTTTCAGCATTCACCTTGAAGGAGTGATATTCATGCTCAGAGCCGGCGTCAGCAACCGTTGCACCCGGGCAAGTGCCGGGGCCCTGAGCAGGCAGGGGCGGCACACACCGTCGGGGACACGGTGCGCTATGGGGGCCCGTTGTCTGCGTCAGAGCTGAAACTCGTGAGGGGGCCCCCCCACTTGCTCAGGGCCCCGTCTCTTGCGATAACTCTCTCCGCTACACCATTGCGGTCTCTTCCACATCCTTTCACTGACGTTTCAGGTCAGAAGGTGCAATGATGTCACTAGTGTGCTCCCTCTACCTGAGCACTCACAGTGAAGAGAGACGGAGGACGCCGACGCTAAGGAGTCCAGAGCAGAACAGCGGCCAGCCAGGAGAGGGGAGGATTTCATATTTTTTTCATTATGTTTAGAGCAATATATGGGCCCATCATACACTGGAGCATCATATATGGGGCCCATTATATACTGAAGCATCGTATATGGGGCCCATCATACACTGGAGCATCATATATGGGCCCATTCTACACTGGAGCATCATATATGGGGCCCATTATACACTGGAGCATCATATATGTGGCCCATCATACACTGGAGCATCATTTATGGGGCCCATCATACACTGGAGCATCATATATAAGGCCCATCATACACTGGAGCATCATTTATGGGGCCCATTATACACTGGAGCATCATATATGGTGTTCATCATACACTGCACAGGAGCATCATATATGGGGCCCATCATACATTGGAGCATCTTATATGGGGCCCATCATACACTGGAGCATCATATATAAGGCCCATCATGCACTGGAGCATCATATATAGGCCCATCATACACTGGAGCATCATATATGAGGCCCATTATACGCTGGAGCATCGTATATGGGCCCATTATACACTGGAGCATCATATATGGGGCCCATCATACACTGGAGCATCATTTATGGGGCCCATTATACACTGGAGCATCATATATGGGGTTCATCATACACTACACTGGATCATCATATATGGGGCCCATCATATACTGGAGCATCATATATGGAGCCCATCATACACTGGAGCATCGTATATGGGCCCATTATACACTGGAGCATCATATATAAGGCCCATCATACACTGGAGCATCATATATAGGCCCATCATACACTGGAGCATCATATATGAGGCCCATTATACACTGGAGCATCGTATATGGGCCCATCATACACTGGAGCATCATTTATGGGGCCCATTATACACAGGAGCATCATATATGGGGTTCATCATACACTACACTGGATCATCATATATGGGGCCCATCATATACTGGAGCATCATATATGGAGCCCATCATACACTGGAGCATCGTATATGGGCCCATTATACACTGGAGCATCATATATGGGGCCTATCATACACTGGAGCATCATATATGGGGCCCATCATATACTGGAGCATCATATATGGAGCCCATAATACTGTATGTAGTAATATATGGGGCTCATTATTCTATATGGAGCAATATATGGGGCTCATTATTCTGTATGGAGCAATATACGAAGCTCATTGTTCTTTATGGAGCAATATATAGAGCTCATTATACTGTATGGAGCATTATATGGAGCTCATTATACTGTACTTAGCATTATATGGAGCCCATTGTACTGTATGGAGCATTATATGGAGCCCATTATACTGTAAGGAGCATTATATCTGAACAACTCTCTTAATCTGAAACCTGGATTCAGGATTCTGACACTGCCTCTCCTGCTGCCATTTCCTACGGTGGCTTACAATTCTCCCACTCCCCGAGACCCACAAACAGACATGGTGGTGGAGTTGGCATACTCCTGTCCCCACAATGCACTTTCCAGGTCATCCCCCCAGTTCCATCACTCTTATTCCCTTCTTTTGAGGTCCACACCATCAGGCTCTTTCGTCCTCTCTCCCTCAGGGTAGTGGTCATATACCGGCCCCCAGGCTCACCCACCCACTTCCTTGACCACTTTTCAGCCTGGCTGCCGCACTTCATGTCCTCAGAACTTCCAACCCTCATCCTGGGAGACTTCAACATCCCCATTAACAGCCCTACTTCCACATCTGCATCCCAGCTTCTATCACTAACCACCTCTCTAGGCCTCTCATAGCATTCAACCTCTGAGACACACAAGGACGGTAACACCCTCGATCTGGTCTTTGTCCGGCTCTGCTCAATCTCCCACCTAAATAACTCACCGCTTCCACTCTCTGACCACGACATTCTCTCCTTCACGCTCACAAATCCTCGCCCACCCCAGCTCACTCCTACCTTCCACACAGTCAGAAATCTACAAGCCATTAACCCTCAGACACTTTCAGACTCCCTACACTCATCACTGTCCCCAGTCTCCTCTTTATCCTGTCCTGATCTGGCTGTTCATCACTACAATGACACTCTTAGAAGCACCCTTGACCAAGTAGCTCCCCTCACCCTCAGAACTTCCAAGCACAGAGTAAAACAGCCTTGGCTCACATCGCAAACTAAACTTCTACAGCGATGCTCTAGGAGTGCTGAACGCCTATGGAGAAAAACCCGCACACCAGAAGACTTCATCCACTTCAAATTTATGTTAAGAACCTATAACGCTGCCCTTCACCTCGCCAAACAGACCTACTTCACCACCCTGATCTCCTCACTAGCCAACAACCCTAAGAAACTTTTTGACACTTTTCACTCCCTCCTCAGGCCAAAAGCACAAGCCCCTATCACAGACATTTGTGCTGATGACCTGGCCTCCCACTTTACAGAAAAAATAGATAATATCCGTCAGGAAATCTGCTCCCAACCACCAAGTGCTGTGACTCCCATCCCTTCCTGCATCTCCCCTGGCTCTCTTTCCACATTTGATCCCATCACAGAAGAAGTCTCCAGACTCCTCTCTTCTTCTCGTCTGACTACATGCACTACCGATCCCATTCCCTCACATCTCCTCCAGTCTCTCTCTCCAGTCGTCACAACCCACCTAACTACAATCTTTAATCTCTCCCTCTCCTCGGGCATTTTCCCATCCTCCTTCAAACACGCCATCGTTACTCCATTACTAAAGAAACACGCTCTCGACCCATCCTGCACAAACAACTACAGACCAGTCTCCAATCTCCCCTTCATCTCTAAACTTTTGGAGTGCCTTGTCTACTCCCGCCTTACCCGCTACCTCTCCACTCACTCCCTTCTAGACCCTTCACAGTCCGGCTTCCGCCCCCTACATTCGACTGAAACTGCACTCATCAAAGTGACCAATGACCTTCTGACAGCAAATCGTAATGGTCACCACTCTCTGCTCATTCTTCTTGACCTATCTGCAGCTTTCGATACTGTTGACCACCATCTCCTACTCTCTAGGCTCCAGTCACTAGGCATTAAGGACACTGCTCTCTCCTGGTTCTCTTCCTATCTCTCTGACTGCTCCTTCAGTGTTATGTTCTCTGGCTCCACTTCATCTCCTCTTCCTCTTGCTGTCGGGGTACCTCAGGGCTCAGTCCTTGGCCCCCTTCTCTTCTCTCTCTACACAGCCCCAATTGGACAGACCATCAGCAGATTTGGCTTTCAGTACTATCTTTATGCTGATGACACACAACTATACACGTCATTCCCCGACCTTACCCCCTCTGTACTACAGAACGCCAGTGACTGTCTGTCCGCAGTCTCCAATATCATGTCCACTCTCTATCTGAAACTCAACCTCTCCAAAACTGAACTTCTTCTGCTCCCGCCGTCTACTAACCTCCCTAAATCTGACATTTCCCTCTCCGTGAGTGGCACCACAATAACACCCCGTCAGCAGGCGCGCTGTCTGGGTGTTATGTTTGACACCAATCTCCTTCACATCCCATATACAATCTCTTGCCCACTCTTGCCGCTTACACCTAAAGAACATCTCTAGAATCCGCCCTTTTCTCACCATGGAACCGACAAAACCCTCACTGTAGCATTGATCCACTCCCGGCTGGATTACTGCAACGCTCTATAAATTGGCCTCCCCGTCATTCGACTATCCCCTCTCCAGTCCATACTTAATGCAGCAGCCAGGGTTGTCCATCTGGCTAATCGGTACCCGGACGTGTCCGCTCTTCATCAGTCATTACACTGGCTGCCCATTCATTAAAGGATCCAATTCAAATTACATGTTCTCACCCACAAAGCTCTCCACGGTGCGGCACCCCCCTACATCTCCTCCCTCATTTCTGTCTATCGGCCTAGCCGATCGCTGCGCTCTGCAAACGACTTTCGACTAACCTCTGCACTAATCCGTACCTCCCACTCCCGACTCCAAGACTTCTCCCGTGCTGCTCCTATCCTCTGGAATGCTCTACCCCAAGAAACTAGGGCTAACCACAATTTGCACAGTTTTAGGCGCTCCTTCGAAACACATTTGTTCAGAGCGGCTTATCACGTTCACTAATCACAGTCATTCTATGTGTAAGGGCGCGGGTGTAGCCCATTCACTATCTCCATCCATCTTTCACTCCCTCAAGATGGCTGGACCATCATCATAAATACACCATTGTAAATACACCCTCTGTACTCTGTATCTCCCCCACCTCATTGTAGATTGTAAGTTCTCACGAGCAGGGTCGTCTTATTTCGTCTTATTTTGCTTTAATTATTATATTGTTAAAGTTGTTACTTATGACTTGTGTTTTGAAACTGTTAAACTGTAAAGCGTTGTGGAATATGTTGGCGCTATATAAATAAAGATTATTATTATTATTATTATATGGAGTTCATACTGTATGGAGCATTATATAGAGCCCATTATATTGTATAGAGCATTATATGGGGCTCATTATACTGTATGGAGCAATATATAGGGCTCATTATTCTGTATGGAGCATTATATGGAGCCCATTATACTGTATGGAGCATTATATGGAGCGCATTATTCTGTATGGAGCAGTATATGGAGCTCATTATACTGTATGGAGCATTATATGTTGCTCATTATACTGTATGGATGATTATATGGAGCCCATTATACTGTATGGAGGATTATATGGTATACTGTATGGTCGCTCTTCTCTGCACCCGCTCCAGTTCAGCTATGTCTTTCTTATACACCGGAGACCAGAACTGTACACAGTATTCTAAGTGTGGTCGCACTAGTGACTTATATAGAGGTAAAAAATATATATATTTTTTTTCATTCTTTGTCTGACTTCATATGTTATTAATTCATAGATCATATGAAGTGTATATACTGGGATTATTATACGAGTCATTATTTCTTGCCCACACATGTATTTATTCTTTCTTGCCTAGCATATTGGAGGAGGTGAGCATTAGATCCTCATGTGGAGCTATTTTGGTGTTGCTATGTGGCCAATTGTTTTGGCTTTTTAAATTGTTTTTAATTTTTGTTATGTTTAGTGTGTCTTTTTGTGCATGAATAAAATTTATTACTAATCTATTAAAAAAAAATTGTAGTGTTTATTATTTCAATATTTGCAGATGACACTAAACTCTGCAGGGTAATCAATACAGAGGAGGACAATTTTATATTACAGGAGGATTTATGTAAACTAGAAGCTTGGGCTGATAAATCGCAAATGAGCTTTAATGGGGATAAATGTAAGGTCACTTGGGTAGAACGAACAAGATGTATAATTATGTGCTTAATTGTAAAACACTGGGCAAAACAGTCACTGAGAAAGACCTGGGTGTATGGGTGGATGACAAACTCACATTTAGCGGCCAGTGTCAGGCAGCTGCTGCAAGGGCAAATAAAATAATGGGATGCATTAGAAGAGGCATAGATGCTCATGAGGAGAACATAATTTTACCTCTATATAAGTCACTAGTGCGACCACACTTAGAATACTGTGTCCAGTTCTGGTCTCCGGTGTATAAGAAAGACAGAGAAGAGCGACCAAGGTTATTAGGGAACTAGGGGGTCTGCAATACCAAGACAGGTTATTACACTTGGGGTTATTTAGTTTGGAGAATCGAAGGCTTAGGGGTGATCTTATTACAATGTATAAATATATGCGGGGACAATACCAAGACCTTTCTAATGATCTTTTTACTCTTAGACCTGTGACGGGGACAAGGGGGCATCCTCTACGTCTGGAGGAAAGAAGGTTTAAGCATACTCACAGACGCAGATTCTTTACTGTAAGAGCAGTGAGACTATGGAACTCTCTGCCATATGATGTTGTAATGAGTGATTCCCTACTAAAATTTAAGAAGGGACTGGATGCCTTTCTTGAAAAGTATAATATTACAGAGTATATACACTAGTTTCCTTAATATTGCGTTGATCCAGGGAGCTAGTCTGATTGCCGTATGTGGAGTCGGGAAGGAATTTTTTTCCCCAATGTGAAGCTTACTCTTTGCCACATGGGTTTTTTTTGCCTTCCTCTGGATCAACATGTTAGGGCAAGTTAGGATAGGATATGGGTTGAACTAGATGGACTTAAAGTCTCCCTTCAACCTTAATAACTATGTTACCATGTTACTATTATAGGGTTGATCACGTCGCTCATACACACTTCTTTCTCCTTATTTCAGTATATGCTATATGTTTGTGGTCGTAGATCCTCTTTGACATTTGGTGGTGCCCTCAAGTTGTTTGGTTTCAACAAAGGCCATGTGCACACAGCGTCCGCTACTGAAGAAGTGACACAAGACGGAGCGTGTGCGCAGCAGGCCGCTCTCACATTGCACTGCAGTGTTTCCATTGTTTGTAGGAGTAATCTTCCTGAAAAATGACGTAGTTTGCTCAGAACCTAAGGGGCGACCACCGGCATCATGCGGTCATGAATCCCCCTGCCGGCCAGCGCAGCGGCTGCATTTTGCCGCTCCCCCATAGCGGGAAGGCGCAGAATGCCGGCTCCCAGTGAGCAATTGTACTAGCGTCTTTCAGATGTGAACACAATTGAAGTCCTGACCGCCGGCACTACCGGGTCAGTGCAACGTCAGCAGCGTGATCAGATGAAGTGATATGACGGTGCAAACCCTTCCGACATCCACCCATAACGTGATGAGGGATTATCTGAGAACAGTTTGGTGTCATTAAATGCACATTGTACCGTATTATGTAATTACTAATTTTTCTGCCATTATTTAGACAGAGGTGATTTTACATTTCCACCACATAGAGATATTATTAGGACACTATATGGTAGTATTATGTGGGCTCTGTGTGGTAGTATTATGTGGGCTCTGTGTGGTAGTATTATGTGGGCTCTGTATGGTAGTATTATGTGTGCCCTGTATGGTAATATGTGTGCCCTGTATGGTACTATTATGTGTGCCCTGTATGGTAATATTATGTGTGCCCTGTATGGTAGTATTATGTGTGTTCTGTATGGCAGCATTGCATGGGCTCTGTATGGTAGTATTATGTGTGCTCTGTATGGCAGCATTGCATGGGCTCTGTATGGTAGTATTATGTGGGCTCTGTATGATTGTATTATGTGTCCACTGTATGGTAATATGTGGGCTCTGTATGGTAGTATTATGTGTGCCCTGTATGGTAGTATTATGTGTGCCTCTTTCCATTCTCTGTTCAAGAAAAGAAAACCTCCTCCAAAAACTTCCCAAAGAAGGAGAATTTCCCTGAGCAGTTTCCACGTGAAAAACTCAGTTTTTGAACACCTCAAAATGCTCCGTGTGAACATGGCCTAAAACGTTCACAATTTTTGTCAATCAGAATACGTGAGAATTTTTTAATTGGCGGTGGTCCGAGCACTGGGACCCTCACAGATCACCAGAATCAGGAACTTTTATGCCATTCGAATGGGCATGCATTGCACATGCTCATCCACTACTCCATTCAATCACTATGGAACTGCTCAACGTTGCCCTTTTCTTTCTCCAAGCATACGCACTGGTGCCCCATTCTTATCCCCCCATTCTTATCCGTCCGTGCAGGTCCTAGCAGTCGGACCTTCACCGATCTAGAAGTTATCACCTATCCTTTGGATTGGTCAGTCAGTGAATATTTTAAAATATATATTGTGGTAGTTCAGCTCACTCAGCGGTACATGGGAGTAGAAAACAGGAACACTGTCTCTTTAAATCTTCTGATGGTTTATTTTACAGACGGCATAAACCAATATGAAGGGAAAAGTAAAAACAGCGCTTTGGGGCAAAACAGGAAAGCAAACAAAATCCTGCAAAACAGTCCATACATTTGCGGGGAGCTGCCCGCTCTGGAGCAACCCAGGTTCAGTCTTTCCTCCTCAAGACACAAACCACTGGAAATCCTTCCTTTAGCCCTGCTGAACCAAGAATGCCTCTGCAGTCCAGCTATTTAAGCCCCAGACCACACCATGAGGTGGTGATAAGGTGAACATCCTTTCACCCACTCTATGGATGTCCACATAAAAGCCAGCCCATTGTACAAATTCATACCTCCCAACTTTTGAAGAAGGGAAAGAGGGATAAAGGCTGCGGCGTGCTGAGCGCGTCGCGGCAAATTTTAGGCCATTCCCAACCACACCCATTTCACAACTAGCCATACCCATGTCCATGCCCAAAGCACACCCATTTAGCACTGCTGATCACACTGACTGGTACTGAGGGCACAGTGGCTGGTACTTTGGGCACACTGACTGGTACTGAGGAAAAGAAAGAACAGAGAGAAAAAAGAAAACGGAGAGAGAGAGAGGAAAGAAATAAAGAACAGAAAGAAAGAAAGAGGGGAATGAAAGAAAGAACAGAGAGAGGGGAAAGAAAGATGGTACAGAAAGAAAAAGAAAGAGAACAGAGAGAGAAAGAACAGAGAGAAAGAAAGAACAGAAAGAGAAAGATAGGAAAGAACAGAGAGAAAGGAAGAACAGAGAGTGAAAGAAAGATTAGAGAGAGAAAGAAAGAAAAGAGAAAGAAAGAACATAGCAAAAGAAAGAACAGAGAGAGAGATAACGGAAGAGGGGAAAGAAAGAAAGAACAGAGAAAGAAAGAAGACAGAGGGAAAAAAAGAATGAACAGAGAGAAAGATTAGAGAGAAAAAGAAAGATGAGAAAGAAAGAACAGAGAGAGAAAGGAAGAGGGGAAAGAAAGAACAGAGAGAAAGAAAGATACAGATGAAAGAAAGAAAGATTAGAGAGAAAGAAAGAAACAGTGAGAAAAAAAGATTCTATAAAGATACTATAGCAGCCCGGCTCCCATTGTAATTCCCCCCTGAGCCTCCCGATGCAGGACATATCATGATCCACTCACATGGCCAGCATCCCTGAGTCCAAGGTGATCTTGCGGTCCACGCTATCGGAGGAGGACATGGTGATGGATCTGAAGCATTCCCTGAAGTGCCTCCATGGTTCCGTCACAATCTCCTCCCGAAATTACCTCATTTCCGGTCAGCTTCTAGCACGTTGCTTCCGGTGGAATGTCACATGTGAATTTTAAAGTTCTCTTTGGGTCTCCGCCATGTACTCCTGTGTCCACGGGAAAAGTAAGCTCCCGGCCGGGGCAGACTATCAAAATCAGGACTGTCCCGCTGGATCTGGGACACCTCATACACACACGGTTCCGCATTGTATGCCTCGTACACACACGGTTCCGCTGCATACACTTCGCACACACACGGCTCCACTCGGTAAACCTTGTACACATGCGGCTCTGCTCCGTACACCTTGTTCACACATGGCTTCACTCCGTCAACCTTGTACACATGCGGCTTTGCTCCATACACTTCGTACACACGCGTGTTGTGAGTTCATTGAGTTCTCCTTCCAGGCTCCCTCTGGTGGTAGCAGGAGGTAGTGAGGCTGATTTAATCAGTAGAGATCTGCCACCTGATAATGAGGATGACGATTGGACCTCAGGAATCTCAGATTGGATTTAAGACAGCCGACGCTCTACTCTGGTGCTGGTGATTCCTTCTGCTTGTCAGGTCTTGGTTCTCAGCTCTGTTCCAGTCAGCTCAAGCTAAGTTTCTCTGCTAATGTTCACACTTGATTTTGTTGTTCTATTTAGTTTATTGCGTGGTCAGCCAGCCCCGGTTGGGGCTGTGCTGAATTTCCACTCTTATTTATCTGTATTTGCCAATTTGCTTTTTGTCCCTTATTAGATTGGCCTCTTTTTGCTCTGTCTCAGAATATTTCAGAGTGCTGATATAGTGGGAGAAGTCTAGTAACTTCAGGGTTAATTTTGTTATCAGAAGTTTTGGACATTATTTTGTAGGGTTTTGGGCAGATTGCAGACAGTATCTTTCCTTTCCTCTCCTTTCTAGTTAGTTTGGGCCCCATCGTTTGCTCAGCCTATTTTCCTGCCTGTGTTTGTGTTTTCATCTTGTTTCACCGTCAATACATGTGTGGGGGCTGTCTATTCCTTTGGGGTCTGCTCTGGGGCAGTTAGTTTTCCCCTTTTCTTGCTTTAGGCTGATTTAGTCCTCCGGCCATGATGAGGCGTCTAGGTTCATTCTAGGTACGCTCCACGGCTGCTGCTAGTTGTGTGGTTAGGATCAGGGATCTGCAATCTGCATAGTTACCAACCTCTCTGTTTTTTCTGGGCTTAGCATGTTTAGGTTTTTTCCTCCTCGGTGACCCATTCCTAACACACGTGGTTCTGCTCCATACACCTTGTACACACGTGGCTCTGCTCCATAAACACACGGCTCAGCTCTGTACACTTTGCACACACATGGCACCGTTCTGTACACCTCGTACAAACACGGCTCCGCTCCATACACCTACACACGCGCCTCCCCTCCGTACACCTCGAATGCATGCGGCTCCACTCCTTGCACATATGGCTCCACTCCGCACACCTTGTACATGTGCGGCACTGCTCCGTACACCTCGTACACGTGCGGCTCTGCTCCGTACACCTCGTACACACATGGCTCCGCCCCGTACACCTCGTACACGTGCGGCTCTGCATGTGCAAACCTTCTATATCATGCACGTGCGGCTCCGCTTCGTACACCTTGTACACATGTGGCTCTGCTCCGTCCACCTCGTACACACGGCTCCGCTCTGTACACCTCGTACACGTGCAACTCTGCTCCATACACCTCGTATATGTGCGACTCTGCTCCATACACCTCGTACACGTGCGACTATGCTCCGTACACCTCGTACACACGGCTCCACTCCATACACCTCGTACACGTACGACTCTGCTCCGTACACCTCGTACACGTGCGACTCTGCTCTGTATACCTCATACACGTGCGACTCTGCTCCGTACACCTCGTACACGTGCGACTCTGCTCCGTACACCTCGTACACATGGCTCTGCTCCGTACACCTCGTACACGTGCGACTATGCTCCGTACACCTCGTACACATGGCTCTGCTCCGTACACCTCGTACACATGGCTCCGCTATGTACACTTTGTACACACGGCTCCGCTCCGTACAACTTGTACACGTGCGGCTCGGCTCCGTACACCTCGTACACATGCGACTCTGCTTCGTACACCTTGTACACGTGCAGCTCTGCTACATCCACACTGAAAACCCCTCCTGACCCCACACATAAACTTCATCTCATCCAGCACCATGACAACCAGCACGACAGAGTCCTGCAGGCACTCAGGGGTCAGGGATGTGCGCACAGGACCTGTGATGAGGTCACAGGAGGTCACATGATCAGGGGCATCGGACGCCCCTGATCATGTGACCCCTGACTCGTCCCCTCCTGTGACCTCATCACAGGTCCTGTGTGCACTGAAGAACCCAGCGATCGACACTGGGATTCATCACTCTGGGGCTGCGGTGGCCGGTGGGTCTGTCTGGGGGGGGCGTGGTGGCTCAGTGAAATGCGGGAAAAATAAGCTACCGCCCGGGACAGCGGGAAATGCAATCAAAAACGGGACTGTCGCGCCAAATCCGGGACACTTGGGAGCTATGCAAATTAGTTAACCCCTCACCACACTTAGTGTGCTGGAGGAAAAACTCTGGGCTTTATATCACTGACACCATTAAACTCAGTGAAACATATCTCCCCTCCAGAACTTTACCAGTGAGTTTGTCACAATATACACACGTGGTCAAAATTGTTGGTAGCCCTCGTTTAATGACAGAAAAACCCACAATGGTCAAAGAAATAACTAAATAATCTATGAAAATGAACAAATGAAAGTCAGACATTGCTTTTCAACCATGCTTCCACAGAATTTAAAAAAAAAATAATGTGACAAAAGGGACATGATAAATCAAGGTATGTCCACTAATTATCATCACAGGTGTCTACAATCTTGGAATCAGTGAGTGGCCTGTATAGAGGCTACAGATACTCACTGTGCTGTTTGGTGACATGGTGTGTATCACACTCAACATGGACCAGAGGAAGCGAAGGAAAGAGTTGTCTCAGGGGATTAGAAAGAAAATTGTAGACAAACATGTTAAAGGTAAAAGTTATAAGACCATCTCCAAGCAGTTTAATGTTTCTGTGACTACAGCTGCACGTATTCAGAAATGTAAGCTTCATGGGACTGTAGCCAACCTCCCTGGACGTGGCCGCAGGAGGAAAATTGATGACAAATCAAAGAGACGGATAATACGAATGGTAACAAAAGAGACCAGAACAACTTCTAAACAGATTAAAGGTGAACTTCAAGCTCAAGGAAAATCAGTGTCAGATCGCATCATCCGTCATTGTATGAGCCAAAGTGGATTTCATGGGAGACAACCAAGGAAAACAAATCATAAAAAAGCCAGACTGGAATTTGCCAAACTACATGTTGACAAGCCACAAAGCTTCTAGTAGAATGTCCTATGGGCAGATGAGACTAAAATGGAACTTTTTGGCAAGGCACATCAGCTCTATGTTCACAGATGGAAAATGAAGCATATCAAGGAAAGAACACTGTCCCTTCTGTGAAACATGGAGGAGGCTCTGTTATGTTCTGGGGCTGCTTTGCTGCATCTGGCACAGGGTGTCTAGAATCTGTACAGGGTACAATGAAATCTCAAGACTATCAAGCGATTCTAGAGAGAAATGTGCTGCCCAGTGTCAGAAAGCTTGGTCTCAGTCACAGGTCATGGGTCTTGCAACAGGATAATGATCCAAAACACACAGCTAAAAACACCCAAGAATGGCTAAGAGGAAAGCCATCATTTCTGTCCAGGCCTATTTCATGAGTTTTATTTTTTTTTTAAATTCTGTGGAAGCATGGCTGAAAAACAATGTCTGACTTTAATTTGTTAATTCTCATAGATTTTTTATTTATTATTACTATTTTTTATTTATTTATTTATTTATTATCAGATTCAAATTATTTCTGTGACCATTGTGGGTTTTTCTGTCATTAAATGAGGGGTTTGCACCACACTGATCTGTGAGGGGCATAGTATGGGGACTGGGCCCTATAGGGGGAGCCAATGTGAAGAGGGGGCCCAATATGGAAAGGAGTGGGCAGTGTGGAGGGCATGTACCATAAGAGGGAAATTGTGGGGCTCATATTTTGTGCAAGGAATATAATGAGGGCAACAATTTATTTAGGGGCTCAGCATAAGGCAGATATTTTTATTCGGGAGCATTATAATGACAGTTCTATCTTTAAGGGCATCGTGTGGGGATGTGCTGCAGAAGACAGGAGAAGATGGAAGTCTGCAGAGACGGCTGTGGATGAGAAAACTCATCATGGGGTCTGGACAAGATGAAGAAAAGTAAGAGAGCGACTCCAGAGACGACATAATCTATCAGGTACCTGGATGTAAATGTTATTTGTGATACTGACTAATTCTCATGTTGTTATTTATGTTAGGAGCATTAAAGGGGTTGTCCAGGTTTGTGCTGAGTCTGCAGTCATTGTAAGTGACTGCAGACTTCTGATTTCTCGCAGTGCTCACTGCACACTGTCAGGATTCTCTCATGCTGGCGATTTGCATACATGCGGTCACATGCCGGCTAGACATGCGTGGCCTCACTCAATGAAAATGAATTTATTGAGGCCGGACACGTCTAGTCGGAATGTGGCCAGAAGTATACAAATCACATACTTGTGCAAGGGAGAATTCTAAAAGTGTGCAGTGAATGCGCTGTGAGAATTCAGAGCAGCTCGTTGGCACTTGACTAAGTGTGCTTGGGAAGGAGGGAGGAGCGCCAAGCTGAATTCTGCCCCAAGTGCCAGAAAACCTAGATACACCTCTGGCTGCACTATAAATTTGTACAGTATGGCACAGTTATTTCTGTGCGCTACACGGCGCCATTATTTCTGCGTCCTGTATTAGGCCAGGATTAAAGGCGTCCTCAATGCTGAGAAATACAGGCTGATACTTATCCATCATGTAATCCCATCACCGAGGCGTCTGATTGGTTCCAAATTTATTCTGCAGCCGCACAATGACCCCCAACATCCAGCCAATGTCATTAAGAATGAGGAGTCCTGGAAGTGATGATCTGGCCCCAAGCATTAATTCTGTCAACCATATTGTCGCATAATTTATACATGCAGTAAGACAGTGGTATTTATCTCCATTGTATGATTCCATTATATATCAGTACTAGCTGAAGAGCCCGGCGCTGCCCGGGCATAGTAACTAACTGTGCTGTGGTTAGTTATAGCAAATTATAATTATCCTCCATCCCATAGTCCCGTGCCCATATACCCATCATACATATCCACGATCCCATAGGCCTGTGCCCATATACCCATCATACATATCCACGATCCCATAGTCCCATGCCCATATAGCCATCACACATCCTCCATCCCATAGTCCCGTGCCCATATACCCATCATACATATCCACCATCCCATAGTCCCGTGCCCATATACCCATCATACATATTCGCCATCCCATAGTCGAGTGCCCATATACCCATCATACATATTCTCCATCCCATAGTCCCGTGCCCATATACCCATCATACATATCCTCTATCCCATAGTCGAGTGCCCATATACCCATCATACATATTCTCCATCCCATAGTCCCGTGCCCATATACCCATCATACATATCCTCTATCCCATAGTCGAGTAGCCATATACCCATCACACATCCTCCATCCCATAGTCCAGTGCCCATATACCCATCATACATATCCTCTATCCCATAGTCGAGTGCCCATATACCCATCACACATCCTCCATCCCATAGTCCAGTGCCCATATAGCCATCACACATCCTCCATCCCATAGTCCCGTGCCCATATACCCATCATACATATCCTCTATCCCATAGTCGAGTAGCCATATACCCATCACACATCCTCCATCCCATAGTCCAGTGCCCATATACCCATCATACATATCCTCTATCCCATAGTCGAGTGCCCATATACCCATCACACATCCTCCATCCCATAGTCCAGTGCCCATATAGCCATCACACATCCTCCATCCCATAGTCCCGTGCCCATATACCCATCATACATATCCTCTATCCCATAGTCGAGTAGCCATATACCCATCACACATCCTCCATCCCATAGTCCAGTGCCCATATACCCATCATACATATCCTCTATCCCATAGTCGAGTGCCCATATACCCATCACACATCCTCCATCCCATAGTCCAGTGCCCATATAGCCATCACACATCCTCCATCCCATAGTCCCGTGCCCATATACCCATCATACATATTCGCCATCCCATAGTCGAGTGCCCATATACCCATCATACATATCCTCCATCCCATAGTCCCGTGCCCATATAGCCATCACACATCCTCCATCCCATTGTCAGCCATTGTGACATCATAATGAGCGGCGGGGCTTGCAACCTATGATGACATCAGAGTCGCCATGGCAACCATTATTACATCATAATGAAGGGCGGGGCTTGATACACACACACTTTTTCCCCATTATGTAGATAGGGGCAAAATTGTTTGGTGAATTGGAACGCGCGGGGTTAACATTTTGCCTCACAACATAGCCTAGGACGCTCTTGGGGTCCAGACGTGTGACTGTGCCAAATTTTGTGGCTGTAGCTGCGACGGTGCGGATACCTATCCCGGACATACATACACACATACATACACACATACATACACACACACACACACACTTGAGCTTTATCTATTAGATGGTATTGAGTCATTATTTAGGTGAACAGTATGACAGAATTATTTATGTGCACTGTATGATGGTGTAATGTATTTTTACAGCATGCCAGTGTTCTTTATGTGTCTGTGAACCATAAGACCATGAGACAGCATTAAATATGTTCATTCATAATGGTATTAGTTATTTAGTTATATTCATAGTGCACGTTGTAGTAGGGTTCGTTATGTGTACAGTAGGGCATCATATCCATCCCACAGGGTGACAGGATTCTGCGTATGTTCCCGTGTAGGTATTGGACTATAAATTAAATGTCACAATTGAATTTACTGTTAAATTAACTATAAAAAGTTAGACAGCTTATAATATCCGCTCCCTGAGTCTGTGACCGGCGGTAACCTTAATGACGTCACCGCCAGGCACTGCAGCCGCGTTCTCACGCTCAGCTCAGTCTGTTCCGGCTGGAGCGGTCACATCATTGATTTGACTACTCTTCAAGTCATCCTGATTGTCGTGAGACATGGCCATTAATGGGTTATCGGTGGAAAGGTGAATATAACTTTTTTTGTTTTAATTTTTGGTGAATAAATGAGTTAAAGAGGGTCGGGGAGTGTTTATGTAAAATAAAGGACTGTGTCTTTATTACATTTGACTACGGGGTTAGTAATGGGGGCGTCTTATAGACACCTCTCCATTATTAACCCCTGGGTTTGATGTCAGCAGACAAAAAATAACTGACTTCAACCCTAAAATCATTACTCCACTTGCCATCGCACCAGGGCTAGTGGGAAGAGCGAGGCTGAGCCAAAATTAGCGCATCTAATGGGTGCATCATTTCTGGAGCAGCTGAGGGCTGATGTTCTTAGTATGAGAGGGGGCCAGTATCCTAGCTAAATATTATAAGCCCGCAGTTGTCTGTTCAGCCTTTGCTGGTTAGTAAATATAGGTGGGACCCTATGTAATTTTTGCGGGGGGGGGTCTCTTCTATAATAACCAGAAAAAGCTAAGCAACAAATGATTAATCACCTGGGAACCTTTATGGCTATTGGCCCCTTCCCAAAATATTAATATAAGTTCTCAGCCCGTCAGCTTTCCCTAAACTATTTATGTAAATTAAGGGGGAACCCATGTCTTTTTATTTATTTCTTTATTTAATGAATGCAAGTAAAGAAAAATAAGAAAACTATACTTGAACATTTTAATATATAAAACTCTTTAATTTCTATGCTGCATTTGATTACATACATGTCACAATGACAGCACATGAACACATGGATGTCACACAGATGACACATACTTACGCATGGATGGCACACTGACACAGACCACAGATCTCACCAATCTTTTCCAGTACCATAATCACCAGGGCGGGTGAATGAAACCTAATAATTGTTATGATATCGTACATAGGGGCAGTATTGTAGTAGGTGAAGCAGAAGTCCAGCGTGACTGAGGCCTGTTTCACACTTGCTTTTTTTTGCAGCGCGTTTTTCCCGCAAAAAAACGCATTGAAAAACGCATACAAAAGCATACAACTGCTGCGTTTTTTTCAAGCATTTTTATGAGCATGCATGAAAAAAACG